>NW_006262139.1:5452013-5497353 GCF_000493195.1 Citrus x clementina | reverse complement strand
CTGGAAGCCGCAAGTGTTTCTCACACTTGTACACTCAGAATTTGATGAGAAATGAAAATTATAACAAACAATTCTCTTTTAGAGTGGATATACAAATGATAACTCAAAGAAGATTTAATCTATGATGATTTACAAAATTAAAGCTCAATATATGTTGTGTGTACTTGTTTATGTTTGTCAAGTTTACCAAAAATGAATTGGATTTGAGTTTATATAGTTTGAGCCCAAAAACTAGTCGTTATGAGTTTTCTGATGATAACTGGCTTACTGCTTTTGGAATCCGATTAGCCGCTTTTATGTTACCGTTACAACAAATATTTGAATTTTAGAACATCTAGCATGCTGCTTTCGAAATTTGGTTAGCCTCTTTCATTCCAGTAAGCTACTACCCAAAATCTAGTCTATCGCTTGTCAAATCTGGTTAGTCGCTTAGCTATAGTGACTGCTACAGTGAACTATTTTTTAAAATTTTAGTTTTGACCCAAAACTTTATAGAATTACGATATGGCCCAAAACGTCATAAAATTTTGCACAAAGGTCCAATTTCAAAATTTCCAAATAATACTTGTTATTTCCAAAATTTTTTGAAATGATGATATTGTCTAAACGCTATGAAACGTTTCAAATAAGTCCTTCTCCAGAATTCCAAGCAATACTTGTTAATTTCAAAGTTTTCAAAACTCTTTTAATTAGACCATAAACTTGAAAAACAACTAATTTTATAAAATCATTTTTCCATTAAATATAAAACCTTTATAATGTGAAAATAATGATTTATTTAAAATGTATAAAAAATAATTTGAGCTTTTAAAAACTTAATCATTCTTAATTTTGCTTGTTATCATCAAAATCAATATTATGGATACATAAATGTTAACAAATGATTAGCTTTTTACCTAAGCTTCTTTTTTTTGGGATAAGACAATGATTAGCTTTTTACTTAAAACAAAGTTTAGTTCAAGGCACAAATAGAAAGAAATTGATTTTTTTTTCTAGATAACTGGATTACTATTATGCTTGTAATTTGGAAAAATTACTCAGTATGATGTCATATTTGTATAATTAAGCTAATTTCATGATATAAGCAGTGCAATTTCCTCATAAAAAAGGGTCTAACTAAACATAGGTATTTTAATAACTTCTATTAAAATGTGGAAACAAAATCATAATATTGACGAAAGAAGAAAAGAATAAGGCATTCACCAAAAGAAAAACTACATTAAAATCAATTAGCAACTCCTCAATCCAGTAATTGGCATGTGTAGATATCAAGGTGATTGATCCTTGGCAACTTTAACGCAAGAACCTATACATGAATATATTAGACACAACAAGAAAAATAAAGGTTCACATGAAACTCTTCTCAGGAGGAGAAAAAAAAAGGTTCACATGAAACTACCATCTCCAACTTCATTCAAGATATTTTAGCCATTCTTAACTTTCAGCAAACAAGCTTTTGCAATCATATTAAAGAAAAAACATTCAACCATGCTGAAGACATAATAGACAACAGATGTAAAACAATACAAAAAATGATGATTTGTTTATGTTCATCATTTCTAGATCAGAACTAGGAAGTTAGATTAAGCTCACATGAAATAATAATATAGACAATAGATTCCATTAAAACCATATATAGTAAGTAAGAAATTCCAGACCAAACAACAGTAAGAAGTTGAACGGCCAAATAAAACCCTAGAAGTCATCCTAACATTTAAAATGTGAAATAAACATATTATAACGTAGAAATTCGAATTAAACTAGTTGAAGTTGTGAAATTATGTGCATTCACTGGAACATTAGGAAAGGCAAGGTGAAGGTCTTACCAGACTAAGGATTTTGCAATGATCTTTGAAAAAAGTTTACAACTTTGATTGACAAATTCTGACAAACCTACAAAGAACATTAACTAAGGATGAATATTGCATATAATTTAGAAGAGTAGTGGAAGAATGATTGTAAATAGGCATGGAACTTGCATTCTTAATGGGTAATCACAAGCTTAAGATCTGTTATACAATTGTAGTTATTTAATATGCACACACTCATACACACGCATATATAGTTATGCTACATTAATCCCAATTGGTATCCCAAAAGATTCATCCCAAATGAGATGGCATTAGAAATTGAAGAAATTCATCAACCACTAGATTAATGTTGTCTTGCATGCCATCTCATTCGGGATAGACCTTTTGACATAACATTTGCAACATAGCATTATTCATATATACTTATCAGTGCCATTTATAGGTATGGCTAAAGACCCAAAAAAAGTATTTTTAAGTGTACAGCAACATTGCTTTTTGTCGAGTTTGTAGCAAGATAGAGAATGATTACGAATGAATATACCTATTTCTACTTTTGTAGATTATCTAAAGCATACAGTAGGTTTTCTTTTTCTAGATTTTTGCATTCTTGAATGGGCTTTGTATTTGTAAAATGTTCAAGCTTAATAATAAGATATTATACTTTTGGACATTTAGGATACTCCACCAAATTGACAAAGGTTGAAGCATATTGCATTTCCAACGTTAAGCAATTAAATAACAAGTACTCCTTGCCATTATTTATAAAACTAAGAAAGGAACAAAACATTGACTGTAAAATGCTACTAGTCTTTACCAAAGAGATGCCTTGGTGAAAATGTTTATCATAGGACTTTGCTGATTGGGAAATCGTTCAAAAATGGTTGGCCCACATGGTGCTATAATCAGTTCTACCAATCAATTATTCTGACATTATTTGCTAGTTAATGCTCAAAAGTCTAATCACATCTGACGTGCCAAACAGAAAAATCCAAAAATTCTAAGGGTGAATAAATATATTGAGACGCTCACTTGTGATGGATTCTTGTAAAACTTATAGATTAAAAGGAATGAATCACCATTATAGAAAATAGATGCCATATATATTGTATAATAGTTTGTTCATAATATCCACAGGACTAGTTTTACATGCAACAACTGTCAGAAAACATGTCAAACCACTTTATGTACTGCCAACTTATCAAAGTAGATAAACATGAATGATCGATAAAAATTTAGATAAGAAAATAAATCCTAATCCCTCCACTTAAAAGAATTATGCAATTTCCAATCAAACAAGTTACGATAAAGTCCCATTAAACAAGTTCCTCGTTTTCAATATTTTCAGCACAAAGAGTATAGAAGAAGATCACTCCAATGTTCATCAAATCCCCAGTCTCTTAGCTTATGCGTTTTTGTTGAAAAAAAATAATGTATAATGAGTCATATCATTGCATGTTTCTTACTAGAAAATTTTAATTTAGGTTCTGCACTAAAAAAAAAAATGTGCTACATATAGCACAGTTTACCTAAACAATGTCCAGAATTGTCATAACTTCATTAGCATTATCCAGTTTGTTTGTCTACAAATAGTAGGAATACATATTTGTGAGACTGAGGAAAAATCAACTCCAGATTGAAATGGAAAGGATGACTCGTAAAAAATAACATGATTGCTGATGTAAACTCTTCCAGAGGAATGTAGACATTGATAGCCCTTATGTAATGAACTGTAGCCCAAAAATATGCATCTGCTAGTTCTATAATAGAGCTTATGATGATTATAAAGTCACAAATAGGGATAACAGGCACAACCAAAGATTCGAAGATGAGAATAATTAGGTTTTCTATGTAACAACATCTCAAAAGGTGACATGTTATTAAGGGTAGTAGTTGGAAGTTTGTTAATGAGGTATGTGGCTGTGTGAAAGGTGTTCCACCAGAATTTTAGAGGTAGATTTGCTTGAGCAAGAAGAGTGAGATGTAAGATACAACTTTCTTAAATATATTAGAATTTATTTTTAAGCTAACAAGTCCTTTGAGTTTATAATATTTAATTTTAAGGAATGATGACATAAGTAATGACATAAGAAATGATGACATAAGCGATGATGTAAGAAGAAGTGTAAAGAAAGTTAAAGAATTCTAGAATTTAGTAAGTTAATTATGAAGGTTAATCTCAACCATTGATCAAGAGTTATGGTGACAAAATCCTAGCCATCCATTAGCTTTAAGAAATCATATAAATACCCCCACCACCTTTCATTTTCAATCCAACCCATAAATTTCATTCTCTTCTATTCTAAGTCATAATATCAAGAGTAGAGAAATCCTCAATTTAGAAAGGTCTAGAAAAGTCAAGGTCAAGAGGTAAGTAACACTTCAACTGCAATATAGGGACAAAATTCTTAGGTTCAGTTTTAATAATTCCTTTATATTATGATGGTTATTATAACATGATTAGTTGTATTCTAAATCCTTATATGGTCGGCTCTGCCACCTAATATGTGATGTTATGGTCGGCTCTGCCGCCTAATATGTGATGCTATGGTTGATTCTGCCGCCTAATATGTGATGCTTATACTTAATTATGCTATGGTCAGCTATGCCGCCTATATTGAAGAATGTTGTTCTTAGATAGTATTGTGTGTGTTGATTCTATTATGCATTTAGGAACTTCAAATGTTAGGACATAAGTTGCATAGAATGCATGCATATCATGAATTATATTATGAAGAAGACATTTCAGAAAAATGGATTTATGAGAAATAGGTTGTTGTACTACGAGATGGCAAAGTTTCTAAGGAGGGTAAGCCCTCAAAGTAAGTAAAAAAAATCTTTTGGGGACGGCGATACGTAACGCACAAAAGATCAATTAATAAGGCCCAAGGGCATATTGTTGAAAGAATAAAAGTGTCAGCCTTGTAGTACAACATACCTAGGGCCCTAATGAAGATGTTTTGTATTTTTATGAGTTTTCTTTTAAAGCTTAATATGATCATGCATAATAAGATATACATGCATCCAAGTGTTACTTACTTAGCATTAGCTTATAAAGTCCTTACATTGCAAGTAACGATGAGTAGGGCAAGCTGGCGCCAAGTCCTAACCAAGACGAAGTGCATATGGGCATAACCGACCTTGGGATTTTATGATGGGCTTAGCTTTGTGTTAATAAGAATAAGTATCTTGGCTTTATGTAATAATTAAGTTTTTAAATAAACTAAGAAATCTCTGTATGACTCTTACTTTTCTGTAAGAAAGTTTTGTTGGATTGTGCTAAACTTTTAGAATTCGTATATATATTAAAAATTCAATTTTTTTTAAATAATTTTTTTAATGGAGTGTTACATGAGACCTGTCTCTACAATATGTCTATGTTTTCTTTCAATCTTTCCATTTTGATGATGAATATATGGGCAAAGGTGTCTAAACTGAATGCCAAGTTTAGCTAAGTAGGTAGTAAATGACCTAAACTCTCCACCCCAGTTAGTTTGTAAACACTTTATCTTTTTAGACAAATTGATTTCAATCATTGTCTTGAATTCTTTGAAGGTTTGCAGGGCTTTGGATTTGGCAAAAAGAGAAAAAATCCAGGTGAATATAGTAAAATCATCTAAAATGGATAGATAATATTGGTAACCCTGTGAAGATAAAATAGGAGATGGTCCCCAAAGGTCTACATGGATAATTTCTAAAGGTTCTGTTGTGGTTGTGTCTACAAATGGAAAATGTTGCTAGTCCTTGAGCAAAAATTAAAATAAAAACTACGAAAAGAAAATCCTAACTAAACCACTTTCGCAAGTGATCGTGATTGCATTTAGCGTATGCAATAAGCTTTTAAACCCCTAGGCGGCCCTAGTGGACGAGTTATAGTCTCGTGAGGGTTTCCAGTGATGATACCCACAAACATCATAAAAAATACCTCAAAGATTGCATAAAGTATATTGCTCAAAGAAAATTAAAAATATTGTCAAAATGTTAACTTTAATTCAATAGTTAGCCTCATCTCATATTGTATTCATGTGTTGTGTGTGAATCAATTCAATCAAAACTCATTCTAAAAATCTTCAATATCAACAACACTTGTATTGAATGATAAACAGAGTAAGTCAAACTAACCTCATCATCTTGATCTTTTTTTTTTAAACAGGCATAAATTTGCATTTTCTTTTGATTTTTCTTGGAGCACATGCTTTTTTTTCTATTTATTTTTTTTCATAGTCAGGAGCTTTCACTCTACCCCTTAAGATAGCCTTTTTCTCATGGTAGATTATCCTCTACATACTGGTGGTACATAAGCCCAAATTACTTAATGATAGTTTCACTCTTAAGGGTTATAGGTAGCTATTTCTGACTATGGTGCCTGGGTAAACTTAAGTAATGTAGAATCATTTACTCAATCTAAAATTCTCAACTCAGGCTATATCAATCTCAAATCTCAAGTCAAAATTCTAAAAGAATTGATATGAGTGCCCAAGATATTTAAAGAATCACAATCAAGAAGAAACTAACACAAGAATCAAGTATAAACTAAGACAATATTAATCCCTTTCTAAGAACCATATTCATTTTCAACCATATACTTATCATAGGCATTAAATTTTTTTTTTATGAAAAAAAATGAAAGGCAAATATTCCCAAACTTAAAATAAACATTGTCCTCAATGTAAAGAAAAAGAAAAGGAAAAGAGAAACTCCCCCGGTTTTGCACTTGAAGATGTAAAGTTGTAGCTGAGTCGTTGAAAGGCATGTGGAAAGTTGATGTTTATCGACCCCCAAACTTGTGCAAAATCTTAAAACAAAATAAAATAAGTAAAAGAAAAGACTGAAGAAATAAGGAAAAATAAAAAATGACAATAATAAAGTTTAGAAAGTTTGGGTTGCCTCCCAAGAAGCACTTAATTTATAGTCATTAGCCTGACTGTCTTTGGAGAGATCATTCAAGGAGGCTTGTGGATGCAAGGAGATGATATGGATGGACCTTGCACAAAGTTCTTGCAATTAGGCATCTTCCCACGAAAATAAGGAAATGGATCTTCATTAATAGACTGCTTATGTATTGTATAAATGTCAGGAGGGTCAGATAGATACTTATCCTTCAATGATTTGGCCATTTTTCTATCCATGGTGTCTTCTTGAAAACAATCTTTGAGTTCAGTTGGATACTTGATATGTGTGTACACATTGAAAATGGCTTGCTCATTTTGAACTCTTAAAATCAATTTCCCTTCCTGAACATCAATCAAAGCTCTTCATGTAGCTAAGAATGGTCGGTCTAGAATGAGAGGTAACTCTATATCTTCGGCCATATCTAAGACAATGAAATCTGCAGGGAATATAAACTTGTCAACTTTCATAAGCACATCCTCAACTATGCCTCTTGGGTATTTTATAGATATATCTGCCAATTGTAGGGTAACAATTGTTGCTTTAGGTTCACCCAAACCTAATTTCTTGAAAATAGAAAAGACATCAAATTAATGCTTGCACCTAAATCACACAAAGCTTTATCAAAATAACAATTTCCAATAATGCATGGAATATTAAAACAACCTGGATCTTTCAGCCTTGGTGGCAATTTATTTTGCAAGATGGCGGTGCAATCCTCAGTCAACATTACTGTTTCATGCTCCTCAAATTTCCTTTTGTTGGATAATATTTCCTTCATAAATTTGGCATAAAGCGGCATTTGTTCCAAAGCATCTGCAAAAGGAATGTTAATATGCAATTTCTTAAACACATCAAGAAATTTTAAAAATTGCTTATCTATGGTATTTTTCCGGAGATGTTGAAGAAAAGGGATTGGAGGAATATAGGCCTTGACTGGTGTTGCTGGTTGAGGTTGTGGTATTTCTAAACTTGCTGCCTTTAAAACCTTGGTGGTGTCTTCAACTTGTTCTTCATCAACTTTCTTTGCTTCTTTTCGCAGCTCATCAAGTTGTTTACCACTCCGAAGTATAATTACATTAACTTGCTCCTTTGAATTTGTCTCGGTGTTGCTTGGAAGAGAGCCATATTGTCTACTGGATAGCAAGTTTGCAATCTGACCCACTTGTACCTCGAGGTTCTGAATTGATGCAGATTGATTCTGAAAAGTTGTCTCTGTTTTGGTCATGAATTGAGACATATTTGTTGTAAGCTGGGTAAGAGCACCTTTTAAGTTTGACTTCTTTTCTTGTGGTTGGAACCCTAGAGGTGGTGCCAATACATTTTGAGTGTTGTTCTATGACAAATTCAGGTGATTTCTCCAGCCAGGATTGTAGGTATTTAAATATAAGTTATTTTGTTGCCTCTGGAAGTTCGACACATAATGAGCTTGTTCAGCAGATGACGACACAAAAGGACTTCCAACTTGGCAGTTGACACTGGTATAGTTCCCTCCACATAATTCACACACTTGAGTATGAATAGCACTGACATTTAGGTGCTCTAACTTATTAGATAAAGTAGTCATCTGCGCAGATAAAGCAGTCACAACATCAATATTATGGGCTCCTAAAGTTTTCCTTGCCATTGATCGCTTTGAAGACCAGTGGTAATTATTAAATGCCATCTCTTCCAATAATTCATAAGTTACTTCTGGTGTTTTTCCCATTAACGTTCCTCCAGCTGCAGCATCAATCATTGTTCTGGTATTGGATCTCAAACCGTTGTAAAATGTTCGTACCTGAAGCCAAATTGGTAGACCATGATGTGGGCATTTTCTTTGTAGGTCTTTGTATCTCTCCTACGCTTCATATAATGATTTAATCTCAAATTGAGCAAAGGTTGTGATTTCATTCCTCAACTTGGCTGTTCTTGCTGGAGGAAAGTACTTTGCTAAAAACTTATGTGCTAAACCATCCCATGTAGTGATTGTTCCAGCAGGGAGTGAGTTCAACCACTCTTTTGCTTTATCCGTCAGTGAGAACGGAAAAAGCCTTAGCCTGATAACATTGTCTGAAACACCATTTTGCTTAAATGTGTCACAAATTTCCAAGAAATTTACAATATGAGCATTTGGATCATCATTTAGCATCCTAGCAAATTGTACTGACGTCTGAATCATCTGGATTATGGCTGGCTTAATTTCAAAATTATTGGCTTGACGGCAGGGCGTGCAATGCTTGAACGAGCACCATTAATTATAAGCACATCATAATCTCTTAAAGGTCTCGCATCCTCATTTTCATGTAATGCTTCATCAACCATGATTAGTTGTTGCTCCTGTAAAGCTTCTCTCCTTTCTCTATTAAGCCTTCTACACGTACGTTCAATCTCTCGATCAAAGGCAATAAACCAAAACTTCTTGAACGTCTCATAAAATTAAACAAGAAAACGAAAATAAAAATAAAAAAACAATAAAAATAAAATTCAAATTAAACTAAGGTTAGTTAGTATCGATACTAATCCAAACAATCCCCAGGAATGGCGGCAAAAACTTGATGCGTAAATTAGCAAGTGTACTAGTCGGCACAAGTAATATAATAAAGAGTAGAGTATCGTCCCATAGAGATTGTATATCCTATTAGTTATCGAAATTATTCTAACCCTAATTTATTTGAACAATCAAATAAGCGAATTAAAATTAAAATTAAATAGAATAAAATAACTAAAAATTAAATAAAGATGCATGCAGTAATAGAAATCACCAAGAGATTAAGACACTAGGACATCTGATTTCACCGTAACCAATCCAATTTAATCCTCCATCTATACTATTAAAATTTATTACCCATGTTGACAGTGAATTTCCCTAATCTATTCAATATCTTCTCTCGAGCAATATCAAAAATACCTACACATATTAACCCACTATATCTCTATGTGAATTTAAATATGTTTAGATTCATTAAACTCTATGGAAATTCTTAGAAAAACTACATAAATCATGTTGTCACATCTCTGTCTTTCGTTCAATTCATGGCATCCATTACACAAAGCAAAAATACATAAATCTCCTCTCGATCTCATTATGTATCCTCAAATCATTTAAATATTGGCCATATATTTAAAAGCATTAAATACAATAATGAACATTCAACCATGGAATAATAAATTAAAAATAACTCAGATTTATGGAATTAAATCTTCATAGTTAGGCGACATCGTAGCCCTAGTAAAATAAATTAGCTCATGGGAATATAAAGAGAATTCATGAATTTAATTGGAAACATTCAAGCAAGATAATAGAGAAGAGGGAAAGAAAAACTCAAGAATTAATGCATCTTCCTCCTCCTCCAAATTGTTCTTGCTACTCTCAGTTTTTGCTCAAGACTTGCGGCTGCTGCTCTATTCTTTTTTTTTTCTCTTGGCTTCAATTCTTCTTGTGCGGTTGCCTTCTTGTTCCCTTAATTCTCCCGAAAGTATAGCTTTTATAGTGCTTTTATTATGCGCCCTAAATCCTCACATGGTGTTGAGAAGTGAACTGCAAATCTGAAGTTGTAGTTGAATACGACATGTCAGTTTAGATGTTCTGAACTGGATGATATGTCGGTTTTGTGACACTGGTGAGGCGTATGACGAGCCTGGTGGATCAGCCAAATAAGTAATTTAAGCACGTGATATTGCACATGCTTTACTTATCCTAAATGACTGAAGAAGGCTGCGTTTTGAGTGAAGCTTTTACACGTGTACTGAAACTAGTTTGAAAGACTGTTAATATTGTTAAGATCAGTAGGAAATTTCTGGATTTTGTTAGCAACAAACCCAGGTCTGGTGAGCTGGCTTCTGGGGGTTGTTTCTAGGGCAATTCAGGCGTGTATATAAGCTATTTCTTGCTTCATTATTGGATAATTCAAGAGTGTGATAGTTTTCAAGACATCTTGTATCTTGTAAACACTGAATCAGTAAAGGCTCTTTCTCTCCTTCACAGTGGATGTAGGTCACTTGGTGGCTAAACCACTTAACCCATTTTGCATTTGATTGTGTATGATTGTTTCTCTATTTTCTTTCTTTGATAAGTTGTTCTACGTAGCATTGGTTGATCTTATTTGATTATTTGATTAAGGCTAAGTCGAGTGGATCTTGGGGGATTGAGATTGGTTTGTTTGCTGGTTTTTGTCTGACAAATTGGTATCAGAGCAGTCACTGCTTTCTTTAATCTTGGAAATGGGATCAGTTAGCTTGAGGTGGAAAAATTCACAGGTGAAAATGACTTTCACCTGTGGAGGCTCAAGATGAGAGCTCTGCTGGTGCATCAAGGTTTGGATGAAGCTCTTGCAGAGGAATCATCTTCAAAGAAGCCAAGAAAGGTTTCTGTTGAAGATCTACTTGATGTGCTGGATAGAGCTCATAGTGCTATAATCTTGAGCCTGGGGGATGGAGTACTTAGAGAAGTTGGTGGTGAGAAGACAGCTGGAGGGTTATGGAAGAAGCTTGAAGATTTATATACCAAGAAATCAATGGCTAAGAGATTAGCCACCAAGAAAAAACTGTACACATTACAGATGGAAGAAGGGTCATCAATAACAGATCACATTGATGCCTTCAATAAGATCATTCTTGATCTTGAGGACATAAATGTAAAGATTGATGATGAAGATAAAGCAATGATCTTGCTGTGCTCATTACCAAGCTCCTTTGAACATCTGGTTGACACACTAAAGTATGGGAGGCAGACCCTTACAATGGTAGATGTGAAGGAAACTTTGAGCTCCAAGGCTGCCACAAAAAGGGATTCAAGAGAGCAACAAGGGCAAGAAGAAAAGATCCAAATCCAGGTCCAAGAACATGAAATGCTTCCACTGCCACAAGGAAGGCCATTTCAAGAAGGATTGCCCCGAAAAGAAAAATAAGCCAAAAGATACAAGGGAGAAAACTGGAGATGCTGCTGTTGCTTCAGAAAGTCAAGAATATGATGGATATGACTCAGCTGGAGTTTTACTTGTGACTGATGACCAAACCAGAGGTAATTGGGTTCTAGATTCTAGTTGCTCCTTTCATATGTGCCCCAATAAAAATTTGTTCCTTTACTATGAAGCCTATGATGGAGAAGTAGTAGTAATGGGGAATGATACAATCTGTAAAGTAGTTGGGAAGGGCATAATAAGACTGAAAATGTTAGATGGTATGACCAGCGAGTTAGCTAATGTAAGACATGTGCCTGACCTGAAGAGGAATCTAATCTCCTTAGGCATGTTAGATAAAATGGGTTGTCTTGTTAAGCTGGAATCAGGTACCTTAAAGGTGATGAAATGGTCAATGGTATTAATGAAGGGAAGTTTAAGCAATGGCCTGTATGTGCTTCAAGGTACAGCAGTTACAAGGGTTGTTGGGGTCTCAAACTAGAGTTTAGATAAAACAATGATGTGGCATTTAAGGTTAGGTCATATGAGTGAAAGAGGGCTGAGGGAACTGTCAAAGCAGGGAGTCTTAGGGAAGGACAAAATAGAGACTTTGAGGTTTTGTGAAGAATGTGTATTAGGCAAGTCTTCAAAGGTAAAATTCAGTACTAGAGTCCATAACTCAAAGGGAACCCTAGACTATATCCATGCTGATCTGTGGGGACCTACACAGACAGCATCCTTAGGTGGAGCTAGATACTTCATGTCTCTAATAGATGACTTTTCAAGGATGGTATGGGTTTATGTGTTAAAAACCAAGGATGATGCCTTTGAGAAATTCAAAATCTGGAAGACCTTGGTAAAAACACAAACCAACAGAAAAGTTAGAAGGTTGAGAACTGACAATGGGTTAGAGTTTTGCAACAAAAGGTTTGATGATTTTTATGCTGAAAATGGGGTTGTGAGGCACAAAACAGTGAGACATACACCTCAGCAAAATGGATTAGCTGAGAGGATGAACAGAACCTTGATTGATAAGGTAAGGTGCATGCTTATTCAATCAAGGCTACCTATGTCATTATGGGCAGAGACCCTATCCACTGCCTGTTACATTGTTAACAGGAGTCCATCTTTTGGAATCAACTTCAAAACTCCAATTGAGCTTTGGACAGGTAAGCCAGCTGACTATTCAAACTTAAGGGTATTTGGATGCCCTGCATATGCTCACACAAAGCAAGGGAAGTTGGAACCTAGAGCTCTTAAGGGTGTGTTTAATGGCTATCCAGAAGGGGTAAAGGGATACAAACTCTGGTGCACTGATTTCAAGCCACCAAAAGCCATAATCAGCAGAGATGTGGTCTTCAATGAAGCTGAAGTGTGCAAACACTTAGAAGCCTCAAAGACTGAACCAAATTACCCCATGAGTGAGAACCACAAGTCTCAGTTTGAGGTGGAGTCATCAACTACAGCTGCAAAATGGAGGACCATTGTTGAATCAGAATCTGAAGCTGATAAGAATATGTCTGAATCAGAGGCTGAATCTGAAGATGACCAAGGTGACATGAGTTATCAACTTGTAAGAGACAGGGAAATAAGGGTTATAAGACCACTTAAAAGATATGCACATGCAGACCTGATTGCATTTGCATTAACATCAGCACATGAACTTGACACAGATGAACCAAGAACATACTCAGAAGCTGTAAAAGGAAATGAATCAGGAAAATGGAAGGCTGCTATGGATGAGGAGATGCAGTCACTATTCAAGAATCACACTTGGACCTTAATTGAAAAACCACCAAACAAGAAGGTAGTTGGCTGTAAGTGGGTTTACAAGGTTAAAGATGGTATACCAGAAGTTGAGCCAAAGAGATAAAAAGCCAGGCTTGTAGCCAAAGGCTTCACACAAAAGAAAGGGGTAGATTATACAGAAATCTTCTCTCTTGTAGTAAGGCATACCTCTTTAAGGATCTTACTAGCACTTGTTGCAGTAAAAAACATGCATCTTAAGCAGATGGATGTTAAGACTGCTTTTCTTCATGGTGAGTTAAATGAAATGATTGTGATGAAACAACCAGAAGGATATGTAGATCCAAGAAAACCTGATCATGTATGTCATCTCAGAAAATCCTTATATGGGCTTAAGCAATCCCCAAGACAATGGTACTTGAGGTTTGACAGGTTTATGCATGAAAACAGTTTTCAGAGGTGCCCTTTTGATTGCTGTGTGTATCATAAGGGTGTGGGAGATGACAGTGAGATTTATCTGTTGCTATATGTTGATGACATGCTGATAGCATGTAAACATATGGATCAGATAAATAAACTAAAACAACAGCTGAGGGGTTCATTTGATATGAAGGATCTTGGTGAGGCAAAGAAGATCCTTGGTGTTGAGTTGATTAGAGATAG
The DNA here is from genome assembly GCF_000493195.1 of Citrus x clementina. Classification (NCBI taxonomy): domain Eukaryota; kingdom Viridiplantae; phylum Streptophyta; class Magnoliopsida; order Sapindales; family Rutaceae; genus Citrus; species Citrus x clementina. The sequence goes on along the minus strand of NW_006262139.1, from coordinate 5,483,366 downwards.
AAGGAATGGCACCCTGATTCTATCACAGCAGAACTACATCAGAAAAGTGCTTGAGAGGTTTGAAATGGGAAAAGCTAAGCCAGTTCAAACTCCACTACCAGCTCATTTCAGATTGTCATCATAACAGTGTCCAAAAATTGATGCTGAAAGATCTGAAGCTAGCTCAATTACATATTCAAGTGCAGTAGGGTGTCTGATGTATGCAATGGTCTTGACTAGACCTGATTTTTCCTATGCAGTGAGTGTAGTAAGCAGATATATGGCAAATCCAGGGAAAGAACATTGGAGGGTTGTGATGTGGATTTTGAGGTACCTTAATGGCACCATAAACTATGGTTTGATATATGGAACTGATGGAAGGAATGAGATCAATGTAGAAGGTTTTGTGGATTCAGACTATGCTGGAGACCTTGATAAGAGGAGGTCATTGACTGGATATTTGTTCAGACTGAGTAGGTGCACTATAAGTTGGAAAGCTTCTTTGCAGAATGTTGTTGCTCTGTCAATAACTGAGGCTGAGTATACTGCTGCAGCAGATGCAATTAAAGAAGCTATTTGGCTTAAAGGAATGGCGACTGACCTGGAGATGAACAGAGGCAAATAATAGTTCACTGTGATAGTCAGAGTGCTATCTGTTTAAGCAAAAATCAGATACACCATGAGAAGACCAAACACATTGACATCAAACTTCATTTTGTCAGGCTGGAAGTGTCTAAAGGAGTGGTAAAACTGGTGAAAATACACACTGATGACAATGTGGTAGAAATGTTAACCAAAGCTCTACCTGGTGCCAAGTTTGAGTTCTGTGTGAACTCAGCTGGTGTCTGTAGGATCTAAGCTGCAAGGGATATGGTGATAGAGAAGGAAGAGGAGTAACAGATTTGGCTCAAGGTGGAGAATGTTGAGAAGTGAACTGTAAATTTGAAGTTGTAGTTGAATACGACATGTCAGTTTAGATGTTCTGAATTGGATGATATGTTGGTTTTGTGACACTGGTGAGGCGTATGACGAGCCTGGTGGATCAGCCAAATAAGTAAGTTGAGCACGTGATATTGCACATGCTTTACTTATCCTAAATGACTGAAGAAGGCTGCGTTTTGAGTGAAGCTTTTACACGTGTACTGAAACCAGTTTGAAAGACTGTTAATGCTGTGAAGATCAGTGGGAAATTTCTGGGTTTTGTTAGCAACAAACCCAGGTCTGGTGAGCTGGCTTCTGGGGGTTGTTTCTAGGGCAATTCAGGCGTGTATATAAGCTGTCCTTGCTTCATTATTGGATAATTCAAGAGTGTGATAGTTTTCGAGACATCTTGTATCTTGTAAACACTGAATCAGTAAAGGCTCTTTCTCTCCTTCACAGTGGATGTAGGTCACTTGGTGGCTGAACCACTTAACCTATTTTGCATTTGATTGTGTATGATTGTTTCTCTGTTTTCTTTCTTTAATAAGTTGTTCTACGTAGCATTGGTTGATCTTATTTGATTCTTTGATTAAGGCTAAGTCGAGTGGATCTTGGGGGATTGAGATTGGTTTGTTTGCTGGTCTTTGTCCAACACATGGAAAGGAAAACAAAATCCCAACCGCCACTTTAGTTCATGCATGCTTAACTTGTACAATTAATTGGCCAATTTGCAAAGCCAAAGCCCATCACGTGAATCATTCAAATTGCCAATTAATTCTTTAATGCTCCCCCACGTGCTTGCCATATTTGTCTTTTTATTTCTTTCCCTTTTGCTTCCACATTATTTCCATTATACTCCAATTTGTTTCTTCTTTGAGCTTCATTTCTCATGAATATTCCTAATATTCCTACAATGACAAAATATAAAAATTAAGATCAAAATTAATATAATAAAATATAATTTAACATAAAATTAAGTTATGGAAGCATTAAAATAATAGATAAATTATGAGCACATCAGTCCCCAAAGGTCTACATGGATAATTTCTAAAGGTTCTGTTATGGTTGTGTCTACAGATGGAAAATGATGCATATGGCTTTTCCCAAATTGACATGCACTACAAAAATCAATACTGACATGTTTATTTAGATTGAATGTTTGATCAAAGATTTTCATTACTTGTGTTAAGGCATGAGTTGTTGGATGCCCCAACAGTTTGTGCATAATATTGCAATCAAAGGATTTTGAAGAATGAGAAAACAAGGCCATTTTGGCATCTTTATTGATTTAAAATGAGTTTACAGCAAAGGAAGGTGTTGCATTTGCTGCAATACATTGTGAAAACATAGATAAAGGATTAAACTTGGAGTTGACTACAGACACAGATTTAGAAGACAACAAAGCATGAGACTGAATTGAATGACAGACTGTGTTTAGACCTTCAACTTGATAGAGTCCATTGTTGAGTGCTAGAAAGTGTATATTTATAAAGGAGAAAATTGCCATTTTACACTCCAAGTCTCACTAACATCCCTAACTTTTATGTATTAAAGTCTCTTGTGATTTAATTATGTGTGTTGTATTATAATAAAGTATTTTATGTATTTGAGGGGCATCATGGTCATTTCACAATAAACGAGAGATCAGACAGTAAAACGGACATCACTTTTAAACTCAAGACAGTCGAAAACCTTAGAAGGAGCATAAAAGGAAAAATGACAAAATTCACATGTAAGATACTATTCACATGTACGGTACTGTCCATATTACTGTTCACGACACTGTTCACATATACGGAACGATGATGTGGCATTGACCGATGACACGACATTGACCGATGAGGTGTCACGATCCTATTGGACTAAAATTCTTATGTACTGTTGATCGGTGACGTGGCAGCATGTTAGTGGACAAAAAATCGTGCGTATGGTAGATGCATATACATGGAATTATTTACAATCAAATCGCGTCAATACTCAAGCTGCCTCACTGTTCATACCGCATTACTATTCAAACCGCGTCTTGTTGATGTTGAGTGTTAGAAAATGTATATTTATAAAGGAGAAAATTGTCATTTTACACTTCAAGTTCCACTAACATTCCTACTTTTATGTATTTAAATTTCTTGTCATTTAATTATGTGTGTTGTATTATAATGAAGTATTTTATGTATTTTAGGGGCATCATAGTCATTTCACAATGAACGAGAGATCAGACGGCAAAACGGACATCACTTTTGAACTCAGGACAGTCGAAAACCTTAGGAGGAACATAAAAAGAAAAATGGCATTGTTCACATGTACAGTACTATTCACATGTACGGTACTGTTTACGTTACTGTTCACGACATTGTTCACATTGACGGATCGATGATGTGGCATTGACTGATGAGGTGTCACGATCCTGTTGGACTAAAATTCTTATGTACTATTGATGGTGACGTGGCAGCATATCAGTGGACCAAAAATCTCGCGTACGGTACATGCATTACACAGGATTATTTTCAACCAAACCGCGTCACTGTTCAAGCCAGGTCAAATCGTGGTACTGTTCAAACCGCGTGGTCAAACCGCGTACTGTTGACTGATGACGTGGTGCAATCCTGAACGTCCAAACTGTTTTTAATCCGATGGCCATGATTTACTCAATGTATCTATAAAAAGGAGGCCTCCCCCCCCCTAATTGGATATCTCTGAATCCATTTTTGGGATCCATTTTCTGTAATTCCTTCCCATCTTGTATTTTCTATGTATTTTAATAAATTTCCATTTTGCCTCTGGTTCAATTATGAGTAGCTAATTTTCTTTCAAGCTTGGGTTGAAGGTGAAGTCTCAACATGTGTCATGGGCTTTATTTGGTAAATTTATTTTCTCTTCCCTCTAGTTTTTGTGGATGTTTTGACTTCTCGTCGACAAATAATAATAATCTTGTCTAGATATCGCCTTGGTTTCACCGGCTCTCTAGTACAAGGTTATTATTATTTGGCACGATAAGCCCTTAGCACCATATTGATTAGGGTGTGGTTCATGAGGTATGGATTCCCCCCTCATGATTTAATTGGTATTAATAAGGAATATTTAGCCCATGGTGCATGTTGATACGGATCCAGATACCCAAGTACGTTAATTTAATAGATTTTTACTTCAATTTATTCTTGCCATCTTAATTCGAATTTTAGGATAATCCAAATAATTTTCACACAAATCCAATTACCCTCATACAAAATTAATTATATATATAATTAAAATCCACCTCCTTGTGGGATCGACATTCGTCACCATTGATATATTCTACAATAGATTCGTGCACTTGCAAGTTCAATAAAATTTGCACAATAAGTTTTTGGCGCCATTGCCGGGGAGGTAAGTTATTTTAATTCGTAAAATTAATTTTTGTGAATAATTTCTTTTATTTTTTTCTTGTATTTTTTTCTTATTAAAAAAAAAGTGAATCTGCATTTAAAGGTTAGTATTTCTTTTCTTTTTCTCTTCTTTAAAATTTTGTAATTTAATTTCAAGTTATTTTTTTCTTCTTTGTAATTTTTGTTTATCTTACTAATTTTTTTTAGTTAATTTATTTCACGTATTTGTTTTTGTGTATTTTTATAGAAAGGTTTTAACAGCGTGATAAGGTTAGTAACGTAATTTCTCTTTCTTCTTTATTTTTATTTGTTTTGTTCCCATTTATTTTTTGTTCTTTGCATGCATGGTCGTAAGTCATTATTACTTAATCTTGAACCTATAGACCTTGAATTAGAAAAAACATTGCGCACACACAAACACGTTAAAAATAAAATGGATTTACAAGCACTACAGGAGAGGCCATTTAAGGACTATTTTAGTCTCTTAGCTAATTTGAGCACATTATGTATAAGATACCCAAATGTAGTTGCTATGAGTTTTGAACTAAAACCTAGTGTGCTAAATTGTCTCCCCACATTCTATGGCTTAGAAAATGAGGACCCATATAATCATTTGAATGATTTTCATGCTGTTTGTCAAACATTTAGATATGAGAATTTTTCAGATGATGATGTTAAACTTAGACTATTCTCATTTTCTTTAAAAGATAGAACTCGTTCATGGCTTAATACATTACCTACCAATAGCATCACATCATGGGAACAAATGGTAACTAAATTTTTTAATAAATACTTCCCACTGCATAAAACCAATGCTATTCGCAGGGAAATTTTAGAGTTTACCCAGAGAGAAGACGAGCAGTTTTTCGAAACATGGGAGCAATTCAATGGGCTACTCTTGAAGTGTCCACATCATGGGTACGAGAAATGGCACCAATGCTAATACTTTTTGGAGGGATTATTGCCGAATGTGCAAGAATGGCTAATGGCAACAAGTGGAGGAGAGCTAATGTCAAAAAGTCCATCAGAGATTTGGGAATTCTTCCAGCGACAAGCGGATAATTCCCAACAATGGAGTCGGTCACTCAGGAATACTAAAAGAATTAAAGGAGTGAATGAGGTTCACATTGGCGAGTCAGCTTCGGGAATCAAAGAAGTCAAGGAGATGGTTGAAAGTCTCTCTCGACAAATAGCATCGTTCTCGACTGCTAAATCAACAGAGCCACATGACCATGACTCATACTCAGATCAAGCCAATGCCATAGGTGTAATGAGAAAACCATCGAATTACAACCCATACTCCAACACATATAACCCTGGATGGAGAGACCACCCCAATTCTTCATGGTCTCAAGGATTCCAACAGAATAAACCAGCAGCTCCAGCTCCACCAATGCAACAAATTCCTTAAGTCCCTCAAGCCTCTCAGTCACCATTTAGACCATATAATCAGAACCTGAACTATGTTAGCCTATATGGCTATAAATATTCATTTTGATGATAACAAACCACATGTATTTATTAAGCAAAGATTTATGAATTGTGCTTTTATAATAACAAAATGATGTTATAGAATTAAAGCATTTTGGACTAAAATGAAAGTAATTTTAAAATCTTTGAGAGTGTTTTAAATTTCGGATTTGGACCTATTTGAAACTATTTAAATATTTTTGGGTCATTCTATAATTTCACAAAGTTTAGGCGAAATTATAATTTCAAAAAATTTTGGGATTAACGAAGCATTACTTAGAAATTCTGAAATTGGACTTATTTGTAAAGTTTCATAACGTTTTGGGCCATACTACAGTTTTAAAAAGTTTTGGGGTCAAACTAAACATTTAGGAAAAATTTCACTGTAGCAAGTTACTGTAGCAAGTAGCTTACCGGATATAAAAATTAGAAAATCAGATACGGGGCAGTAAGCATCCAGAACGCAAACGGCTTACTGGATTTCGTAACCGGCAAGCCGGATAGGCAAAATTCAAATTTTTGCCTTAACGGTAACATAAATCCGGCTTACCGGATTCCATAAACGGCAAACTGGATACGCCCAGAATGTGAATAACGGCTAGTTTTTAAGCTCAAACTGTAAGAACTCAAATCCAACTCATTTTGAAGCTCTCCAATAAGCAAAAACAAAAAGCACACGTGATATCTTAAGCCTTCAAACTTGCGAAATACAAATATTGAATCATTTCTTGTTCTTCATTTTTGAATATCTACTCATTGGGTGAGTTTCATTGTAACCTTCATTTATTCATCTCAATTGTAAGAGTTTGAGTGTGTGAGACACTTGAGTGAAGAGATTATGAGATAATCTCTTTGTTGTAAAGGTTTATTGACACCTTGAAGTCAATTGTAATCGTTGAAGCCTTGGAAAGGCTTGGATAGTGAAATCCTCAAGCTTGGATCGCTTGGAGGCGTGGACGTAGGCGGGGATTGCCGAACTACGTAAAAATTTGTGTGTTTGTTTCTCTTCTCCCTTACTCTTTAATTATTGTGCTTTTCTTGAACTTATTGATTTCAATTTTTATTAAGACATTAGATTGCTTATTGTGTGGATTTGCTAGGATAATTTTTTAAATTTCCAATTCACCCCCCCTCTTGGGTTGCACACTTATATTTCATTTGGTATTAGAGCAAGGTGCTCTTATTTAGACTTAACCATCTAGAGCTAAAGATCAATGACAACTCAAAATGATTGCACATTTGGGGAAGGACAGTCCACCACTAGACCACCTTACTTTGATGGAAACGATTACCCATATTGGAAAACTAGGATGAGAATTTACTTGCAAGCCTTAGATTATGAAATTTGGGAAATCTTTAATGATGGTCATTTCATGCCTTTGACTAAAATTGAAGTCGGAAAAGATATTCCAAAAACTTCACGGGATTGGAATGAATTCGAAAAGAGAAAAGCTTCTCTAAATTCCAAGGCCATGAATGCCTTGTTTTGTGCACTAGATAAGAAAAAGTTTCATAGAGTGTCTAGCTGCGAAAGTGCTAATGAGATTTAGCACAAACTTGAAGTTGTTTATGAAGGCATAAACCAAGTGAAAGAATCTAAAATAAGTAGGTACACTCGACAATATGAATTGTTCCGAATGGAACAAAATAAAAATGTGTACTCTATGTATACTAGATTTACGGACATAGTGAACACTCTAGGAGCCCTAGGGAAGACTTTTTCAAATAGCGAAAAAGTCAAGAAAATCATTAAGTCACTACCTAAGGAATGGAGACCAAAAAGGATTGCCATTGAGGAAGCCAAGGATTTAAATGTATTACCTATTAATGATTTAATTGGTTCTCTCATTTCATATGAAGAAGATTTGGCAGCTGAAAAAGGGCATAAGGAAAAGAAGAAAAACATTGCTCTCAAGGCTTCAAAACGTGAGAGTGATGAGGAAAGTGAAATGGATGATGAGGAGTTGGCTATGTTGGCTAGAAGATTCAGAAAATTTTACAAGAAGAATAATGAGCAGAGAAAGTTCAGAGGCTACAATAATAAGAAGGAGAAGAAGGAGCCAATCACTTGCTATGAATGCAAGAAGCTCGGACACATTCGACCGGAATGTCATCTTCTCAAAAAACTCAAGAAGAAAGCTATGGTGACCACATGGGATGATAGCGATGAGGAAACAAGTGATGAGGATGACCAACAAGAAATGACAAACTTAGCTCTCATGGCCATTGGGGAAGAATCATGTGATGAACTTGATGAGGTAAGTGTTCTTCCTACATATGATGAATTGCATGATGCTTTTAAGGATTTGCATGATGAGCTACTGAAGATCGGTAAAAAGAATATATGTCTTAAAAAGAAGATGATAGAGCTTAAGAATGAAAATGATTCATTTAGTGCAAAGATTACATGCCTAAAATTAGAAAATAAAACATTGCATGAGAGTATTACATCATTTGAGAATTCTAGCACTTCACATGAGCACTTAGAGTCACACATGAATGACTTGAAAAATAAGAATGAAATGCTTAAAAAGAAGAGCAATGAACTAAATGAAATTGTGCTAAAATTCACAAATGGGCAAAAGATGTTGGACAATTTGCTAAACTCACAAAAATGTGTATTTGACAAAAGTGGCATAGGTTATAAACCGAATTTGGAACAAAAATTTTACAAGAGTTATTTTGTGAAGAATACATCTATTAACAATCAAATTGTATGTCATTATTGCAATCAAGATGGTCATATGAAAAATAGATGTGTGGTGAAGAGAAATGCATATTATGGTGTGAAATGTATTTGGGTTCCGAAAGGAACCATTGCTAACTCTCAAGAACCCAAAAAGGTTTGGGTACCTAAAACTTGAGATTTTCTCTACAGGGCTTGAAGAAGAAGAAGAAGAAGAAGAATAATAAGTGGTACTCGGACAGCGGTTGTTCAAGACACATGACAGGGAATTATTCTTGGTTTTCAAGTTTCACTAAGATCGAAAATGGTGGAGGTGTATCGTTTGGAGATAATTCAAAAAGAAAAATCATTGGGATTGGAAATGTCGGTAATGTATCATCTACTCTCATTGAAAATGTGTGTTTGGTTGAAAACTTGAAACACAATTTGCTTTGTATTAGTCAATTATGTGATAAAGGATATAGAGTTATCTTTGATGAATCAAAATGTGTTATTGAGAATGCATGTGATGGAAAAGTCTTGTTTGTAGGAAATAAATGTGTTAATGTCTATACCATTAATATAGATTGTGCATCAATACATGATAAATGTCTCTCCGCATTGCATGATGATGGCTGGTTGTGGCATAGAAGATTAGGTCATCTAAGCATGGATTTGATTTCAAAAATCGTGAAAAATGATTTAGTTAAAGGTCTTCCAAAAATCAGTTTTCAAAAAGATAGAATTTGTGAAGCATGTCAATTTAGAAAACAAATCAAAACTTTCTTCAAAAGCAAGAATCATGTCTCTACTTCAAAACCACTTCAATTGCTTCATATAGATTTATTTGGACCTTCTAGATATGCTAGTTTAAGTGGCAAATATTATGCATTTGTAATTGTTCTTAGCTAATAAGGATAATGCCATTGATGTATTTCGAATTTTCTATAAAAAGGTTCAAAATAAAAAAGGTTATTCTATTACTTGTATTAGAAGTGATCATGGTGGAGAATTTGAAAATCATGCATTTGAAAATTTTTGTAATGACCTTGGCATTGAACATCAATTTTCATGACCTAGGACTGCACAATAAAATGGAGTAGTAGAGAGAAAGAATAGGTCTATTCAAGAAATGGCTAGGACCATGTTGAATGAAAACTCTTTGCCTAAGTATTTTTGGGCTGAAGCCGTCAACACCACTTGTTATGTTTTAAATCAGGTATTGATTAGACCTAATCTTAATAAAACTCTATATGAGCTTTGGAAAGATAGAAAACCCAACATTGACTATTTTAAAGTTTTTGAATGCAAATGTTTTGTTTTGAACACAAAAGATAATCTTGATAAATTTGATCTAAAATCTGATGTTGGCATTTTTCTTGGTTATTCAAATTCAAGCAAAGCTTATAGAGTTTATAATAAAAGAACTTTAGTTGTGGAAGAATCTATGCATGTTACATTTGATGAGTCTAACCCCTCATCTATGGAGAAAGTTGTTGTTGATGATAATGCAGAAGAAGAACAACAAGAAGCATCGAATGACAACCAAGAAGACGCGCCACATGGAATTCAAGAAGAACATCATGAAGAAACAAATGCAGAGCAAAATGAAGGTACTTCACAAACACTCCCCAAGGAGTGGAGGTATGTATCCTCTCACCCTAAGGATGTAATTTTAGGAGATCCCTCATGAGATGTTACCACTAGATCATCCATTAGAAACACATGTGAGCATGCTGCATTTATTTCTCAAATTGAACCAAAATCCTTTGCGGATGCGGAAAACGATGAATCTTGGATTATGGCAATGCAAAAGGAGTTGAATCAATTTGAGAGAAACAATGTGTGGGAGTTAGTTCCTAATCCGGAACATCAATCCATTATAGGTACTAAATGGGTATTTAGAAACAAAATGGATGAAACCGGTGCGGTTGTAAGAAATAAAGCTAGATTAGTGGCTCAAGGTTACAACCAAGAAGAAGGAATTGATTTTGATGAAACTTTTGCACCTGTAGCAAGGTTAGAATCCATTAGGATGTTGTTAGCATATGTATGTCATAAGGATTTTATTTTATATCAAATGGATGTCAAGAGTGCTTTCTTAAATGGATATATTATGGAGGAAGTTTATGTGAAACAACCTCCTGGTTTTGAAAATGAAAAATTTTCAGATCATGTGTATAAGTTATGCAAGGCTTTGTATGGTTTAAAACAAGCACCTAGAGCTTGGTATGATAGGCTTAAAAATTTCTTGTTGGATAATGATTTTTCGATGGGAAAAGCCGACACAACTCTTTTTGTTAAGCATAAGAACCAAGACATACTTATTGTTCAAATTTATATTGATGATATTATTTTTGGTTCTACTAATGAGTTGTTGTGTAAAGATTTTTTATCATGTATGAGCCAAGAGTTTGAGATGAGTATGATGGGAGAGTTGAAGTACTTCCTTGGACTTCAAATCAAACAAAACGAGGAAGGAATTTTCATAAACCAAGCTAAGTACGTGAAAGATCTACTCAAAAGATTTGGCTATGATAATGGAACGGCAAAAAGCACTCTTATGAGTACTACCATCAAGCTGGACAAAGATGAGAAAGGTAATGAAGTTGATATCAAGACATATCGAGGTATGATCGGATCCTTACTCTACTTGACTGCTAGTAGGCCTGATATTATGTTTAGTGTTTGCTTGTGTGCTAGATTTCAATCTTGTCCTAAAGAGTCTCACATGCTTGCTGTCAAACGCATTTTTCGATATTTAATTGGCACTATTAATCTTGGCTTTTGGTATCCTAAAGAAACTTATATTGATTTAACTTGTTATTCGGATGCCGATTTTGCTGGGTATAAGGTTGATAGAAAAAGTACTAGTGGAACATGTCACTTCCTAGGCCATTCTCTTGTCTCTTGGTTTAGTAAGAAACAAAACTCGGTTGCGCTTTCAACCATCGAGGCTGAATATATTGCCGCAGGTAGTTGTTGTGCACAAATTCTATGGATGAAACAAACCCTTAGAGACTATGGTATTAAGCTTGATCAAATTCCTATCTTATGTGACATTACTAGTGCTATAAATCTTTCTAAGAATCCTATTCAACATTCTAGGACTAAGCATATAGAAATTAGACATCATTTCCTTAGAGATCATGTTCAAAAAGGAGATGTCGTAATTAAATTTGTTTCCACTGAAAACCAACTTGCGGATATCTTTACAAAACCTCTTAGCGAAGGGCATTTTATAAAGATAAGACATGAGCTTGGAATGATGAATGTTGAATCTTAATTCATGTTTTACTACATGACTTGATATGGTTGTTATCATATAGTTTTATGCTTCATGAATTAGATAGCATGATATGCTTGTAAATTTATGATTTTATGATTTTGTGTTTCATGCATTAAATGGCTTATTGAAAAATTTTAAATCTCAAAATTATTTAAAATTAATCAATTTTTAAGGCCTGAAATAAAATGGTGTGTGTAGTACAAGTATAAGAGCTAGCAAATATTCCCTTTCCATTCATCCGGAAAAACATTTTTCCTTATTGATTTCTCTCGGGACAAATTCCAGATAACCGGATTTTCAATCCGGAAAACCGGATTAGCTTTGGTTGCTCTCAGGACAACATTTGGATAACCGGATTTTCAATCCGGAAAATCGAATTTGCTAAGCTTCATCTCTGCCTCATAACCGGTCTACCGGTTCTTCAATCCGAAAAACTGAATTTGGAAGGGAACTCACTGCCTCACAATCGGTCTACCGGTTATCAAAACCGGAAAGCCGAATTCGAGTGCATGCTTGCTAGAACAAAACCGGATTTCCGGTTCAAGACAATCCGAAAAGCCGGATTTTTGGAAGCTCTAGAAACGGGCCAGCTGGTTAAGAAAACCGGCAAGCCGAATTCCCTCATGTTGCTCTCGGGTTCATATCCGGTCAACCGGATTTCAAATCCGACAGACCGTTTTCGCTTGTTTGGTTTCTGTCCAATAACCGGCTTGCCAGTTAGGAAATCCGGCAAGCCGGATTCGTGAGCCTTTTGTGTTGTTCATCCTCTTCCTCATGCATTCGGCAATCCGGTTCTTCCTCTCTCTCTAAAAACCATTTCCTTCTCTCTCATTTTTCACTCCAAAATCCACCATTTCTACTCGGTTTTGATGCAAATCAATCCATAAATCTTGATCCCCATCCGTTCTTATACCTAAAATCACACTCAAAACTCATTTTCAACCTCCAAATTCCTAGATCTGAATTTCAACCTAGGTTTTGGGCCGATTTTTTCTCTCTCTAGATTTCTCACTCTCAAGCCATTTTTTATCCAATTTGTTTCTCCAAATCACTTTCAATCTTCATAATCTTCATTCTCTTTGGTGTTTTTATCTTCAAATCCATCAAAATCAAAATGTCAAGCTCTCGGTCGGTTCGAAGAAAAGGCAAAGAACTGGTTCAACAAACCACCCGGCCACGGGAAGCAAGGGGCACCTCAAATCAATCCACTTTTGAGTCCAGTCATTATCAGAACAAGCAACACTTGATCAAACGATTTCAACAAAACTTTCGGACTCATGGGGTACTCAACACTTTCTTTGTTTTACCGGATGTTATGCATACTCTCAAGATTAGTTATAGAAATATTTTTCAATTGTTGGAAGATGTTGGTTGGCTTAATGCACTTGTTGTTGAGGAAAATGTATATCATGACTTGGTGAAAGTATTTTACTCGAATATGGATTGTTCCGCGGAGAAAGAGATTCGAGTAATCACCACAATTGGAGGAGTTTTGATTGAATTTGATGATTCAGATTTGAACTCCATCCTAGGATCTTCTGATGATGGCCTGGACATTTTTTCTCCTAGGAAACCTCCTGATATTGATGACTATGTTCATGTTGATGTCGTTCGTAATATTTGTCGTCGTAGTGATCTTTCTGTTGAAGACTGTACCATTCATTTATGTACTCAGTGTCTTTGTCTTCAAACTCGTATTTTGCTTTGTATCATCCAGTCCATTGTACTTCCTAGATCAGGACATTTGGATGAGGTTTCTCACATAGATGTCGCCATGATTGACTGTATTCTTAGAGGTCGACCAGTTAACTTGGGCTATTCCATCATCCGCACCATGTTGAGCATTCCTGCCTTGATTACTCGCTCTCTTCCTTATGGTCACTTTATTACCCGAATTCTTAAATTCTTTGAAGTGCCGATTCTAGAACCATCTTGTAGGCCGTCCAAGGGTATTGGGGATGAGGTTATTATTGGGTTAGGCTTTGAGTGGAAGGATGGCACTTGGGTCAAATACAGCGATAACAAGTTTACCTTTCTAGCCCCAAGTGATGATCAGTCACTTAATGCTGTGATTCCAGCTGATCAGCTTCCAGTTTTCTCACTCTCATTTTGAGGGCAGCGTAGATGCCGAGTTTCTTCCACGGTTGCTTCAGTTCCTAGTGCATCTACATCCGCTTCATCACCTCCACATCCTCCTACCTCTGAAGAGGTCACTCTTCAGCAGCTTATGGATGAAGTGCAGACACTCTCTGTGTGGCAGACTGAGTTTCAGCAACAGCTTATTCATGGACAACGACTCCTCTTTGAGCACTTCGGCATTCCATATCCATTTCCACCTCCATCCTCACCACCTGAGTAGTATCTTATGCTTGTATTTGGACACACCTACATTTCATTTACTGCATTGTGTGTTATGGTTTTATTTTTTGGATGATATGGATTTGTTGTGACTATTTATGTTGGATGTTATGGATTTGTTTTGATTGATCATTATGGATTATATGGATTTTCTTATGCTTATGGATATTTTTTTTACTAATGTGCTTATGTTGCGATTTTGATGATTGATAGGGGGAGCTTTTATTCTTTTTTATGATGAAGGGGGAGAAAACAATGATTTAATATGTGTTATGAAAATATGCATGTATCTAGGGGGAGCATGTATGTAGGAGGAGTTTTTGTTAAACAATTTTCAAATCATTTTTTAACTTGCATTGATTAAGGGGCAGCTTTTTCATAACAAGATTAAAGTTTTTAATGTGTTTTGTCATCATCAAAAAGGGGGAGATTATTAGCCTATATGGTTATAAATACTGATTTTGATGATAACAAACCACATGTATTTATTAAGCAAAGATTTATGAATTATGCTTTTATAATAAGAAAATGATGTTATGGAATTAAAGCATTTTAGACTAAAATGAAAGTAATTTTAAAATCTTTGATAGTGTTTTACATTTCGGATTTAGATCTATTTAAAACTATTTGAATGTTTTTGGGTCATTCTATAATTTCACAAAGTTTGGGCAAAATTATAATTTCAAAAAGTTTTGGGATTAACGAAGCATTACTTAGAAATTATGAAATTGGACCTATTTGTAAAGTTTCATAACGTTTTGGGCCATACTACAGTTTTATAAAGTTTTGGGGTCAAACTGAAAATTTAGGAAAATTTCACTGTAGCAGGTTACTGTAGCAAGCGGCTTACCGGATATAAAAATCAAAAAACTGGATACGGGGCAGTAAGCATCCAGAACGCAAATGGCTTACCGGATTTCATAACCGGCAAGCCGGATAGGCAAAATTCAAATTTTTGCCTTAACGGTAACATAAATCTGGCTTACCGGATTCCATAAACGGCAAACCGGATATGCTCAGAATATGAGTAACGGCTAGTTTTTGGGCTCAAACTATATAGCTCTCCAACAAGCAAAAACAAAAAGCACACGTGATATCTTGAGCCTTCAAACTTGCGAAATACAAATATTGAATAATTTCTTGTTCTTCATTTTTGAATATCTACTCATTGAGTGAGATTCATTATAACCTTCATTTATTCATCTCAATTGTAAGAGTTTGAGTGTGTGGGACACTTGAGTGAAGAGATTAGGAGATAATCTCTTTGTTGTAAAGATTTATTGACACCTTAAAGTCAATTGTAATCGTTGAAGCCTTGGAAATGCTTGGATAGTGAAATCCTCAAGCTTGGATCGCTTAGAGGTGTGGACGTAGGCGGGGATTGCCGAACCACGTAAAAATTCGTGTGTTTGTTTCTCTTCTCCCTTACTCTTTAATTATTGTGCTTTTCTTGAACTTATTGCTTTCAATTTTTATTAAGACATTAAATTGCTTGTTGTGTGGATTTGCTAGGATAATTTTTTAAATTTCCAATTCACCCCCCTCTTGGGTTGTACACTTATATTTCAAACTACTCTCAACCCAGACCATGGGAGGATTAATTCCAGAATCTCAAGAATCTTACTCACTCCACGATTGAGCAACAGAACTGCACTATTGATGGACTACGAAATGAGTTGAGAGCAGGCTTCTACTCACAAGCCCAATCAGTTTCAAGCCTTGAGAAAATGGTGGGACAGCTTGCTTCTTCAGTCCAGACCTTGGCAATGACTGTTGAAAAAGGCAAGTTTCCAAGTCAACCAGTGCCTAATGCTAAAGGAGTACATGAAGCAAGTACCAGTTCACCACAGCAGCATGGAGAGGTCAAAGCAGTTATGACCTTGCAAAAAGGAAAAGAAGTCGACAACAAAGTGGAAATACCGGTGACAAAAGAAAATCAAATTGTACCTGTGAATGTTGAGGACTCACCATCGGAAGAGAAAGAAGAAACCAGCCCACGAGAATATGTTCCCAAAACTCCATTTCCTCAGAGGTTAGCTAAAGGAAAAAATGGAAAATCCACAGGTAAGATTCTTGAAATCTTCAAATAGGTAAGTGTTAACATCCCTTTACTTGATGCTATAAAACAAGTTCCATCTTATGCCAAGTTTCTTAAAGACTTTTGTACTAAAAAGAGAAATATTCAGGTTCAAAAGAAGGCATTTTTAACAAAAAACGTTAGTTCTATACTCCAACATAAAATTCCTTTAAAATGCAAAGACCCAGGCTCCCCCACTATCTCATGTAGTATAGGGAACCACACAATTGAGAATGCTTTGTTGGATTTAGGAGCTAGTGTAAATCTGTTACTCTACTCAGTATTTGTGAAACTTGGACTGGGAGAATTACACCCAACTCCAGTGGTGTTACAGCTTGCAGATCAGTCCACGAAAATACCTCATGGTATTATGGAGGACGTGCTTATCCAGGTAGACAAGTTTTATTTTCCTGTTAATTTCATTGTAATTGATACTCAACCAATACAGGATTCAAGGAAGCACATCCCCATTATTCTAGGCCGACCTTTCTTGGCAACTACAGATGCTTACATTCAATGCAGAACTGGAAATATGCAGTTATCCTTTGGCAACATGACTATGGAACTGAACATCTTCAACATTGCCAAACAACCTCATAATGCAGATGATGGAATTGTTGATGTGGATTTAATAGAAGCATTAGTTGATAATACTTTTGTTTCAAACCTTAGTGATGATCATTTACAAACATGTTTAACTCACTTTTGTTTGGATTTTGATATTGACATATCAGTTAATGAGGTCAACGCCCTACTTGACTCAGCACCATCCATAGACACTAATAAATGGAAGTCAAGAGTTGAACAACTAGCACCATCAGAGAAGAAACTCATCCCATCATCAGAATCACCACCGAAACTCGAGCTCAAACCATTACCTAACACTTTGGAATATACATTTTTGGGAGAAGAAAGTACTCTGTCGGTAATCATCTCATCATCCCTCAATGACGAACAAAAAAGTAAGTTATTGGATGTTTTGAAAGAGCACAAAGGAGCATTAGGATGGACCATAGCAGACATAAAAGGTATAAACCCGATAGACTGCATGCATTACATTCACCTTGATGAAAATACTAAACCTACTAGGGAAATGCAACGTCGGTTAAATCCTAACGTAAAAGAAGTTGTTAGAACTGAAGTCCTTAAGCTTAGACGCAGGTATCATTTACCCAATTTCTGATAGTTCATGGGTCAGTCATGTACCAGTTGTCCCTAAAAAGTCAGGAGTCACAGTAGTTACCAATACTGATAATGAATTAATACCAACTAGAGTAACTACAGGATGGCGTGTATGCATTGATTATAAAAAGTTAAATTCTGTCACACGTAAAGACCATTTTCCTTTACCATTTATCGATCAAATGCTTGATAGATTAGCAGGTCATGAATTTTATTGCTTTCTAGATGGCTACTCAGGATATAATAATATTCCTATAGCACCAAAAGATCAAGAGAAAACCACTTTCACTTGCCCTTTTGGCACTTTTGCATATAGGAGGATGCCATTTGGATTATGTAATGCACCTGCTACATTTCAACGATGCATGTTAAGCATTTTTTCTGATATGGTTGAATGATTCCTTGAAGTCTTTATGGATGACTTTTTTGTCTTTGATGACTCGTTTGATCAATGTTTACATCATCTAACACTAGTTCTGCAGAGATGTACCGAGAAGAACTTAGTCTTGAATTGAGAGAAATGTCATTTTATGGTAAAACAAGGTATTGTTCTCGGTCACATCATTTCAAGCAAAGGTATTGAGGTTGACAAAGCCAAGGTGGATCTCATTTCTAATCTTCCTCCACCCAAAACAGTCAGAGAAGTAAGATCTTTCCTTGGGCATGTTGGTTTCTATAGACGTTTCATTAAAGATTTTAGCAAAGTTTCTAGACCCTTATGCAATTTACTTGCTAAGGATGTACCTTTTATCTTTAATGATTCATGTCTTATGGCGTTTGAAAAATTAAAGCAGTTGTTGACATCATCACCCATCATTCAGCCCCCAAACTGGAGCTTATCATTTGAACTCATGTGTGATGCATCTGATTATGCAGTAGGAGCAGTATTAGAACAAAGAGTTGATCGAATTCCCCATGTTATTTATTATGCGAGTATGACATTGAATGATGCACAGTTGAACTATTCAACTACTGAAAAAGAAATGCTAGCAGTAGTGTTTGTATTGAAAAAATTTTGATCTTATCTCATTGGTTATAAAATAATTGCGTTCACAGATCATGCTGCTCTTAAATATCTTTTCACGAATAAAGATACAAAAGCTAGACTAATTCGTTGGGTGTTACTTTTGCAGGAATTCGACTTGGAATTTAAAGATAAGAAAGGCACAAAAAATGTTGTGGCAAACCATCTCTCTCGTCTCCATTTTGACACAATTATGGAATCATTACCATTGAATGATTCATTCCCAGATGAATAATTGATTAGTGTGGAAGTATTACCATGGTATGCTGATATCGTTAATTATCTTGTTACAGGTCAACTTCCAGAGCATTGGACCAAGCAAGACAAGGCTAAATTCTTTGCAGAAATAAAGAATTTCTTTTGGGATGACCCATATTTATTCAAGTATTGTGCAGATCAAATTGTTAGACGATATGTCCCAGAAAGTGAAATTCAGAATATCCTTTCATTCTGCCATGAACAAGCTTGCGGAGGCCATTTCAGTGCTAAGAAAACAACTACTAAAGTTTTACAATGTGGTTTCCATTGGCCAACTATATTTCGAGATGCTTACACTTTCTGTTCTTCATGTGATAGGTGTCAATGAATGGGAAGCATTACACGAAGGATAATGATGCCACTAAATCCAATTTTAGTGGTTGAGATTTTTTACGTATGGGGTATCGACTTTATGGGACCCTTTCCCTCTTCTTTTGGCCATCAATACATATTGGTTGCTGTTGACTACGTATCGAAATAGGTAGAAGCAATTCCATGTAGAACCAATGATCACAAGGTGGTGATAGGATTTTTGAAAAGCAACATTGTTTCACGCTTTGAATTTCCTCGAGCGATAATCAGTGATGGTGGTGCCCACTTTTGTAACAAAGCCTTCAAAGCTCTTTTGACAGAGTATTCAATCACTCACAAAGTGGCGACCCCATATCATCCGCAAACCAGTGGGCAAGTTGAGATCTCCAATCGAGAAATAAAGCACATATTAGAAAAGACGGTGAGGCCAGACAGAAAAGATTGGTCATTAAGACTTGATGATGCATTATGGGCATATAGAACGGCTTTCAAGACCCTGATTGGAATGTCACCCTATAGGCTAGTGAATGGAAAAGCTTGCCACCTACCGTGGAACTCGAGTATCGTGCATACTGGGCCATCAAGAAATTCAACTTTGACATGCAGCAAGCTAGCTCAGAAAGAAGATTACAGCTGGCAGAACTTGAAAAAATTCGCAATAATGCATACGAAAATGCCAAGATTAACAAGCAATGAATGAAAGTCTTCCATGACAAGCAAATTATGAGAAAATCTTTCACTCTAGGTCAGAAAGTGCTTTTATTCAATTCTCGCTTGCACTTATTCCCATGTAAGTTATGCTCTCGATGGTCTGGCCCCTTTATTATTCATACTGTTTTTCCACATGGGGCAATTGAAATAAAAGACCCAAAGAACGGTGTTACGTTTAAAGTTAATGGTCAAAGATTAAAGCCATATCTAGAGTACCAACCACATGGAGAAGACACCGAAATAAATTTGAGTGACCCACCAGATTTGAATTGATTTTTTTTTCTTTTTCGTTTTGGTGATTTGATTTTTTTCTTTTTTTCTTTTTATTATTTTTTTTTGCTAATTGAAATTATTTTTGCATAAGTTTGTTTATTTAACCATTAAGTTTTTTTCTTATCATTGTTAATCATGAGTACCATACTTAAACCGTTCCTCCTGAACATTCTTAAACCACTTCAACGTGTAAAATCTCATCTCAAAAGGCAGATTAAATTTTGTAAAACACATCTTATTTGGGCTCTGCAACCACCAGAGTTAGTATCCTATGTTGAGGATTTAGAAAGCAACTCAGAGACATTGAGAGAAGTGTTTACGACATCCAGTTGGAGCTTGAGGTAAATTCAATAAGAGGACGATTTTAATTTTCTTTGTGTGTTTTAATTTTTTTCTGTTTGTGTGCTTTAGTTTGTTACCCCGTTGAAGTGGCGGATAACGGTACTCCGTGACAATCAAGTCGATTACTTCAATTTTCCCATAATAACTGATATTATGAGGGGAATGTATGGACAGAAACGAGATTCTAGCGAAGCTTCACAAACGATTCCCTTCACTTCCTCAGAATGCCCTCCTTACAATCTATAAAGCTCGGTCTGAACGCATGCGATTGCTCATGAGAAATAACATACCTGCTGACATTGGTTGGTTAATTGAGGCTAAAGTACGATTGGCAGGTGAGTTACCTCCAAAATTTATTGCATACATGCCTGGTTGTGGTAAAGGAAATTATGCAAGAAAACGACGAGCTCGAAGAATTTATGTTGCTTGTCATAAGTGTGCTAAAATGAGTTGCAATAAAAACCCATGTTCTTTAGGAATGGTGTCTGATAACAGGGAAGATAAGATTCAATTCATTAGGGATGGCTTGAATAAGGAGTCATTGAATGATATCCTTTTATCTCTTGAAACGCATCCCAGTGGATATGTGCAATGAGCGATTCTTTAGTTATGGCCATTATTCCAAAAAGAGCATGCACGATATAGTCTCGGGAATCTGACTATAAACCACCATGTTTGCCAGTTTTTAAGAAAACTGGATGGGAAGCCTATCCTCGACCCATAGAGGACGTTTAAGCCGTTTCTGGACGTAAAACCAGAGGAAGATGTGAGCTACAGTCGCAACTACCTGTAAATATCCTTTTACTTCAATGTTATTTTATTTCACTGTTGTTTTATCATTTGCATTATTTTCTTTAATAATTTTATTTTATCATTTTTTTTACTGTTTGCTTTTTGACTCTCGAGCCATGTGCTTTACACGTTATTTGACACTGACATACTACCTCATACACAGCTGTGACCCGCTGTCATCAAGATTCTAAAATATATTTTTTTGTCAAGCACTCACAAATTGTTTTAGAGAAGTATCCCAATGACAGCTACTCCCAATAGACAATTCAAGAACATTTGTGTGCTTTCTGAGTTTCACTATGGCAAACATAAAGAGTTCGTTAAGGCAGCTATAGATCTTGGTCGAAGCATAGCAGAGAGAAAATTACACTTGGTGTATGGAGGAGGTAACCGAGGGTTATCAAAATTGGTCTCAGAAGCTGCTTTTGTCAGAGGAAGCCAAGTGTTAGGCATAATCCCAAGAGCTCTAAAACCTTTGGGCAGTTTGTCTGACTCATCGACTGGAGAAGAGTTAGTCGTCTCAGGTATGCAAGAAAGAATAACTGAAATGCTTAATCATGTTGATGCTTTTATTTTCTTTCCAGGAGATCTTGCAACACTAGAGGCACTTATCACACTAGCTTCTTGGGCCCATCTGCACATTCACCAGAAACCCATCAATTTGTTAAAGGTCAATAACTTTTATGATGGCTTCATCACATTTCTTAAACCATGCAATAAAAAACTACTTCATTCCTTCCAATGCGAAAAAACTTTTTATTTGTGCTCACACTGCTAATGAGCTACTTGATCTGTTACAAGCTTATAGACCAGAGCCAGACCCCTGGACCTTTGTGTTGGAGCGTCCAAATAATGATGGTAACAGTAACCGCAGTAAGAAGTACAAATTAGATTTAACTCTCCGCTTGTAAATATTTTCTTCTGTGTTGCACCACCCAGGTGATGTCTTCTAAACTCTACTTCTTTCCTTTAAAATATTGAGGATAATGTTTCGTTCTGGCTGGGGGGAGGGAATAGTCGACAATTGTGGAATCTTGGTTAAGTTTTTACTAACTTTTTGTTGTAGAGACTAAATGTGACTAACTTTTTATGATGAAGATGGCTGAATATGGAGTGTAGTAACTCTAGAAACGCATCTTCTTTGTTTAAAAAAATAAAAATAATAAAAAAAAATTCCAAACATTTTCTTTTTCTTTATTAATCTTTGACAATTATTTTTCGAACTTCTTCTTTCTAATTTCTCCTTTATAAATATATACTTTCAAATTTTTGAGTCGAAGATGGCTGAATATAAAGTGTAGTAGTGCCTCTAGAAACACATCTTTTTAAGTTAAAAAAAAACATTTTCTTTTTCTATCATTTTAAGTGTAATTTTTCAATTAGTTTTTTTTGCATCATTTTCACATTTCTGCATGCATATTTTCCTTTCATGTTTAGAATAGGTTGGGGGGTTGGATGTTGTTTTAAAAAAAAATTTATGTGATTTGTTTTAACATTGGATGACATAATTAATTTCAAATTTTAGTATTTGTATTATCTTTGGTCTTAAGTGATGTTACACTATGTTTGCTACTCTACATGTTGATGTCGGAGACAAATATGAGTTGCTTGAAGGAATGAACATGTCATAATAAGTACCAAGTAAGTTTTTGAGCCTATCATTTTTCTTGAAGAGTAACCCTTTTGCCCATTCTTTATACAGCTTACAGGTTTATTATTGTATACACGATCTCTAGATTTCTTTTGAGTTAACCCTTAAAAAAATTATAAAATTAAAAAAAAAGAAAAAAAATGTGTTGCTATATATGGAGGCCTATCTAACTAGTAGATATGGAAGATTATTTAGAGCCCTAAAAGACGATGGAAAGGCTATCTTTGATCCGTTTGAGCCTTTCTAGCCATCCATTTTATCAAATATCCATAGTTAACCCTTTAAAAAAAAACACTTTTCTTTATCAAACTTATCATCTTGACCCACTCCGATTTGGAGTATTACCCAATATCTTACAAGTTCCATCACCTATTTATATTTGAGAAAAATGTAAATAAATATTTTGTATAGTGAAGTTATGCCCAACAAAAGCCAAAAAAAAAATTATTGTTTAAAAAAAAAGAAGAAAAAAATAACAATAATAGGTGAAATCCACCTTGCAACTTCAAAAAAAAAAATTAATTCCTCTGCATTTTTCTCAAACATACACTTTGTTTTTCTTATTTCCCTTCTTTGTTAGCCATGTCCCTAACCTACGTCACATCCTAATAAAAGTCTTTCTTGATTTTAGGGAACTATAGTCTGAAGTAGAAGCTAGTTATATGGGCTAAAAAGATGTAGTGATGCATAATAAAAAAAAGAAAAAAAAAGATAAATAAAGTGGGTTGACTACCATTTTTGTTTGACTTGAGATCGTATTATTTCTAAGCTGAGGGCATATTTCTTTCATCTTAGTGAGAGCATGTGATATCATTTCTTTATTATTTTCTCTCAATTACCATTCATTGTAATGACTATTTTTATTGGGTATAATTTCTTTGTGAGAGTGTCACTATATCCAGTGAGATTTTAGGGTTTAACATGTCATTCTTGAAAGTAGCTGTAACAAAGTCTACTGGTCTGATTCATGTGGATGGTTGATGTGGGTGTGATGTTTCTTTAGACTAGAGATAATGCTTATACTTTTATTTGATTACAATCATTAGCCTGATTGAATAAACATGATTAAAATAAAAATCATTTTGGATTTTGAATTTTGTTTTCGATTTATTTGCTAGGGACTAGAAATAAGCTGGTTAGGGGGTGTGTTGAGTGTTAGAAAATATATATTTATAAAGGAGAAAATTGTCATTTTACACTCAAGTTCCACTAACATTCATACTTTTATGTATTTAAATTTCTTGTCATTTAATTATGTGTGTTGTATTATAATTAAGTATTTTATGTATTTTAGGGGCATCATAGTCATTTCACAATGAACGAGAGATTAGACGGCAAAACGGACATCACTTTTGAACTCATGACGGTCGAAAACCTTAGGAGGAACATAAAAGGAAAAATGGCACTGTTCACATGTACGGTACTGTCTACGTTACTGTTCACGACACTGTTCACATTGACGGATCGATGACGTGGCATTAACTGATGAGATGTCACGATCCTATTAGACTAAAATTCTTATGTATTGTTGATGGTGACGTGGCAGCATATCAGTGGACCAAAAATCTCGCGTACGGTACATGCATTAAACAGGATTATTTTCAATCAAACCGCGTCACTGTTCAAGCCGGGTCAAACCGTGTTACTGTTCAAACCGCGTGGTCAAACCGTGTACTGTTGACTGATGACGTGGCGCAATCCTGAGCGTCCAAACTATTTTTAATCCGATGGCCATGATTTACTCAATGTATCTATAAAAAGGGGGCCTCCCTCCCCTAATTTGATATCTCTGAATCCATTTTTGGGATTCATTTTCTGTAATTCCTTCTCCATCTTGTATTTTCTATGTATTTTAATAAATTTTCATTTTGCCCCTAGTTCAATTATGAGTAGCTAATTTTCTTTCAAGCTTGGGTTGAAGGTGAAGTCTCAACATGTGTCATGGGCTTTATTTGGTAAATTTATTTTCTCTTCCCCTCTAGTTTTTGTGGATGTTTTGACTTCTCGTCGACAAATAATAATAATCTTGTCTAGATACCGCCTTGGTTTCACCGGCTCTCTAGTACAAGGTTATTATTATTTGGCACAATAAGCCCTTAGCACCATATTGATTAGAGCGTGGTTCATGAGGTATGGATTCCCCCCTCATGATTTAATTGGTATTAATAAGGAATATTTAGCCCATGGTGCATGTTGATACGGATCCAGATACCCAAGTACGTCAATTTAATAGATTTTCACTTCAATTTATTTTTGCCATCTTAATTCAAATTTTAGGATAATCCAAATAATTTTCACCACAAATCCAATTACCCTCATACAAAATTAATTCTATACATAATTAAAATCCACCTCCTTGTGGGATCGACACTCATCACCATTGATCTATTCTACAATAGATTCGTGTACTTGCGAGTTCAATAAAATTTGCATAACAGTTGACACGTGGCGCAATCGTGAGCATCCAAATTGTTTTTAATCCGATGGTCATGATTTACTCAGTGCATCTATAAAAGGGGGTTTCCCCCCTAATTTACACTGTGAATTCATTTTTTAGCTCCATTTTTTGTAATTCTTTCTCCATCTTGTATTTTCTACGTATTTTAATAAATTTTCATTTTACCCCTTATTTAATTATGAGTAGCTAATTTTCTTTTAAGCTTGGGTTGAAGGTGAAGTCTCAACATGTTCCATGGGCTTTATTTGGTAAATTTAATTTCTGTTCCCCTTTGATTTTTGTGGATGTTTTGACTTTTCGTTGACAGATAGTAATAATCTTGTCTAGATACCACACTGGTATAACCGGCTCCCTAATGCAAGGTTATTACTATTTGGCACGATAAACCCTTAGCACCATATTGATTAGAGTATGGTTCATGAGGAGTGAAAACCATTCTCATGATTTAATTAGCACTAATAAAGAATATTAAGTCTATGGTGCATGTTGATGCGGATTCAGATACCCAAGCGCTTCAGATAGTCTTAGGAATCTGACTATAAATGACCATGTTCGACAGTTTATAAGAAAACTGGATGAGAAGCCTATCCTAAACCCATAGAGGGCGTTCAAGCCGTTTCTGGACATAAAACCATAGGAAGATGTGAGCCACAGTCACAACTACTTGTAAATATCTTTTTACTTCACTGTTGTTTTATTATTTGCATTATTGTCTTTAATAATTTTATTTTTTCATAGTTTACTTTTTCCTTTTTACTGTTTCCTTTTTTTACTCTCGAGTCATGTGCATTACGCGTTAATTGATACAAACATGCTACCTCATACACAGCTGTGACCCACTGTCACCAAGATTCCTAAATATGATTTTTTGCTAAGCACTCACAAATTATTTTTTAGAAGTATCCCAATGGCAGCTACTCCCAATAAACAATTCAAGAATATTTGTGTGCTTTCTAAATTTAACTATGGCAAACATAAAGAGTTCATTGAGGCAACCATAGATCTTGGTCGAAGCGTAACAGAGAGAAAATTACACTTGGTGTATGGAAGAGGTAATCGAGGGTTATCAAAATTGGTCTCAGAAGCTACTTTTGTTAGAAGAAGCCAAGTGTTAGGCATCATCCCAAGAGCCCTAAAACTTTTGGGCAGTTTGTCTGACTCACTAAATGGAAAAGAGTTAGTCATCTCAGGTATACAAGAGAGAATAACTTAAATGCTAAATCATACTGATGCTTTTATTTTCCTACCAGGAGATCTTGCAACTCTAGAGGCACTTATCACATTAGCATCTTGAGCCCATCTGAACATTCACCAGAAATCCATCGGTTTGTTAAATGTCAAAAACTTTTATGATGACTTCATCGCATTTCTTAACCATGCAATAAAAAACTATTTCATTCCTTCCACAGCGAAATTTTTTTTATTTGTTCTCATACTGCTAATGAGCTACTTGATCTGTTACAAGCTTATCGACCAGAGTTAGATTCTAAGACCTTGGTGTTGGAGTGTCCAAATAATGATGGTAACAGTAGTCGTGGTAAGAAGTGCAGATTAGATTTAACTCTTCGCTTGTAAATATTTTCTCCTGTGTTGCACCACCCAGGTGATGTCTTCTAAACTCTACTTCTTTTCTTTAAAATATTGAGGACAATGTTTCGTTCTGGTTGGGGGGAGGGACTAGTTGACAATTGTGGAATCCTTGTTAAGTTTTTTACTAATTTTTTGTTGTAGAGACTAACCGTGGATAACTTTTTGTGTTGAAGATGGTTGAATATGGAGTGTAGTGACTCTAGAAACGCATCTTCTTAGTTAAAAAAAAATCCAGACATTTTCGTTTTCTTTATTAAGCTTTGACAATCATTTTTTTCCTAACTTCTTATTTCTAATTTCTCCTTTATAAATATACACTTTCAATTTTTTTAGTTGAAGATGGCTGAATATGGAGTGTAATGACTCTAGAAACGCATCTTCTTACTTAAAAAAAATTCAAACATTTTCTTTTTCTATCATTTTAAGTGTAACATTTCTAATTAGTTTTTCTGCATCATTTTTATCTTTCTTCATGCATATTTTCTTATGTTTAGAATAGGTTGGGGGGATAGAATGTGGTTTGAAAAAAAAATTGTGTGATTTTTTTTTTAAATTTTAGTATTTGTATTATCTTTGGTCTTAAGTGATGTTACGCCATGTTTGCTACTCTACATGTTGATGTCGGAGACAAATATGAGTTGCTTGAAGGAATGCACATGTCATAATGAATACCAAGTGAGTTTTTGAACTTGTCATTTTTCTTTGAGAGTAACCATTTTTGCCCATTCTTCATACAGCTTAGCAATTTATTATTTTATACATGATCTCTAGATTTCCTTTGAGTCAATCCTCTAAAAAAAAGAAGGTTAAATAAAATTTTAAAAAAAAGAGAGAAAAAAAATGTGTTGCTACATCTGAATGTCCATCTAATTAATCGGTATGGAAGATTATTTAGAGCCCTAAAAGATGATGGAAATGCCATATTTGACCCGTTTGACCCTTTCTAGCCATCCCTTTTGTTAAATATCCATAGTTAACCCTTTTGAGCCTTGTAAAAAAAAATATTTTCTTTGTCAACTTATTATCTTGACCTACTCTGATTTGGAGTATTATTCGATATCTTACAAGTTCCATCACCTATTCATGTTTGAGAAAAATATAAATAATTATTTGTTCAGTAAAGTTGTGTCATACAAAACAAATTGTTTCAAAAAAAGAAAAAAAAAGAGAGAAAAAGAAAAAATAACAATAATAATAAATAAGCGAAATGCACCTTGTAATTTCCAAATGATCTCTACTTTTTCTCAAACATATATTTTGTTTTCCTTATTTTCCCTCATTTATTAGCCATGTCCCTAGCCTAAGTTACGTCCTAATAAAAGTCCTTGATTTTAGAGATCTATAATCTGAAGTAGAGGCTAGTTATATGGGCTAAAAAAAATGTAGTGGTGCATTAAAAAATAATAAATAAATAAATAGGGTTGACTAACATTTTGTTTGACTTAAGATCATATTATTTCTAAGTTGTGGGCATATTTCTTTCATCTTGCTGAGAGCGTGTGATATTAATTAATTTAGCATTCATTAGAGTGATTATTTTTATTAGGTTTAATTTCTTTGTGAGAGTGTCACTACTTCGAGTGAGATTTTGGGGTTTGACATGTCATTCTTGAAAGTAGCTGTGACAAAGTCTACTGGGCTGATTCATGCAGATGGTTAATGTGGGAGTAATATTTCTTTAGCCTGGAGATAATGCTAATACTTTTATTTGATGCTATCATTAGTCTGATTGAATAAACACGATTGTTTGTATTTTTAAAAAAAAATTATTTTGGGTTTGGATATTGTTTTCGCTTAATTTGCTAGGGACTAGCAACAAGCTAGTTACCATTTTACACTCCAAGTCTCACTAATATATCTACTTTTATGTATTTAAGTCTTTTATGATTTAATTATGTGTGTTGTATTATAATTAAGTATTTTATGTATTTTAGGGGTGTCATGGTCATTTCACAATGAACGAGAGATCAGACAGTAAAACAGACATCACTTTTGAACTCAGGAAGGTCGAAAACCTTATAAGGAGCATAAAAGAAAAAAAAATGCATTGTTCACATGTATGATACTATTTACATGTACGGTATTATCCATATTACTGTTCACGACACTGTTCACATATGCGGAACGATGACGTGGCATTGATCGATAACATGACATTGACCGATGAGGTGTCACGATCCTATTTGACTAAAATTCTTATGTATTGTTGATCGGTGACGTGACAGCATGTTAGTGTACCAAAAATCGTGCGTACAGTACATGCATATACACATAATTATTTATAACCAAACCGCGTCACTATTCAAGCCGCCTCACTGTTCATACCGCGTTATTATTCAAACCGCGTATTGTTGACACATGGCACAATCTTGAGCGTCCAAATTGTTTTTAATCTGATAGCCATGATTTACTTAGTGTATTTATAAAAAGGGGACTCCCCTCCCCCCCCTAATTTGACACCACTGAATTTAGTTTTGAGCTTCATTTTCTGTTATTCCTCTCCATCTTGTATTTTCTATGTATTTTAATAAATTCTCCTTTTACCCCTAGTTCAATTATGAGTAGCTAATTTTCTTTCAAGCTTGAGCTGAAGGTGAAGTCTCGATATGTTGCATGGGCTTTATTTGGTACATTTAATTTCTCTTCCCCTCTGATCTGATTTTTGTGGATGTTTTGACTTTTCGTCGATAGATAGTAATAATCTTTTCTAGATATTGCACTGGTATAACCGACTCCCTAGTACAAGGTTATTACTATTTGGCACGATAAGCCTTTAGCACCCTATTGATTAGAGTGTGGTTCATGAGGAGTGGAAACGCCCCTCATGATTTAATTAGCACGAATAAGAAATATTAAGCCCATGGTGCATGTTGATGCAGATCCAGATACCCAAGCGCTACATTTTAATAGGTTTCACTTCAATTTATTCTCGTCATTTTAATTTAAATTTTAGGATAATCTAAATCACTTCCACCACAAATCCAATCACCCACTTAGAAATTTTACTCTACACAATTAAAATCCACTTCCTCGTGGGATCGACACTCGTCACCATTAATCTATTCTACAATAGATTTGTGCACTTACGAGTTTAATAAAATTTACACAACATCCATCTCTAGCAATCCCCTTGAGCAATGTGATCCTTGTATTCTTGTCCTTGACAAAACAAATAGATTTATGAAATTCAATTATTGCACTATTGTCAGCCAATAGTCTGGAAACACTAAGTAAATTTTTTCTTATATCAAGCACATGTAAAATATTTGTGAGATAGAGATTTTGAGTTGTAAGAGTATTCAAGATTGCTGAGCCAACATGCTGAATTTGTAAGCCTAAGCCATTTCCTATATGCAACTTCTCAACACCAGTATAATTTGAACAGGATAAGAGAATACCTGCATTTTGTGTTACATGATTTGTAGCTCCAGAGTCAATATACCAAGCTTGATCAACAACAACATTGTAATCAGCAAGAGTAACTCCATCATTAGAACCAGAAATATTGCATATAGTGCCAGAAGAAACATTTCGAGAATTTGAACCAGCATTCCCTGCATATATTGCAGTAGGTGTGTATACATTGTAGAAACCAGGAGCACCTTGAGGATTCACAAAACTTGGTGTCATTTGTGGCTGATAGCCCTGTGGTGGTGGTTGATATGCAACATATCCTTGGAAATTTCCACTTCTAGGAAAATTTCCAAGAAAATTCCACTGAATTCTCATCTTATTCCTCCTCTACCAAAGTTTCCTCTAAAACATTGTCCACCCCTAGGTCTGAAGCCTCCTGCAGCACCTCCTCCTTGTTTCGGAACAAAAGTATGATTAAACCTATTTCTGCATTTGTAAGCTCCATGACCAGGAATGAAGCAGATCTGGCATATGACATTCTCGTCTCCTCCAAAAGAATTAGCATATCCTCCATTACCAGCCATATTATTTCCAGTATTAGCCTTGTTATAGTTTTGTCCTTTCTGAGCAAAGTTTGCACTCATATCATGCGTTACTTTAAATTGAGCCTTTCCTTTACTCATCTCAAGTCTATTTCATGACTTAATAACATTGAGAATAAGTCTTCAACAGAGATCTTTTCTTTCTTTAGTCTAGTTAACACATTTGTTACGACAAGCATAGCTGACATGTGTTTCAATTAATTTGTTCACTGCTTTAGTATAAAATCTAAAGTAAACATTTTTTTTTTACCAAAATCAATAATATTAACAAGGCGAATTTCACTTTACTCCCTCTTATTTCAATAAATATCAATTTGAGGCAGTATATTGAAAATTCATTGTTGTCCCCCCAATTTTTGCAACTTATTTATAGCTTATCTAAAGAAGTCCTTTCTTTTTTTTTTGGGGGGTGGGGGGTGGGGGAGGGAAGAAGGAAGTCTCAGTTTAAATCTTCAAATACCCTTGGAAATGACGTATTACTAAAGGTTCCAATTACTTTTATTAGCTCTTTTATTACCAATATTGTATTTATTAATTTATCAATTTCCTTTCATTGATTTTTTTTTAAAACTACTACTATTACTACTACTACTACTACTACTATTATTATTATTATTATTATTATTATTTGACTTTTATGGCTAAATGCAACAACAATGAACGTTACATGCTATTTTTGAACT
>NW_006262139.1:5326618-5451775 GCF_000493195.1 Citrus x clementina | reverse complement strand
TTCTTCGATCCTCATTAGTCATTACTTATGAGAATTACATAAGTTTGATCATTACACGTTTATAATTTTGAAATTTCTTCACTTTTTACTAACTATAATAAAAAATCTATTTGACACTTAAAATATTTTTTAAAAAAGTAAGATAAGTTTGGCTCATTTTCTCTTTTAAATATGTCCTTCTCGGTAAAATATAAGGGCCATAGTTAAACCAATTAAATTAATTAAAAATAATAGGATAGAAATCCGGCGATGAACCTCACCGTCTTCATTCTATTAAGATACTTTTTTTTAATATGTATTAAGAGAATTTAACATTAAAACAACAACATTCATTGGTAAAATTGACGTATTTAATTTATTTTTTCAAAAGAAAATATTGGTTGGTAAGTTATTGATTTGTTAGAATTTATTTGCAAAATGAAATTGTACAATTTCTATTATTTTAGGGGCTGCACTAAAAAATAAACGAAATCAAACTTTCATCTATCTAAAAAGCACTACAACAAAAATATCAAAAGATAACTTATTTTTCTTAACACTTTATAACAAAAATTATTATATCATAAAAATGTGATAGAGTTGTGATAATAAAGTAAATAAATATTTTATTATGAAGAATATTTTAATTAGTTTGAACTATAAAGCCATCCTTTTGTATTTCGCGTGTTACTGCATCTGCTTCATACAGCTAACAAAGAAGCTTAGAAATAGAGCATGATAAGAATGACAAAAAACAAGGGATTTTGTTGCAAAAATCGTGTCAAGACCATACATTGAAGGCTGACACAGAGATAGAACACCCTTACGATGGCTGAGGTTAAAAATTTCTATTAATCTCTATTTTTTTTCTAGTCGAAGGGTGTAGTAAATATTCAAGAGATGGATGACAATGTTGATGACCAATGATCAATGTGTTAATGGGATCGATTATTGTTGGATTCACAATTATAGAAAAAAATAATGAACAATCCCTAGGTTCATAAAATTTGGGTTTTTTTATTTTATCAGTCATTTTGTTGAAATTAATACTTTCATTTGTGAAGATTTATTAGTAAAGAGAGAATAATCATACTAGTGTTGTTGTTACTCTGAATGATGTTGGTGTTTATGAGGCATTTGGTTTGTAATTAGTATGATTATTTTCATTTTTTCAGAGTATTTTTTTTTTAAGACTAAACTTGACAAATTTTTTGTATTTGTATTTGAAACTAAAATTTGTTTTCAACAAGCAATTGTATTTGCTAGAAACAATCACCGGAAATTCATTGATTGTATTG
Organism: Citrus x clementina; assembly: GCF_000493195.1. Classification (NCBI taxonomy): domain Eukaryota; kingdom Viridiplantae; phylum Streptophyta; class Magnoliopsida; order Sapindales; family Rutaceae; genus Citrus; species Citrus x clementina. The sequence goes on along the minus strand of NW_006262139.1, from coordinate 5,450,498 downwards.
CGAACTTCACATTACTTATTCTAGTTTTGTAATATATATATATATATATGAATATCATGTTATGATTTGTTAACAAGGGTTTTGGTGTTTTATAATGCCTATTTTTATGTTATTATTTATTTATGATAGTATGATTTTTTTTTGTGATGATTTTTATGATTGTATGTATGACTTTTATTTGTAGCCAAACTTGAGGGTGAATGCCATTGTTAATTTTGTTGGTGAAACACTTGAGATTGGCTTGATTAACCCAGACACTTTAAGTAGAGTGGTCTTGGTTAATGCTGCCATGAAAATGGTGTTTGGTAGAAATAGTTACAGTGCTGAGAGATTTATAATTGAAGTGACACTACCTTTAAATGGATTGAAAGGGATAATTGATCATGATCATGAATTTTATCAAGTCTGGGATTTGTACAATCAGAAGAAGTATAGTGCGATTGTATTTGACATGGACATAATACCATTGAATATGCAAAATGTCATCAGAAGAAGATTGTTTAAGGATGACATTGAAGATGTTGTTGCTGGACCTAATGCTAAGGAGCCAAATATTTTAAGTGTGTTTCAAAAACAATCCGAGAGATAGAAAAATGAAGTAATGACAACAAAAGAGACAACTGCACCAGAACAGCATAAAGAAGTAAGAAGTTCACAAAAGGGTCGCAGAAAGAAATCTATGGGAAGAAAACCAGTAACAGAGGTGCATCATTTCACCAATACAAAGCCCTTCATTCCTTAACCTGCTAATGAGCATGAGGCTGAACTTCAGCCTCAATCCCAGCCTCAACCTCAACATGTTGCTCAATCTGAACCTGAACCTCTCCCTTATCACTAAGGCGCACCTATATTGACAATACATCTACTATTGAACCACAAAGCACCTGAGATATACTACAAAAACTTAGGCCAACAGTCACTACTATCGAGAATCCAGCTATGTAGTTCATTACTCCTACGAAAGAACTTGTTTATCAAACATCAACAACTAAACCACAATTTGACCACATCTCATACCCAATGCCTATAGTTAACCCTCCATTATAGCAAGCTATACCATGTAATGAAGCTACTACACCTTTTGAACATGAGGCTCCAAACAAAGCTGATGGTGGACAAGTTGATTCCTTCCACCTCTCACAATGTAGTGACCATTTATGTGACTTTGAGGTTGAGGATGTTGATGACTTGTCTGAGTTTCCTATGGTGAATGATGAGGATGGCATTGATCTTGATAAGGAGGCAGTTGATCCACTATTATCTTAATTTTTCAATGACTAACCTTCACAACCATTTTCAAAGAATGTTTTCCCTACAGAACTTCAGTCTAAAACAGTCACAATGAATACAAAAGACTTGGTGGCACAAGTTGACCAAGTATAGTCTTTTTTTAAATAAAAGAAAAAAGAAAAGCAAAGCAACCATCAGCTTTAGAGAATACAGTGAAAGCGTCACAAAAAAAAGCCAACAAAAGAAAGTCTACATATGTCAAAGTAAGGGCTTCTTAGAGCAAGCGAGTAAAAGACAACCTATAGTTGATCTAAGGGTGGTTTATAACAAGAAAGCAAAGAAAACAAGGAAGAGAAATGTGATGAACAGGCCTAAGACAACAATGAAGAGAAAGTCGAGCATGAATATGGATGATGGTGCTAGTCCTTCATCATGAGTTGTTTGTCATGATAATCGGTTGTCAGAAGCAGAAGATGATTGATTATGTTTTTTTTTTAACTAGAAGATGATATTGATGATGGAGAATCTAGAAAACATGGAACTTAATATCATGGAGTTGAAAGTGACTTATTGGATATGAAAGTGACAATAGAGATTATGGGGAAATAGAAAAATAAAAAACAAGCTGCAACATTGAAACTTTTCACTTGCATTTCATCAAGGCTCTAAGTCATTTTTATAGTACAAGAGTTGATAAGGATTAACATAAGAAGAGATAAAACTAACAGGTAAATCTAGCTAAACTTATTGTTATCCTGGATAATAATAACACAAGGATAAATAACTAAAGTGATATGATTCCTCTTATCTTCTAGCTAATTCAAAACTCTCCTCATGTCACCCTTCCAAATGCGTAAACATTGCTAAGTAAGCAGCCAACTCAGCTAATGATGCATGCGTAGAGGATTCTGTCATTTTATCTGCCTCCCTCAAGTGCAAAGTTCTAGGAAGAACATGAAGCTTGTTTCGAAGATTTTGAAATCGATCACAGCCGAATGCTTTTGTAAAAATATCTGCAGGCTAATGTGCAGTAGGAATGTGACGTACTTCCATTTTTTTTCTTTCTCACAATGTCTCTTACTATCTCTATGTGCTTTGTTCGTGAATGATGGATTGGATTAGCTGCAAGAGATGCTGCACTTGTATTATCACACCATATAACCAGAGTATTCGCAACCGGGATATTGAGTTCTTGAAGAACTGACACTAACCAAAGCATTTCAGCTGTAGTATTGGCTAAAGCTTGATACTCTAATTCTGTTGAGGATCTCGCTACTACATTTTGTTTCTTTAAAATCTAAGAAATTAGATTATTTCCTAAGTAAATACAATACCCTCTAGATGAAGTCCTATCATCAACATTGCTTGTCCAATCTGCATCAGTATAACCAGTCAATTCCAACTTACCTTTTGCCATGAAGTATAGACCATAATCACTTGTACCATGTAAATATCTCAAAATTTGTTTGCAAGCTACCCAATGTGACTTCAACGGACATTACATGAATTGACTTGGTTTATGTACAACAAAAGAAATCTCTGAACGTGTAATGGTGACATATAGTAGTGCCCCTATAACACTCCTATAAAGAGAAACATCTGAGAAAACATCACTTACCATCTTAGTGTATTTCACTTCAATACTCATGGATGTAGGTGCATCCTTACAAGACTCCATTCCAGTTTGTTTTAGGAGGTCAAAAACATACTTCTTTTGACTAATGTGCAAGCCATCTTTATTTTGTTGAACTTCCAAACCAAGAAAATAATTTAATGGACCAAGTATCTTCAGGGCAAACCGTGTATTATAACGTCATTCACAAGACTTTTACTACTGCCTGTGATTAAGATATCATCACCAAAACAAAACAAACTTCAGATTTTTGTCGAAGAATGAACAGGGACGTATCAGATTTCAAATTGTGAAATCCCCACTCTGTTAAAGTTGTTCTCAATTTCTTAAACCAAGCCCTTGGTGCTTGGTTAAGTCCATATAACACCTTTTTTAACTTTCAAACATAACCTAATTTTTCTGCATCAACAAATCATTATGGTTGCTCTATAAATACATTTTCAAGCAACTCACCATTGAGAAACGCATTATTTACATCAACTTGCATAATCCCTCAATTTTTCATAACTGCAATACTAAGAATTATCCTGATAGTGGTTTGTTTTATAACAGGACTAAAAGTTTCGTTAAAATCTAGACCCAGTGTTTGAGGATACCCTTTCACCACTAACCGTGCTTTGAACCTCTCAATACTACCATATGCTCTTTACTTTACTTTAAACACCTATTTATTGCCCACTATTTTCATTTGATCTGATGCAGGTACTAACTCTCATGTTTTATTTCTCATCAATGCATCATACTCAGCCTTCATGGTTGTTCTTCAATTCTCACTCAACAAGGCTTCACTCACTGAAGAATGTTCTTTTGTTTCAATACACAATATACTAGAATATAGTTTGGGTTTAAAAATACCAGATTTAGATCGAGTGACCATAGGATGTGTTGACTGGGAAGGTGATTGATGTTGTGGTTGAAGAATAGGTAAAGAAGATGTAGACATATTAGTGGAGGTTATGGGTTCAACTTCATTTAAGGGAATAGTTTGTGTGCTTTGGCTAGGTAATGATTGGCCATTTAAAATGGTTTGAGAATCTGAAGGAAAAGATGATGGGTTCAAATTAGAATTATTTTAGGAGGCTAACGTGTTTGTATTATAATTTGCATGTGACAATTTGTTGTCATCTTGTGAGGCTATAGTATGAGATGATCCATTTGTGTTGCATTGGATAGACTTGGAAGTGGCCTATGCTACTTGAGGAACTAAAAAAAACATGTCCTTATCTTGACCTGTGGGACCATTATAACCTGTAAGCAAAAACTGAGAAACTAGGATTTGATTAATAGTAGGACACAATTTTGTAGTATCTAAGAACTCACCTCTTAAGAAAGGGAAAATCATTTTCATTGAAAATAACATGACGAGCTATATAAATCCTTCTTGACTTATGAAGACACTTGTACTCTTTATGTGAAGAACTGTATTCTAAGAAAATACATTTGTCAATGCGAAAATTTAACTTATGACTATTATAAGGTCTAAGATTTGGGAAACAAGCACAACCAAAAATTTTAATAAAGGAATAATCAGGCACTCTATTATATAATACTTAATAAGGAGATTTATTCTTTAAAATAGTAGTTGGCAATCTATTTATCAAGAAGACGGGAGTTTGAAATGCATCCCACCAAAAAGAGAGTGGCATGTGAGCTTGTGCCAACAAAGTCAAACCTGTCTCGACAATATGTCTATGTTTTCGCTCTACGCAACCATTTTGATGATGTGTATGTGGACAGGAAAGTCGATGATTGATTCCACATTCTTGAAGAAATTTTGTAAAATTTTGAAATTCACCTCCCCAATTAGTTTGAATATTTTTTATTTGTTTCCCAAATTGATTTTCAACATTTCGCTAAAAAATTTTAAAAACTTCAAAAGTCTAGGATTTTGTGACAAGTGGAAAAATCCAAGTGAATCTCGTATTATCATCTACAATATTAAGAAAGTATCTAAAATTGTTTCCTGAAGTTAAAGGTGTAGATCCCTATAAGTCAAGATGTAACAACTCAAGAGGTTCTAAAGCTCTAGAATATGAATTTTTGAAATTTAAGTTATGAATTTTTCCTTGCTGACATGCATCACAAAAAGGAAGAAATTGAATTTTATTCAAACTCATAAAACTATTTCAAAATGAGGAAACTTCTTTTAGCACTTGAAGATGGGGGATGTCCCATCCTTCTATGAAAAAGAGTTATTTTTTCCTTAGACTTGTCAAGAGAGACATGTTCTTCTTGGGAACTTATTGAATTTAAACTAGACACAAAAGATTTAAATAAGACACTAGGATTTTTATTGGAATTGACCGAGACTCGAACATTTAAGATCGGTAGCTAGTACAATCCTTTTTCAGTTCTTCTTTGTAGCAGAGTCTTCTTCTGCTCCTTGTCCTTTACAACACAAAAATCAACATGAAATTCAAGAATAAGGTTATTGTCATACACAAATTTAGAAATGCTAATTAAAAGGCTCTTTTGAAGATGAGGGGTGTAGACTATTTATTGGGCTGGATGGTTGTCATTTAAAAGGCTCTTTTGAAGATGTTTTACTGTCAGCTGTAACACTTGATGCAAATCAAGGTATTTTTTGAATTGCAATATATGTTTGCAAGTCTGAAAATGTCCAAACTTGGACCTGGTTTTTGGGGTATTTACAAGAGTATTTGGTTGACACAAGGCAACTTACATTCATGACTAACAAGTAGAAAGGTGTTCTTGCAGCATTAAACTTAGAATTTGGTGGATCACATAACAAATTTTGTGCACGACATGTCTTTACCAATCTGAAAGCAAGGATCCTTAAAGTTAAGCTGAGGAATCAGTATTAGAAGGTTATTAGAGCATCAAATAAGGATATATTCACTGCAACAATGAAAGATATACAAGATATTGATACTACTGCTTTTGAGTGGCTAAGAAAATTGAACCCCAAGTACTGGTCAATCCATGAATTTGATAAGTTTATCAAATATGATCATACCACAAATAATATAAATAAAAGTCGGAACGCATGGATTAGTAAAATGAGGAATGCACCCATAATCACTTTGGTGGAGTACATCAGAAAAAGGATGATGAGAGCAATAAATGATAGAAAGATAAATTGTTCACAATGGAAAACTGATATTCCTTCCTTCATCAACAACAAAATGAACCAGATACTGAAGAAAATGAGGAAGCTTAGGCTTACACTAGTAAGTGAGGTATCAATATCTACTACAAAGTCATGGGTTATCAATTTACAAGAGCATACATGTGACTGTAGACTATGGCAAATTAGTGGCGTATGTTACAGCCATGCAATGCCTTGCATTGCTCATGTAAGAGATACTTATGGCAAGTTCGTTGCTCCTTGTTACTCAAATGAGGCATATTTAAGATGTTATTTAAGCATGATTCATCCTTTGCCTGACAAATCTAAATGGCAACATGTAGAAGTAGAGAAAATCTTGCCTTGAAGGTTTAAAGACCACCTGGCATGCTTAAAACATGTAGAAGAAGGAAGGTTGATAAACCAACAGCTTATAAGAAACGATTCAATGCATGCTACAAGTTTTGTGGAGTTATTGACCATAATAAAAGATGTTGCCCTACTAATCCAGTCAATACACACAAGAAAACAAGGAACATGTTGGTAAGGCAGTGGTTAAAACATTCTACAATTTCATATGACTACCTAATATATATTTTCATTTATGAACAAATGATAATGCAAATCTTGCTCAATTTTTGTTTTATATTTAAAGAAACATAGGAAGACATTGGTAACAGCTTCAAGCTCAGGTGCATCAGTTGTAGGAGACCATGATGGAGGGAACTTACAAATGTTGACCCTACTGCAAGTGGCTCTGTGCTTGGTGGATTAATTCATGGTAGTACTTGTAAAAGTGCATCTCATCCTGGTAAATCTACATCAGGTTCGTAATTTTGAGTTTGTAACTGCTATTTATAATTATTTCACTACTATCAACAGTAATTGACTTCGAGTTTTCAAGTTGACTTCTGGTGGGGGGTTATATTAATGTTTGTCAATCTAGTTGCGGGTATTTTGTAATATATCAATCTTGTGGAATGGTGAATTGAAGTTTATACTGACCATTTAAATATCTAATTTTTTTCATTAATCATAAAGGCATAGCAGCTCATACCTCACCTTTGACATCAACACAAATATTGAGTCAAGCAACAATAGGTTCAGCAACTATAAGAGCTATAAGGAATGCAATAATGCAAGCAGGCAAAACAAATAATGTTGAGCCAGTACCTAGGACAACAATGGGTTCAATAATTAGGAGAACCACAAGCAATACAACAAGAATGTAAGCAGACAATACAAATGAGCTGAGCCAGTACCTAGGACATTTGTAGGAATTGTTGATGCGAGATTCTGGTTGTCCTCGTTTCACGACCAGGGTCTCTGCTCGATCAACTTCACCACGACCAGGATCTCTCCTCGTAAAGCTTCTTCTCCAGAGGTTCCTGCGCACACAGACAGGTCAGAGTACGCCGGTTGTTTCCCCAGCGCAAACCCTCCGACGCTCAAGTCAGATATGAAGGTTCGGGGAACGCTTGCCACAAATCTTATGGCTGTTAGGTTGTTTTCTCTCTTTTAGAATCAAAATTGCTAACCCCTTTACCTTCGTTGGCTACCTTTTTATAGGCTTCCTCTGAATCCCAGTTTTCCGCTTTCTTCGAGACGGTATGGGACTCTGACTACCGCGTTATGGGCAAACGTGGGATCTTGCGTGTTACGCCACAGTTCTGGGGAAAGCGTGGCTGTCGTGGTTTTGTGAGATCTTGTTTCCGCTTTTTTGGGGGACGGTATGGGACTCCGACTGCTGCGTTATGCTGCGTTATGGGCAAACGTGGGATCTTACATGTTACGCCACGGTTCTGGGGAAAGCGTGGCTGTCGTGCCTAGATTCTCGGGCTGGAGAGCATGTCTTGCCAATTGCCGTCGACCAGGTCTCCTCGCCTCTCGACCTCTAGCCGGAATGGCCTTATGCCTCTTACAGGAAATTTGCCTCGCGGATGACGTGCTCGTGGACGAGCAGGATATTTCTGCTCCTGTTCCCCCGCGCACCAGGCTTTTACGGAACACACCGGTTCGCAGAACTCTACCATCAGATATCTGCTCACCATGCCTGGTCTCGTCGACGTATTTCTCCCAAACAGGAATGATTCTCATTAGAGAAAGTTTAAAATCTGCAAGAGTTACTCTTTAATCTGCATCTGCAAGATTATGGTCTTACTCTTCAAACAGGCTTTGAGACTTGGTGAGCCTTTGCATGCCTCAGGAATTTCTTCGAATGCTTTGGAGTCTGCTCGCCTTCTCGTGGTCGAGCAGATCCTGGCATGCTTGGCTTCTGTCTCGCCATAAGACAGGCTTTGAGACTTTGTTGAGCCTTTGCATGCCTTTGATTCTTCGAGGATTGGGATTCTGCTCGCCTTCTCGTGGCCGAGCAGATTCTGGCATGCTTGGCTTCTGTCTCGCCATAAGACAAGCTTTGAGACTTTCTCGAGCCTTTGCATGCCTTTGATTCTTCGAGGATTGGGATTCTGCTCGCCTTCTCGTGGCCGAGCAGATCCTGGCATGCTTGGCTTCTGTCTCGCCATAAGACAGGCTTTGAGACTTGGTGAGCCTTTGCATGCCTCAGGAATTTCTTCGAATGCTTTGGAGTCTGCTCGCCTTCTCGTGGTCGAGCAGATCGTGGCATGCTTGGCTTCTGTCTCGCCATAAGACAGGCTTTGAGACTTGGTGAGCCTTTGCATGCCTCAGGAATTTCTTCGAATGCTTTGGAGTCTGCTCGCCTTCTCGTGGTCTAGCAGATCCTGGCATGCTTGGCTTCTGTCTCGCCATAAGACAGGCTTTGAGACTTTGTTGAGCCTTTGCATGCCTTTGATTCTTCGAGGATTGGGATTCTGCTCGCCTTCTCGTGGCTGAGCAGATCCTGGCATGCTTGGCTTCTGTCTCGCCATAAGACAGGCTTTGAGAATTTGTCGAGCCTTTGCATGCCTTCGACTCTTCGAGGATTGGGATTCTGCTCGCCTTCTCGTGGCCGAGCAGATCCTGGCATGCTTGGCTTCTGTCTCGCCATAAGACAGGCTTTGAGACTTTGTTAAGCCTTTGCATGCCTTTGATTCTTCGAGGATTGGGATTCTGCTCGCCTTCTCGTGGCCGAGCAGATCCTGGCATGCTTGGCTTCTGTCTCGCCATAAGACAGGCTTTGAGACTTGGTGATCCTTTGCATGCCTCAGGAATTTCTTCGAATGCTTTGGAGTCCGCTCGCCTTCTCGTGGTCGAGCAGATCCTGGCATGCTTGGCTTCTGTCTCGCCATAAGACAGGCTTTGAGACTTTGTTGAGCCTTTGCATGCCTTTGATTCTTCGAGGAATTGGATTCTGCTCGCCTTCTCGTGGCCGAGCAGATCCTGGCATGCTTGGCTTCTGTCTCGCCATAAGACAGGCTTTGAGACTTGGTGAGCCTTTGCATGCCTCAGGAATTTCTTCGAATGCTTTGGAGTCTGCTCGCCTTCTCGTGGTCGAGCAGATCCTGGCATGCTTGGCTTCTGTCTCGCCATAAGACAGGCTTTGAGACTTTCTCGAGCCTTTGCATGCCTTTGATTCTTCGAGGAATTGGATTCTGCTCGCCTTCTCGTGGCCGAGCAGATCCTGGCATGCTTGGCTTCTGTCTCGCCATAAGACAGGCTTTGAGACTTGGTGAGCCTTTGCATGCCTCAAGAATTTCTTCGAATGCTTTGGAGTCTGCTCGCCTTCTCGTGGTCGAGCAGATCCTGGCATGCTTGGCTTCTGTCTCGCCATAAGACAGGCTTTGAGACTTTGTCGAGCCTTTGCATGCCTTGGATTCTTCGAGGATTGGGATTCTGCTCGCCTTGTCGTGGCCGAGCAGATCCTGGCATGCTTGGCTTCTGTCTCGCCATAAGACAGGCTTTGAGACTTTGTCGAGCCTTTGCATGCCTCAGGAATTTCTTCGAATGCTTTGGAGTCTGCTCGCCTTCTCGTGGTCGAGCAGATCCTGGCATGCTTGGCTTCTGTCTCGCCATAAGACAGGCTTTGAGACTTGGTGAGCCTTTGCATGCCTTGGATTCTTCGAGGATTGGGATTCTGCTCGCCTTGTCGCGGCCGAGCAGATCCTGGCATGCTTGGCTTCTGTCTCGCCATAAGACAGGCTTTGAGACTTTGTCGAGCCTTTGCATGCCTTTGATTCTTCGAGGATTGGGATTCTGCTCGCCTTCACGTGGCCGAGCAGATCTTGGCATGCTTGGCTTCTGTCTCGCCATAAGACAGGCTTTGAGACTTGGTGATCCTTTGCATGCCTCAGGAATTTCTTCGAATGCTTTGGAGTCCGCTCGCCTTCTCGTGGTCGAGCAGATCCTGGCATGCTTGGCTTCTGTCTCGCCATAAGACAGGCTTTGAGACTTTGTTGAGCCTTTGCATGCCTTTGATTCTTCGAGGATTGGGATTCTGCTCGCCTTCTCGTGGCCGAGCAGATCCTGGCATGCTTGGCTTCTGTCTCGCCATAAGACAAGCTTTGAGACTTTCTCGAGCCTTTGCATGCCTTGATTCTTCGAGGATTGGGATTCTGCTCGCCTTCTCGTGGCCGAGCAGATCCTGGCATGCTTGGCTTCTGTCTCGCCATAAGACAAGCTTTGAGACTTTCTCCAGCCTTTGCATGCCTTTGATTCTTCGAGGAATTGGATTCTGCTCGCCTTCTCGTGTCGAGCAGATCGTGGCATGCTTGGCTTCTGTCTCGCCATAAGACAGGCTTTGAGACTTGGTGAGCCTTTGCATGCCTCAGGAATTTCTTCGAATGCTTTGGAGTCTGCTCGCCTTCTCGTGGTCTAGCAGATCCTGGCATGCTTGGCTTCTGTCTCGCCATAAGACAGGCTTTGAGACTTTGTTGAGCCTTTGCATGCCTTTGATTCTTCGAGGATTGGGATTCTGCTCGCCTTCTCGTGGCTGAGCAGATCCTGGCATGCTTGGCTTCTGTCTCGCCATAAGACAGGCTTTGAGAATTTGTCGAGCCTTTGCATGCCTTCGACTCTTCGAGGATTGGGATTCTGCTCGCCTTCTCGTGGCCGAGCAGATCCTGGCATGCTTGGCTTCTGTCTCGCCATAAGACAGGCTTTGAGACTTTGTTAAGCCTTTGCATGCCTTTGATTCTTCGAGGATTGGGATTCTGCTCGCCTTCTCGTGGCCGAGCAGATCCTGGCATGCTTGGCTTCTGTCTCGCCATAAGACAGGCTTTGAGACTTGGTGATCCTTTGCATGCCTCAGGAATTTCTTCGAATGCTTTGGAGTCCGCTCGCCTTCTCGTGGTCGAGCAGATCCTGGCATGCTTGGCTTCTGTCTCGCCATAAGACAGGCTTTGAGACTTTGTTGAGCCTTTGCATGCCTTTGATTCTTCGAGGAATTGGATTCTGCTCGCCTTCTCGTGGCCGAGCAGATCCTGGCATGCTTGGCTTCTGTCTCGCCATAAGACAGGCTTTGAGACTTTCTCGAGCCTTTGCATGCCTTTGATTCTTCGAGGAATTGGATTCTGCTCGCCTTCTCGTGGCCGAGCAGATCCTGGCATGCTTGGCTTCTGTCTCGCCATAAGACAGGCTTTGAGACTTTGTTGAGCCTTTGCATGCCTTTGATTCTTCGAGGATTGGGATTCTGCTCGCCTTCTCGTGGCCGAGCAGATCCTGGCATGCTTGGCTTCTGTCTCGCCATAAGACAAGCTTTGAGACTTTCTCCAGCCTTTGCATGCCTTTGATTCTTCGAGGAATTGGATTCTGCTCGCCTTCTCGTGGCCGAGCAGATCCTGGCATGCTTGGCTTCTGTCTCGCCATAAGACAGGCTTTGAGACTTGGTGAGCCTTTGCATGCCTCAGGAATTTCTTCGAATGCTTTGGAGTCTGCTCGCCTTCTCGTGGTCGAGCAGATCCTGGCATGCTTGGCTTCTGTCTCGCCATAAGACAGGCTTTGAGACTTTGTTGAGCCTTTGCATGCCTTTGATTCTTCGAGGATTGGGATTCTGCTCGCCTTCTCGTGGCCGAGCAGATCCTGGCATGCTTGGCTTCTGTCTCGCCATAAGACAAGCTTTGAGACTTTCTCGAGCCTTTGCATGCCTTTGATTCTTCGAGGAATTGGATTCTGCTCGCCTTCTCGTGGCCGAGCAGATCCTGGCATGCTTGGCTTCTGTCTCGCCATAAGACAGGCTTTGAGACTTGGTGAGCCTTTGCATGCCTCAGGAATTTCTTCGAATGCTTTGGAGTCTGCTCGCCTTCTCGTGGTCGAGCAGATCCTGGCATGCTTGGCTTCTGTCTCGCCATAAGACAGGCTTTGAGACTTTGTCGAGCCTTTGCATGCCTTGGATTCTTCGAGGATTGTGATTCTGCTCGCCTTGTCGTGGCCGAGCAGATCCTGGCATGCTTGGCTTCTGTCTCGCCATAAGACAGGCTTTGAGACTTTGTCGAGCCTTTGCATGCCTTTGATTCTTCGAGGATTGGGATTCTGCTCGCCTTCACGTGGCCGAGCAGATCTTGGCATGCTTGGCTTCTGTCTCGCCATAAGACAGGCTTTGAGACTTGGTGATCCTTTGCATGCCTCCGGAATTTCTTCGAATGCTTTGGAGTCCGCTCGCCTTCTCGTGGTCGAGCAGATCCTGGCATGCTTGGCTTCTGTCTCGCCATAAGACAGGCTTTGAGACTTTGTTGAGCCTTTGCATGCCTTTGATTCTTCGAGGATTGGGATTCTGCTCGCCTTCTCGTGGCCGAGCAGATCCTGGCATGCTTGGCTTCTGTCTCGCCATAAGACAAGCTTTGAGACTTTCTCCAGCCTTTGCATGCCTTTGATTCTTCGAGGAATTGGATTCTGCTCGCCTTCTCGTGGCCGAGCAGATCCTGGCATGCTTGGCTTCTGTCTCGCCATAAGACAGGCTTTGAGACTTGGTGAGCCTTTGCATGCCTCAGGAATTTCTTCGAATGCTTTGGAGTCTGCTCGCCTTCTCGTGGTCGAGCAGATCGTGGCATGCTTGGCTTCTGTCTCGCCATAAGACAGGCTTTGAGACTTGGTGAGCCTTTGCATGCCTCAGGAATTTCTTCGAATGCTTTGGAGTCTGCTCGCCTTCTCGTGGTCGAGCAGATCCTGGCATGCTTGGCTTCTGTCTCGCCATAAGACAGGCTTTGAGACTTTGTTGAGCCTTTGCATGCCTTTGATTCTTCGAGGATTGGGATTCTGCTCGCCTTCTCGTGGCCGAGCAGATCCTGGCATGCTTGGCTTCTGTCTCGCCATAAGACAAGCTTTGAGACTTTCTCGAGCCTTTGCATGCCTTTGATTCTTCGAGGATTGGGATTCTGCTCGCCTTCTCGTGGCCGAGCAGATCCTGGCATGCTTGGCTTCTGTCTCGCCATAAGACAGGCTTTGAGACTTGGTGAGCCTTTGCATGCCTCAAGAATTTCTTCGAATGCTTTGGAGTCTGCTCGCCTTCTCGTGGTCGAGCAGATCGTGGCATGCTTGGCTTCTGTCTCGCCATAAGACAGGCTTTGAGACTTGGTGAGCCTTTGCATGCCTCAGGAATTTCTTCGAATGCTTTGGAGTCTGCTCGCCTTCTCGTGGTCTAGCAGATCCTGGCATGCTTGGCTTCTGTCTCGCCATAAGACAGGCTTTGAGACTTTGTTGAGCCTTTGCATGCCTTTGATTCTTCGAGGATTGGGATTCTGCTCGCCTTCTCGTGGCTGAGCAGATCCTGGCATGCTTGGCTTCTGTCTCGCCATAAGACAAGCTTTGAGACTTTCTCGAGCCTTTGCATGCCTTCGACTCTTCGAGGATTGGGATTCTGCTCGCCTTCTCGTGGCCGAGCAGATCCTGGCATGCTTGGCTTCTGTCTCGCCATAAGACAGGCTTTGAGACTTTGTTAAGCCTTTGCATGCCTTTGATTCTTCGAGGATTGGGATTCTGCTCGCCTTCTCGTGGCCGAGCAGATCCTGGCATGCTTGGCTTCTGTCTCGCCATAAGACAGGCTTTGAGACTTTGTTAAGCCTTTGCATGCCTTTGATTCTTCGAGGATTGGGATTCTGCTCGCCTTCTCGTGGCCGAGCAGATCCTGGCATGCTTGGCTTCTGTCTCGCCATAAGACAGGCTTTGAGACTTGGTGATCCTTTGCATGCCTCAGGAATTTCTTCGAATGCTTTGGAGTCCGCTCGCCTTCTCGTGGTCGAGCAGATCCTGGCATGCTTGGCTTCTGTCTCGCCATAAGACAGGCTTTGAGACTTTGTTGAGCCTTTGCATGCCTTTGATTCTTCGAGGATTAGGATTCTGCTCGCCTTCTCGTGGCCGAGCAGATCCTGGCATGCTTGGCTTCTGTCTCGCCATAAGACAGGCTTTGAGACTTGGTGAGCCTTTGCATGCCTCAGGAATTTCTTCGAATGCTTTGGAGTCTGCTCGCCTTCTCGTGGTCGAGCAGATCCTGGCATGCTTGGCTTCTGTCTCGCCATAAGACAGGCTTTGAGACTTTGTCGAGCCTTTGCATGCCTTGGATTCTTCGAGGATTGGGATTCTGCTCGCCTTGTCGTGGCCGAGCAGATCCTGGCATGCTTGGCTTCTGTCTCGCCATAAGACAGGCTTTGAGACTTTGTTAAGCCTTTGCATGCCTTTGATTCTTCGAGGATTGGGATTCTGCTCGCCTTCTCGTGGCCGAGCAGATCCTGGCATGCTTGGCTTCTGTCTCGCCATAAGACAGGCTTTGAGACTTGGTGATCCTTTGCATGCCTCCGGAATTTCTTCGAATGCTTTGGAGTCCGCTCGCCTTCTCGTGGTCGAGCAGATCCTGGCATGCTTGGCTTCTGTCTCGCCATAAGACAGGCTTTGAGACTTTGTTGAGCCTTTGCATGCCTTTGATTCTTCGAGGGTTGGGATTTTGCTCGCCTTCTCGTGGCCGAGCAGATCCTGGCATGCTTGGCTTCTGTCTCGCCATAAGACAGGCTTTGAGACTTGGTGAGCCTTTGCATGCCTCAGGAATTTCTTCGAATGCTTTGGAGTCTGCTCGCCTTCTCGTGGTCGAGCAGATCCTGGCATGCTTGGCTTCTGTCTCGCCATAAGACAGGCTTTGAGACTTGGTGAGCCTTTGCATGCCTCAGGAATTTCCTCGAATGCTTTGGAGTCTGCTCGCCTTCTCGTGGTCGAGCAGATCCTGGCATGCTTGGCTTCTGTCTCGCCATAAGACAGGCTTTGAGACTTTGTCGAGCCTTTGCATGCCTTTGATTCTTCGAGGGTTGGGATTCTGCTCGCCTTCTCGTGGCCGAGCAGATCCTGGCATGCTTGGCTTCTGTCTCGCCATAAGACAGGCTTTGAGACTTTGTTCAGCCTTTGCATGCCTTTGATTCTTCGAGGATTGAGATTCTGCTCGCCTTCTCGTGGCCGAGCAGATCCTGGCATGCTTGGCTTCTGTCTCGCCATAAGACAGGCTTTGAGACTTTGTTGAGCCTTTGCATGCCTTAGGAATTTCTTCGGTTTCAAGCGAAAGAAATTCCTCGACGTTCCATTAATGGCAGGATTCGACTTACATGAAATTTTCTGGACATAAAGCGTGAAAGATAAACGATAATGAACATGAGCAAAAATAGCTTTCAAATGTGAGCAAGTCTTACTGGAAGTATTTTCGGAGGTGTGCTGCGTTCCATGGGCGTTTCACCTCGTGGCCGTCCGTACGAACCAGCTTGTAAGCTCCGGGTCCCGCTATCTGTTTGACTCTATATGGCCCTTCCCAATTCGGTCCCAGCACTCCTTGAGTCGAATCTTTGGTGCCCTGATTCACTCTTCTCAGTACCCAGTCTCCGACCCTGAATCGCCGTATTTTCACCTTCTGGTTATAATACCGAGCAACCCTCTGTTGGTAAATGATTGATCACTCGGCTGCTTGCTCCCTCCTTTCCGTTAGCAGATCAAGATTCAAACATATCTGCTCGTCGTTCTCCTGCTCATTGAAATGATTTGTCCGGTGTGTGGTCGTTCCTACCTCAGCCGGCACGACCGCTTCATGTCCGAAAGCCAAAGCGAACGGTGTCTCCCCAGTTGCGGTTTTGTGGGTTGTTCTGTATGCCCATAGCACACCTGACAGCTCGTCAACCCTCGCACCCTTTTTTGCTCCAAGCCTGGTTTTCAAAAGCCTCTTGATGGTCTTGTTGGCTGCTTCTACTTGTCCATTCGATTGAGGGTGAGCAGGCGAGCAATACTTCAGCTCTATCTCGAGGTTCTGGCAGAAATCCCTGAAGCTGTGATTATCGAACTGCCTACCATTATCCGTTACCAAGGCATAAGGGATCCCGTATCGACAGACCAGGTTTCTCCACACGAAGTCTGTTGTTTTCTTCTCTGTGATCCTGCTAAGGGCTTCTACCTCTATCCACTTCGTGAAGTAATCTATAGCAACTATTGCATGTGTTGCTGCTCCTCGTGCCTTTGGCAATGGGCCGATCAGATCAATTCCCCATTGAGCAAATGGCCAGGGGGAGGTCATGGAGGTGAGCTTCTCTGGTGGTTGGTTAGAGAAATTTGCAAAACTCTGGCAGCTTACACAACTCCTGGTCTTCTCTTGCGCATCCTGGTGCATTGTCGGCCAGAAATATCCCTGCCTTAGAACCTTGTGGGCCAGGGACCTCCCGCCAGAATGATTTCCGCAAATTCCTTCATGTACTTCTCTCAGAACGCAATCCGCGTCGTCCTCATCACCAGTCTGTCTTGCCGGGGACTGCTCTCTTTCTCTATGAAATTCTCCCCGCAGAGGTACATTACCTCTCTCACCACCAAATCTCCCAGTGGTTTGACTTCTCCCCGCACTATCGAGACCTGGTGCCACTCCACCGCCTCTCACCCTTCCCTCTTGGGTTACCCTTCGCTCGCTCCGCAGCTCATGCAGGATGGTTGTCAAGGTCTCCATCTGCTTTTCCATCCGTTCCATCTGGTCGAACATGACTTTTTCCCGTGCTTCACTGACTATCTCCCTCAGCGTCACGGAATCGTTAAGCCTCCTATCACCCCCTTGTGCACTACTTCCTCCTGTCTCCATTGCTTTTCACTTGCTTCACCCCTCTTCTTGCTATCAACAGAAGCTTTTTGCTCTCATCCCCACAGACGGCGCCAAAATGTTGATGCGAGATTCTGGTTGTCCTCGTTTCACGACCAGGGTCTCTGCTCGATCAACTTCACCACGACCAGGATCTCTCCTCGTAAAGCTTCTTCTCCAGAGGTTCCTGCGCACACAGACAGGTCAGAGTACGCCGGTTGTTTCCCCGGCGCAAACCCTCCAACGCTCAAGTCAGATATGAAGGTTCGGGGAACGCTTGCCACAAATCTTATGGCTGTTAGGTTGTTTTCTCTCTTTTAGAATCAAAATTGCTAACCCCTTTACCTTCGTTGGCTACCTTTTTATAGGCTTCCTCTGAATCCTAGTTTTTTGCTTTCTTCGAGACGGTATGGGACTCTGACTACCGCGTTATGGGCAAACGTGGGATCTTGCGTGTTACGCCACGGTTCTGGGGAAAGCGTGGCTGTCGTGCTTAGATTCTCGGGCTGGAGAGCATGTCTTGCCAACTGCCGTCGACCGGGTCTCCTCGCCTCTCGACCTCTAGCCGGAATGGCCTTATGCCTCTTACAGGAAATTTGCCTCGCGGATGACGTGCTCGTGGACGAGCAGGATATTTCTGCTCCTGTTCCCCCGCGCACCAGGCTTTTACGGAACACACCGGTTCGCAGAACTCTGCCATCAGATATCTGCTCACCATGCCTGGTCTCGTCGACGTATTTCTCCCAAACAGGAATGATTCTCATTAGAGAAAGTTCAACATCTGCAAGAGTTACTCTTCAATCTGCATCTGCAAGATTAAGAGACTTGAAGGGTAAGGGCAAAACAATGCTTTAAAGTGGTTAGTAGCATCTCAGCTCACTGAATTACCTATATATTTTTCTCTTAAAGGTTGTTAATTGTACTATAAAATGTTTACCCATTCATTTGTTGTTATGTTGTTGGGCTTTACACTTATATTGCAGAGGCTATCAGACTCAGCTGAAATGAAGTGGAGGTAGCATCAAATCTATATTTTATTGTTCACTATTGTACAATGATGTTGCTAATTTTATTATTTTGTTTTATTTTTTGCGTTAAGTGTAAAGACAATAGTTATGTTAAAGCTTAGTGAAAGCTCATGTAATTATTTTGACTAATTTTTTTAAGGTGTTACAAAGAATATTTAGTATGGATATTGGAGTTATTGTAATTGCAGCAGAAAAAATAATATAGTTAGCGGCTGCTGAATATTAATTACAACACTCTAGTTTCTTTATGTATCACAAACACTGTGATTAAGCTTACAAAATGCAATACATCAACATTTTTTTTATAATGTCACATCTTCTTCAGAGCTAGTTTTCCACCTTTACTTGTCTCTAGCATGGTCAAACCTTAATAATTTCTAACAAAGTTGCCACAAATACATAATACACAGTGTCAGCATTATAAGGATAATTTGCAACAGTCTTATTATTGAATCCGATTTTGTAACAACTTTGTTAACAACCTCTAAAACGAACTACCATCTTATAATTATCTTCCAAATCATCATCTAGCAATCTCACTCCTTTAGCAATTGTTTTGTACTCTTGCTTAGTTAGTTCCCACCACTTGCAGAAATTACAAGTTTTCTTCTCGCATTTGTAGTAGACTTTGAGATTTTCATCGATACTCGGTCACCACAGTCAATGCAAAATTTACTTATAAACTTGATAACTTTGCCATTGATCTGCAGCTCCTCATCTTCATCTACATAACCACTGTAGCTACCTTTGGATGATGAAATTATTCTTGTTATTTGGCTTTGCTTTGTTGATATTCTAATGGCGTTAATGATTTTATGGCCACTGAAGTGTGTTGGGTGCTAGATTTAAGCCACAAACCTCCCAAATACGATTTTGAATTTTGAATTTTTGCAGTTTCTGCAACAATCAACTGTTTTAACTTGCCAAGCCAATGGCATGCAATGTAAATATCTGACTTCAAAGCCCAAATTCTATTAACAATAAGGGCAATACTTGTAATTTTTGCAACTTCAAAGCCCAATTGACGAAATGGCAATCTTCGTAATTTATTCAACTTCAAAGCTCAAATTAGGAATAACGATTACATTTTTTGCCTATGACGACATTTTACTGTTTGCATATTTAAATCTTATAAACAACTAACTTTTTCATATTTTATTATTTATTTTGTAAGTACCCTATGTACTCTTTGCAAACATGTCAAATCAACTATTATCTTTTGAATTCCTACACAACTGTTAAGAGCTTACTCTGTTACAAGTTAGGGTATTTCGATATTTTAATCAATCAATGTTAGTCAGCTGTTAAAAATAACAGTTTTTGGTGGGTATATTGACGTTTTCACACTTTTGAGGGCAAATTGAAGTATGTCAATTTAATAAGGGGGTGGGGTGAAATTAACCCTTAATTTTTATTATAATTAAGGGTAAGCAATTAATCTTCGTTTGTAGTATGTTTTAATTTTTATGATAATCAAGGATTGGGATTTGGAATAAGACAATTATTCCAAGCATATTATATCAAACATTCATCTTTATAGGCCATGGTTGTACTAGTGGCTTCTCATGGCTTCTCCAAAGGCTACAATATATCACTTCTCACCTAGATGAGAATACTTTATGCTTGAAATAGACATATAGGATACCTAATAACTTACTTTTTAAACATAAAACAAATATCCAACTATTTTCTCATAGATATGAGAGATTAGCTAATAAATATATTATAAGTCATATGTTTATTAGCTAATTTTGTAATATATTCTCTCTTTGATATATCTCTATTCATATTCATTAGCTAATAAACAATCTTTAAGCATTACAATATATTACAGTATATTGTAAAATATTTTGTAATATATTTTGTAATAAACATATTTGTCATCCATAATATATTGTAATGTTTAGTGAGTTGTAAAGTAATATTCCTTAGTGATACGATTGTAATAATGTATCCTGTAAAAGAAGTTTCCTTGATGCCTATAAAAGAGGACTCCATTATAGAGTGTGAATCATTGATCCCAATACTTACACTTGTATTCTCTCTTTGTAATTAACATATTTGTCTTATTCCAATTATTCTCTTTTGGTATCAGAGCCAGATCTCCCAAAAAGAGTCTTCATAGTTTTCTATAATAAAGTATACTCTGTGGTTGCCATTCAGTTGGATCTTCCACATTAGAAATATTATAGAAAATTAAAAAAAGCATGTTTCTAGATCAGGTTATTCGACTAAGAGATATATAGAAAAAATTCTTTTGAAAAGTATGGTGCCCAGTTATAAGACTAAGGAAAGTTGCGTGTTTTAAGCTTATCACTAACAAAAGAAGTCTACTGTGTATCCTCTTGGATGTTAAGACCCTAGTCAAGGTAGTCGAAGACCATGGGCAACCAGAATATAACTCAGTTTGAAATGCGTACTTCTAATATGAAAGCTTCCTCTTCTTCTTCAAATACCCATTCTTCCATAATAAATTTTCACTTTGAAATCCAAGAAGAAAACAATCAAAAGGCCATCCAACCTTTCATATCTGAACCCTTAAATCCCTACAAATTCTATGATGAAAATACCTTAATCTCCTCCATAAATATGTTGTTCCTTCCAAACGACCCAAACACAAATCTGTGTATAAATCTTCTAAAGTTCTTGTAGAACTTATCTCTTCCAACTTCAGAGAAACCTATCTCCCTATTATTTCTCCTTAAGATATCAAGAGATACATGAATAAAGGTTACAAAGGGTTGCATCTTAGTGCTATCAGAATTAGGTTCAACCGCTATTCCTTGAAGGTAAGAATATCACATGTTTTTAGCCATCCTTGATATGAAGTGGCAAACCTTTGAGAAGGCCTTAATTTCAGCAGTAGAAGTAGGCCTTAATTAATGGCATGTGGTCATCTAGGTCGAACCAAATTTCACTTTAGATCTGTATAAACCTCTTCTCTTAGAAACCATTAAAGTTCAACTATCTGAGTTCTATCCTGCAAAAGAAGATTCCCTTGGAGCCTATAAAAAGGGACTCCCAAGTAGAGTTTGAATCATCAATCCCAATACTTACACTTGTATTCTCTATTTGTAATAAACATATTTGTCTTATTTCAATTATTCTCTTTTGGTATCAGAGCTAATACTACCAAAAGGAGTCTTTTATAGTTTTCTATAATAAAGGTCCTCATAAATCAACATGAATAAGCTCAAAAGCATATTTGGTTTTAATTTTTGTAATGGGAAAATGAAGTGTATAGAATTTCCCCAATTAATGTGCTTCACAAAAGTGTTGTGTTACTTGTCTACAAATGGTTGCAGAGAGATTATCAGGATGATTAATTTTTAGTAAATGCAACAAACTTTGAGAATTGGGATGACCAAATCTTCTATGTAATAGAGATATTTTATTAACAAAACCAGAACACATATCAACACTAGTTGCAAACAAGTTTTTTAAGAACTAATGCCAGTTACAGATGGCATATAAAAAGTAAAATGACTTAATGATAACATTGACAGAGATTTATTGATTTGACTCTGAGACAAAAATGAATAAGGTGTGAAATTAGAAGAAGGTAAAGGTTTGAGCAATAATTTATATAATCTTTTCTCAGTAATTCCATGCATCAGAACCTAGCCCTTCAATAAATCCTTCACAACACAAAATAAACTAAGAAATTCAACAGAAATATTGTTGTCGGTTGTAAGTTTAGAAATATTGGACAACTTTTTTGTAATGGATGAAACAAGCAATATATATTTAAGTTCAATATGTGTGTATGCATGTTACATTTTAGAGCCTTTGAATATAAGGTAAAGATCACCAATATGAGTTATTGGTAAGCCTTCACCATTACCGACAATGAGTTTGTCATTACCTCTGAACTCCTCTCTAACATTCCGGTTAGTCATGTTATTAGTCAAGTGATAAATAGCACCACTATTCAAATACTAGCCTTCATTTGCAGGTCCTTCAAAGTTTGAAACATAAGCAGCTCCAGCTCTAGGCAAGCTAGTAAAGTCAAGTATATAGGATGGTCTAGAAGGAAATGCAAGTTTGACATTTTAGAGTATGACATTGGTATCTATAATTATTCATAGGCCATGGATCATCTTTTATTGTGTAGTAATTCATATATGTAGGTTCATAATTAGTGATGTAAGCAGATTTTGGATTCTAGCAAAAATGTCTTGGTGACTGAGGTATATAATTCTCTATATATCTATGCTAATATTTAGCAGTTGTACGCCATGATTTAAAATATATTTGGCAAATGGGCCTTGATTCATCACTGCTTGAGACTTATGGTTCAATAGAGGACAAATTACCATTACCAAGTAAAAGAGCACCAAAAGAACCTTTTGTAAAGAGAGCAGACATATTATTTCCTATCATCATGTGACCACTTCCATGATTGCAAAAATGAACAGTTTCAGAAGAAAATCTTCTTAGACAAACACTGAAAAACATATGTCTGCCACTCATTGAACCATTTTTGCCACCTGAATGGCCACTATAGTTCCCCTAAAAACCTTCTGTATAACCTCCCTTCCTAGCATTACCTCTTATTTGTGCATAAAAGGCATTCATCATATGATAGTTATTATAGTTAGGCAAGTTAGCATAATTGGCATTGAACATATGCCTTGCATTTTGACTTTGTTCAACTTTAGTTTTAAGAGGAATAAGTAAAGCATAAGCATCATCATAGTCTAACTTGTTGGTTGTTATGAAAGTAGCTATATCTAAATTACCAGCTTTTAGTCCATTAAAAATCTATTGTAACATTCTCAAAAATTGAATTGCAAGCATAAACTAGTTTTCTACTATTGCTTTCTTTTTTAAGCGGAGTAGAGATTCCTTCCTCCGAATTAGGGTAAGTAGAAATCGGACCGGAACTAAAAACGTTCGATTTAGTTTTTGCAATTTCGATTCGATAATTTTTTTAGAAAAAAATTGAATACTTTGGTTCAGTATAAAAATGAATATTCTAGTTCAATTTTCAGTTCAAAATTTTGAATCCAAAAATTGAACCAAAAATCAAATTAATTAATTTTAGATTAAAAACATGCTAGTGACATTATTTGAGAGGTGAAAACACATTATTATTATACTTATGCACACACCATAACATATATATATATACACTCAAACCCTTCGCATAAAAGCAAACCCTTCATTTCTCATTTTCTCACCCACCTGTAAGCCCTAAATTCAATCCTCACACCCTCACAAATGAAATCATACCTAGCAGCCAAAATCAAAATCCTCATAAATCCCTTCTCTAATACAAACACTAGTCCCTAAAATCAAACTCGTCCCTCACAAATCTCAATCTCAAAACTTTAAACCTAGGAACCATAATTCCTCATGGGCGAAGGCCACCAGCCCATGCCTCCACCGTCATGTCTGCAACTGTGCTTCCCGTCCACCGCTGCTTCATGAATTCATCATCCACCTTTCAACTTTTGCAAATTTGATTTTTTGCTTATTTTGTTTTATTGTTGTACTGGTGTAAAAAAATTTTGTATGTATTTTCTTTTTTTAGTGTTTATTATGTCTAGATTCTATTTTGAATTAATAATTTAAAAATGTTCTTTGGTTTATAAACTTTTATTGTTTTTGATCTACTATAACAAAGATCATTGAAAGAATATGATGAAATCTGCAAAGAATAAGATTATCATAGCAAATTTTTAATTTTTTTAATAAGGTCCAAATCTGAAAATCCAAATTGGAACCAAATCCGATATTTTTGGTTCAATAACAGTTTGGTGCTTTTTTGTTCGATTTTTTTGGTTATTTAAAATAAATACAATCCGAACAGAAATTTTTGGTTTGTACCAAATACCAATCCGAACTGACACGATGTCGACCCCTACTTAGAACATCCATCTCATACCTAAGTTGAAGAAGTAATGCACTCCAACATGAGATTGCACTCCCAACTTTTTCCCAAAGTCTTCCAGACATCGAAAGAAGTCCAGAAAGGAAGAACAAGATTTAATATATCTTTACTAATGAAGTTAAGCAACCAGCCAAGAAGCATTTGATCCTATGATATCCATGTAATGTATTCAAGATTCTCAATTTGTTCAATAGATCCAGATGCTGCTCCAGCATAGTTTGATGAAGCTTTGAATAAATTTGGAGCTACTTTCTCTCTAGTGATGTAACCATAAAGGTGATTTGCTCTTGTGGGAGGAAGAACAATATTACGCAAGATCATGTAATTAGATCAATCTAATTGATTGGAGTGTTGAAAGAAAAAATTGTTTGTGGTGTTTGATTTGTAGTAATTGTGTTTGAATTTGCATTGAAATTACTAGAGCTAGCCATTCTGGCTCTACAAACGTGAAACAAATGTAAATTTAATAAAGAGCTGTTGTTTGGCAACTGAAAAATTGAGAGAATATTATTTTGTTATGAAAGTGTTATGTTTTCTTATCATTAGATTAATCAGAACTTGAGCTATTGATGTATACATTGCGAATTAAATAACATGATAAAATAAGAGTATGAATAATTATAATACTTTTTATAATAGAGGTATTGAGATTACATAATTTGTTATGAACATAAAAAAAATACCATAATATTTATTGAAAAAACTTTGTAAATAGAAAGAGTGTAAAGTGTTAATGAAATTTGATAGTGGATAAATAAAAATAAATTGTGATAAAAAAACGGAGTATAAGGTTTTAAATTAAACATGTCAATAATTCAGTCTCAAAATAGTAAAGATAGTGTATTGTGATATAAGGTACAACATAGAACAAGAAGTTGTAAATATGAAATAATATAAGGTGTTAACTTAAATGTGCCTATGGATGCAAATAAAAATTATCTTAATACTTATAAGATAAATTTTAATAAAAATGAGTGGAAGGGGTTATATGAAAATTTATCACACTGTTGTAAAATAGCTGGACTTAATTTTTATGGGGGATTGTCAATTTCCCCCTTACAGTAATCAGCGTATACCATTTTCCCCCCTATTATTTTTATAATGGCCAAAAACCTCCTTGACAGCATAAGTTTACAATATTACCCTTATTTTCAACTACTTTTTTATTTATATTTATTATAAATTACATGAATAGAAACTAAATAAAAAAATTACATATTAAAAATAAGAAATATATGTTTTGATATGAGAAAAAATTAATAATAATTTTTTTGGTAATTATTTATTTTGTGAACATTTTCTTATAATAAAATTTTGTAATATTTTAAAATTAGATGTAAAAATATAGGCAAAATATTTTATTATTTATCTTATAATAAATTTTTATTTGTCATTCAAGTTTTCTTATAATAATTTTTTTATCATTTTATAATAATTTTCTTATATATTTATTATAAGAAAATTTTCACAAAATAAATAGGTACAAGAAAAAAAAATTTATAATTAATTTTTTTGCTCATATCAAACCTTATATTTCTTGTTTTTAATGCTTAATTTTTATTTATTTTCTATTCATGTGATTTATGTAATTTATAATAAACATAAATAAAAGAGTAATTAAAAATAAGGGTAATATTGTAAACTTATGCTGTCAGGGGGGTTTTTGGCCATTAGAAAAACAGCAGAGGGGGAAATGGTATATGTTGATTACTGTAGGGGGGAAATTGGCAATCTCCCTAATTTTTATCTTATAAGTATATTAACCTATTAATATATTTAATTAATATGATGAATTATGAGATAAGGGTTACAAAAGTCATTTCCACCATTTTATAAGTTCCAAAATCAATATAATAATATAATTATGCCTAATTTATAAATCGTTTAATGGTGGTGGTTATAGAAGCTTAATAAGCTGTATAGGTAGAGATGAATTTGACAGAAAACCCTATCCATACACACTCTTGACTTATATATTACACTCTTGAATTATATATTACGAGAGATATATTATTATACCTAGAGCTGGTAAAATTTAACATGACCAAATTATTCGACACGAACACGACACGAATAAATGGGTATGGGTCGTCAAATTTGAAATGATTATTAAATGGACCGATTCTGGATTGACATGATTTTTTTCCGTGTCGGATTAAGGTTAAAGTTTTTGACTCACTTACCCAAACAATGGCACAATTATATTTTCTATTTTAAATTAATTTTCAGGTTCTTGTCATCAAAACTCAAATATTAGACATGATTCTTTCTTTTTAATTTTTTTGGGGATATATACACAGTGTTTTATTTATGAAATTTTACATAAATTTAGAACTTTAATAGTATAAGTATGTAAAATATTGATACACATGTATATTTTATGATATCGATATATAATTTAAACTTTAAATAGTGCAAATGTGTAATATGTTGGAGTGAACGTGTGTAACATTTGTTAAATATATAAATATTAAACAGGTTATTAGATAACCTGTTTATTCTCCATACCGAATTTAGGTCTTAATATTTTGACACAATTATTAAATGGACCGTATGTAGGTCGATCTAAATTTGACACAAAACAAACACAACCCGATAACCTATTTTATCAACTTTAATTACACTGTCAATTTAAAATTTTGTATTTAGTAGCGCACCCTTATAAAACCAAGCCATTGTATTGTGAAGGATTGACTGCAATGTGACCCATTTTATACCAAAACAATGTCTAAGAAGCAAAATCTTTTCTTAAGGACAATGCTACCTAGGATGATTTGACTTTAACAAAAATACCTAGCCTCGGTAATTTCAAATTTTCTAACAATTTGTAGAGTAGTGATTGAACGGTGCCCTAAAATACCGTACAATAATAAAAAAATGGTTATTATTATCCTTTACCAGAAGTTGTGAAATAATGTTTATATGTAATAAATATTGACTTCTAACATATTGCTGCTAAAAAATTAAAAAATCTTATATTTTTCTATTAAAAATAGTTAGTTGACCATTAATTAACATTTAAAATAATAATTCTGTCCTCACTGTTAAAATAAAAAATAAAAAATACAAGACTCATTATACATATATATTTGGCTTGTAAAATATCAATTAAACTATTGACAGACAAAAAATAAAATAATACCCTTATTAATTATACTGCCAACTATTAAGATAGTTTATTATGGATATTGAAAATATAATTTTTTATCAAGGGTGTTATTGATACTTTCTTAGGCCAATATATGAGTAGGGCTTATTTGTTAAATAGTTGAAATATGAAATTCTTATTAATTTTAAATCTTTTCTTAAATTTACTTATTTGATTTTTGTAATTTATGTGTGATTTTTGGACATTTATATGCGAATAGAAAAAATAAACTTTTGTCACTTTTATCTTAATGAAAAAAATATGAATGAGAAATAAATATTGTATTACAAAAATATCTCTATAAAAAAACTTATTTCTTAAACTATAAAATCTAATCTTTTTATTTATAAAGATATAAATGTCAAATAATCATGTTCAAATTTTTTATTTATAAAAATAGATAAGATGTTACTTATATTCATATTCAAACTCATTAACACTTTAGAAAATTTTAATCTTATTTGAATTTTATATTAAAAACAAACACTATCTAAGAGTAGGCTGTTTAAGGGTCTATAAATTTATTCATTATTTTTTTTTAAAATAAACTCATTTTTAAAATTTATGTAAGGAGATAATTAATATATTAAAGCTCAACTAGCGTCAACTGAACGTACTTCATTAAATAGTAAATGTCAGTGTTCCAACCAAAATGTTATGTCCAATTACTCAGCATTGCGCGTACTTTTTGGCGTATCTGTCCCCACGAAAGGGAAGTAAAAAGATTCAAAATTGTTCGCAAGAACATGATGCGAGCAATGGCGACAGGGTGGTCAATGCTCGTGCCTTTTTTATGTCTACCAATGCAAATATTATATTATTAATTAATTCAGTCTTCCACTGCAGACGGCACCGTATTGTCACCGTTAAATTACACATGACTCGGATTCTTTGAACTCAGAGAAGAACAAGAAACCGAGGCGAGGAATGGAGTTTGAAGAGTTGAGAGAAGTCGTGGAGAATATAGAGTTAGTGGACGGCCACGCGCATAACATAGTTTCCTTAGACTCAAGCTTTCCTTTCATCCAATCTTTCTCGGAAGCCACCGGTCCCGCCTTATCCTACGCCCCCTACTCCCTATCCTTCAAGGTGCTTACTCCTCTCTTTCTATTCAACTGTTGAGGCTTTTTTTTTTCCCTTTGATTGCTCTGATTTTTTTTTTTTATTTTTTTACGGCAGAGAAATTTGAAAAATATAGCTGAGCTGTATGGCTGCGATTCATCCTTGCAAGCTGTTGAAGAATATCGCAGAGCCGCAGGATTGCAGTCCATTTGCTCAATATGCTTCGAAGCTGCCAACATCTCCGCTGTACTCATTGACGATGGACTCAAGTTGGACAAGAAGCATGGGCTTGATTGGCATAAAAGTCTTGTTCCATTCGTCGGTAGAATTTTGAGAATTGAACGTCTTGCTGAGGAGATTCTCGATCAAGTGAGCTGCATTTTTCAACTTTGTTTCTCTCACTTTTAATAGGAATTTAAAGTATGCTGCATAATTTCTTATTTTGTGCCAGTACAGGCGAGTCCAGATGGATCTATTTGGACATTGGATGTGTTCATTGAAACATTTTTGAAACAGTTGAGGTCATATCCTTTTAGATACTTTGACAATGTAGATGATTGGTTTGCAATGTTTTAGATTTAGGGTCCTGTTGGGGAGCTGTTGCTTTAAAACCACGACTGTAAAGAGTTGGTCAACACTTGCAGTTTTGGCTTTTAAGCTAAAGTGATTTTATCCAATAGGTGTTTGATAAAAGACTTATAAAACCTTTATCATTTTCACCAAGCACAATCAACTTTTATTTCACAGTTAGAGCTTTTTTATATTTTTCACAGTCCTCAACACCAAACACCAAGTGGACCCTTAGATATACACAGGAAGATCTTCACTGCTTGGTTTCCTTACAGTCTGTGTTACGGCTGCTAATAAAATTGTTGGCTTGAAAAGCATAGCTGCATACCGTTCAGGCTTAGAAATTAATCCTCATGTCACTAAAAAAGATGCTGAGGAAGGCCTTGCTGAAGACTTACGCTGTGAGTATATAGCATGTTGATTGAAGATTTTCCATATTTATTGGAAGACATGATAATCATTGTCTTTCTCCAGCTGGAAAGCCTGTCCGCATCACAAACAAAAGCCTTATTGACTATATTTTCATAAGCAGTTTGGAGGTTGCTCAATTCCTTGACTTGCCATTGCAAATACACACAGGGTGAGAAAAACATTTATTTTGTTAAATTGCTTCTCTGATTAATGGATGAAACATATAGGAAAGAGATGAAATCTGGAAGTGATGGCTGTGTGGGAAATTCAAGTGTGCGGTCTCTCTATAATTAAGCTCTAAATTTAAATGTTTTAGATGGAGCACTTTCTTGCATGGATGTTGAAATCAATTACAGGAAACATGTAAATGACCAGTAGTCTAGATCAATTAGGAGGGGAGGTTGACTAAATTTCGCTTGGTTCTCTTGTGTGATTTCCCAGACATTTTCCTTCCTTTCAAGTTATATTTCCTTTTCCTATGATAAGCTATCAATAGATCAGTAAGCTGGTATGATCTTTTTCTTTAGTGGGTCTTTATTTGTTACAATTTTTTTTTTCTTCCATAATCAGCTTTGGAGACAAAGATTTAGATTTACGCTTGTCTAATCCCCTTCATCTCCGAGCAATTCTTGAGGACAAGAGGTTTTCAAAATGTCGTTTCGTCTTATTACATGCATCTTATCCATTTTCAAAGGAAGCATCGTATCTAGCCTATGTTTACCCGCAGGTAAATCTTTCAGTATCCAGTGAATCATTTACTTTGCACAAATGTTTCCAATGTTCAGGTTACAAATTTCTGGCACAATTCAAAGCCTTCCTTTCCAGGTGTACCTTGACTTTGGGTTGGCGATTCCCAAACTTAGCGTTCAAGGGATGATATCATCAATAAAAGAACTTTTGGAGCTAGCCCCAACAAAGAAGGTGAAACATATTTGAAGAGAAAATTGATATATACAGGAGCTTGAGTAAAAGATAACCATGTGTAGTAAGCATGTCTAGCTTGGAAATTCTTTGACGAAGATAAACAAAAAGTATTTCTAGTCAGTTATGGAAGATTTTACTTCCAAGATATATATTTTGTTTTTAAAAACTTTTTATCTGCTTGTTTTAAATATGTTATCGGAAATTGTGTCCTTAGTGTTATGATAATGTGATGAAAATGGTTTGCCTAATCTATATGTGCACAGTTTTGTGTAGTTTCTACTGATAACTATTGTTAATCATAATGAAAATTGCAGGTCATGTTCAGCACTGATGCCTATGCGTCTCCTGAAACTTACTTCTTAGGTATGTTTAAGTATCAGATTTATTGATTTCTTGCCTTGGCAGGATGGTTTCTCTAGTTTTGCTTCATGTGTGTGAGAGGTTTTGTTGTCCATTATGCCTTTAATCTATGCATTCTCCATTGTGTCACACTTATAATCCTTTAAGATTGTTTTTCTTGATTCTTATTCTTTCCTATAGTGATACTCTCTATAAGAATAACCTTCATGTAATCAAAAAAATTTTGTTTCCAATTAGATCAGTTATAAATGAGAATAAGCTCCACGTTGTAATAAGTTATAATTTTTCTAGATCCCATCTTAAGAAACTTGCCTCCACATAGTAATAATTATCTGCTTATTGCAAAATATATATTTTTGGTTACATTTTAGATTTAGGATGGAGTAAATTATTTTTCTAAACTTGTTTGGGATAATGATATATTCTTTAGAGTTGTTACCAAATCATTTTATAGTATTTATAGGATTTACATTGAGAGAAAAACATAAAAGAAAATTTAAATGTTAAGACATATAAGATAACTTGCATATTCTGAACACTACATTATTATATGTACTAGTTTTTTGAAGCTATATTTATCTCTTTTATGAACGTTTATGCATTGGATTTGACATTAACCATATTTTAGTACTAAGGATAATTTCAAAATAATAATTTTATAACTACATCTCTATTGCGTTATAACCTCCTCTTAGTAATAAAATCAGTTGGTCCTAGCATTCTGTCTATAGAGAGGTTTTACTGTATATATACAGAATTGGATTCCTCAGCGTTAGTTGGGTTCATGAATTAGTTGATATGCATTAATATTTCAGATTGGGTTGAAACAAATTTACCTTCAACAATAATTGATTCAGACTGTTGCTGTTTCTTTTAGGTGCTAAAAGAGCACGTGAAGTTGTCTTCTCTGTTCTACGTGATACATGCATTGATGAGGATCTCTCGGTTGGTGAAGCTATTGAAGTAGCTAAAGACATCTTTGCTCTAAATGCTGCTCAGTTTTACAAGATTAATTTAGGAGTGAAAGATTTTGCTTCAAAGGATGATATGCATCAAATCTATTTGAAGAAGTCTGATGCCTTTGAAAGTGATGTTTCTCTTATTCGCGTTATCTGGGTTGATGCTTCTGGACAACACAGATGTCGTGTGAGTTTCTTTTGTACTATCAGGATTCTAAGGAAAAAGTATAGTTATATATTTAGAAGAAAGTAAAAATGTACATTAATAGTGTCTTTCGTGTCTAAGTGCTGTGGTGTTGAATGTGAATACAAAGTTCCTCTTTCTCTTTTTCCCCCCTTTTAAATGTTTTTGTGACCATTACCCTTTTTACTAAGGAAGTCCTTTACAGTTGACTGCCTGTCTTTGGTTCCCATATTGGCCTTGAGTGCCTAAATCATCGAATGTTATTTATATATAACTATTATGTAGCATAGAAGCAACAACATAACAGTGACCACACTTAATGGTATTCATGCATTACCTAAGTTATAATCTGTGAGAATAAAGAAATTCAATACTTAATTTTTATATCTTTAAATGTAAGTTACTTGATTCTTTATATTTTATAAATAAAAAAAGTTCCTTGGTGTCACTGGCTTGTCATTTTGTCTCATCTCTCTAAATTTCCATGCCAAGCATCATGATCCATGACTGCTCTCATTTAGGATGCACAGTTGTAAGCTTATTAAAGGAATTTGTTTGATAATATGAGTTTGGTTTCATGTCCGTTTCTTGTAGATACAAGAAAAGGAAAAATAGAGAAGCAATAGAAGTTAAAGAAACTGTTTTGTTCAGGTCATTTTCTATTAAATGATCGTGCGCTGAATGAAAGTGGATTGTTGCTGTTTAGAAGGAATGATACATTGGAAAATGTTCTTTGAAAAAAGTATCAGTGAGATGTTTTAAGGTCCTTTTTGGAGCCCAATGAGCTCAAAAAATTTAAAAACACAATACTATCGAAGAACCTTCACATTGGGAATTGTTGATTAGGCTGTTCTATACTTTTATTACTGCCATTTTGAGTACTTGAAATTAATATGATGTTTGGAAACAGACAAATCCATCTCAAAGACCTCTTTGATTCTAGTAGTCAATGATTCAAGTTTAATTGTATGGCTTGGCTTGAATAAGATTTGCTTGTTATGACAGGGTAATTATTTCTCAGTTTTTACTATTCAGATAATATAGGTTCGGGCAGTTCACAGATATTTCCTTTAGGTTGACTCTTGTTTCTTGCAGTTAACTCAATTATAATATGTTAGGTACAGTGTCATTTCTGTTGTAGACTTTAGAGATAAACTTATTGAATGAATTTTGACATAACTATTTAGAACCAATGAGGTAAAATTTAGACTATTTTGTTTCATAGAATCTCAAATTTGTTGTATATACTTTCAGGTTGTTCCAGTAAAGCGCTTCAATGATATTGTTACGAAATATGGTGTTGGTTTGACATTTGCATGTATGGGAATGACTTCAGCTGTTGATGGTCCAGCTGATGGG
Organism: Citrus x clementina; assembly: GCF_000493195.1. Taxonomy (NCBI): domain Eukaryota; kingdom Viridiplantae; phylum Streptophyta; class Magnoliopsida; order Sapindales; family Rutaceae; genus Citrus; species Citrus x clementina. The sequence goes on along the minus strand of NW_006262139.1, from coordinate 5,417,671 downwards.
ACAAATCTGTCTGGAACTGGTGAGATCAGATTGATGCCTGATTTATCGACTAGATGGAGAATTCCATGGTACAGTTTGTTTCCAGGATAACTTTGGTATTTAGATTTTGCATCTAGAATTTTGACCCATAAGATATCTGATAGTTTCTATATGTTTAATTTAGCATTTAAGTGTTTAACTGATAGTTACATGAAATTGCTTTTATGGGAGCTATTAACGTTAATTATTATTGATATTATTCTCTTACTGAATAGGCAAAAACAAGAGGAGATGATTATGGCTGACATGCATCTTAAACCTGGTGAACCGTGGGAATATTGCCCAAGAGAGGCTCTACGAAAAGTTTCAAGACTTCTGAAAGAGGAGTTTAATTTGGTATCTAACATATTTATGCCATAAATGTGAAGGTTATGTATATTGGTGCTTAATTTGAGAACATCAAATGTGCAGGTACTGAATGCAGGATTTGAAATTGAATTTTATCTCTTAAAGAGTGTACTTAGGTAATGTGAACTATTGTCTCTAAGCCTTTTCATCATAGGAACAGCTTTTAGGCACACTAAATTTGGAATTGAATTTGTTCAAAAAACTTGTGCAGGGAAGGGAAAGAAGAATGGGTGCCAATTGACTTCACACCTTACTGCTCTACAGCAGCATATGATGCTGTTTCCCCTGTATTTCAAGAAGTCCTCGCTGACCTTCACTCCTTGAATATTTCTGTGGAACAGGTAAGAGAAGAAACTTCTGATGTTACTGATCATCATCAGTTAGATAGAATTACCTTGTGCTTTATCATTGTCATTCCTTTGGAATCATGCATCTCTGTTGGGGAGAAGCAGTGTCTAAGGAGAAGATAAAATAAATAACTACTGTAAGAACTCAAATCTCCTGGACAAAGTGTGACCATGCAAAAGAGACCATTCTAAAAGTATTTTTACTGTGTCACTAATGTTTTTTTCCGAAGTGATTGTAAGCATTTCCTGTGTCAATAAGAGAAGAAACTCATGATATTGGTTATCATGCAATCACTTAGTTTGTATTTCTTTGTGGTTTAACTTTATTTGAATTAGCTTGTGGTTTAAACTTTTTTGGGCCTCTAGAACGATGCATCTCTATCAGCGAAGCACTCAGGTAAAAAAATAAAAAATAAAAAAAGGAAAATAATTCCTCTGTAAGATTTCAAAATTTCATGGGAAAACGGTGAGCATCCCAAGACCTCTGGAAGTATTTTCCTTCTTTGTCAATAGTATCTAATTTCACATTCAATATTATCTCTTTGTGCATAGATTTCACTATGTGCAAATAAGGTCTTCTTTTTGTTATTGGAATGCAAATTGTGGTTCACATTATTAAAGTTCAATTTGTTTTGTCATTGCAGTTGAATTCTGGGAACTTCTCCCCACATTTTAAGTTCCAATTTTAAGAGTATACATGTACACACTTGGACAAGAAAAACATACACGCACACAAACACACATGCACTTGTGCATGTGTGCACATGATGCAGTTTTATTTTAAAAAGGGATATGAAACCAAGGACCTATCTTTGTAATGTCTCTCTCCTCTCAGAAGAAATCAAGCTGGCCAGTTAACATTCTTGACTGTCTTGATAGAGAAAAAAATTGTTAATTATTTTTTAATGTACCCTTTTGGATTTAAAAGTAGCATCTGCATCCTGCAGGAAGATGGATTGTCATAAAAAATTACAGACTTGCAACTCAAATTAAATGATTGTTGCATGTCCATGTGTGCAAATTTTGCATCCATATTATATTTTCATGTGGCCTAGAAGTTTATGAATTGTTTCAATAGTGAAAGAAGAATGATATTGTTGTTGGCAATGAAGCTGCATCTATGTGTCCATAACTCCGCAAATGGTGTTATCTTTTTATGAGCAATATGCACCTAGTGTTATGTAGATATATTTATGATAAGTTTGATCAGTTCTGTAATGAACAATAAATTTAGTTTGCATTTAATATTAGGTAATCGTATGTCAACTTGCATATTCCTATATAATTGTATATTTTCTATATCTGCACTTACTTCTTATCTATGTAATTGTATATCTTTTAGTTTAAATTTATTCATTGATTTTTCTCTGTATCTCTTTTGTGTATGTGTGTATCCTTTTCCGCTCTGCAACTTGTTTACACCATTACCTCCTATTGCAGTTACATGCAGAAGCTGGGAAAGGTCAGTTTGAAATTGCTCTGGGCCACACTGTTGCTACAAAAGCTGCTGACAATTTGATTTTCACACGTGAAGTTGTAAGGGCTGTTGCAAGGAAACATGGACTGTTGGCAACTTTTGTTCCAAAGTAGGTGCCTGATTTCCTTCTTGTTATTCATTTCCCTTCCTGCAGTCACCGATGTCTGATTTTGTCTTATAATGGTAAATACTTGTTTCTTAACAGCTGTGAGGTTGGATTCTAAAGTGTTGTAGAAGTATTTTTAAGTCACGTAAGTTGTGGAGAAAATTTAGAATTTGGTAGAAAGACCATTATGAATGAAATTATAACAGTGCCTATTCAAGGGGACACCTCCACTTTGAAGTCTCATTTAAATTCTAGGTCTATCCCATAATATTTTATACTCATTGACAAGTTACTGCCAACCTATTTTGGATCTGTGATCTAATGTAACATACTTGGTTGAGGAAAAATCAAAGCATGTGACTTTTGTCCTGTCCCAGTGCTGTGGGATTTTGACTGTTTGTTTTAGCCTAACTGTTCTCATCAGATAACATAATGATCTATTTGTTTTGTCTAGGTTTGCATTAGATGACATTGGTTCTGGATCCCATGTGCATCTCAGCTTGTGGCAGAATGGAGAAAATGTATTTATGGCATCTGACAGTTCCTCTAAACATGGAATGTCCTCGGTTGGGGAGAAGTTCATGGCAGGTGTTCTACATCATCTTTCTTCCATTTTGGCGTTTACAGCACCAGTACCAAACAGGTTGCTTTAATAGTATTGCATTGTTTTAATTCCTGCTATAACTTTTGTTGCGACCTTATCAGTAAATATTATAATCAGAGTAATTTATATGGGTACATATTCATGAAAATGAATGCAACTTTAAACTGCTGTGAAATTTCTTGGTAGTGATTGGATTCATTCTTTATCATGCCTCAGAAAAATATATTTCCTCAAAAATCTTTGAACCATGATTATCTCTTTTCATCCATGTTGCCTATGGTGTTTAAAGAACTTCCGTGGGAGTCGTGAAACTTTTAATTTATTTTATTTTCTTTACTGTTGCATTGGCACACAGGGATGACATGTGCTTAAACAGATATTTTATAATTCGGTGACTAACTTATTCTCTATCATCAGGTCTGTGTTTGATGGTTAGTTATATGAATTAAGAAAGAACCTGTAGTTTGATATATGCTATTTTTTTAATCTGATTTTCCATCAATATCTAGGTACGACTTTTGTTTTAACATGGAAATTGTGAAATGATACTTTCTGGATTTTGTAAATATCTCTTATGTGTAGATTATAAATAAGTGAATTATCAAAATATAAATATTAAGCTATGGCTGGTTATACACAGACACCAATTTTTACTCTCACTTCATTACTCTTTTTGTTCTTGTATACTTAATTATCTACTATCTTTTTGTTCTTGTATACTTAATTATCTACTAACTGTCCATAAACAATTGGACCATTTCCTGATGGCTTAAACTTTTGATCTTGTTTAATTGAATGTTCACCGTATGCTACCTATGAGATGGCTTTATGTTCACTGAAAAAATGCTTTCTGTGGATTTTTGTGATTTTTCACCCTTCAAGTGCTATTGGTCTGTAGTTATGATCGAATACAGCCCAATACATGGAGTGGAGCATACCAATGCTGGGGAAAAGAAAATAGGGAAGCTCCATTAAGGACTGCATGCCCGCCAGGGGTCAAGGATGGTGTAGTGAGCAACTTTGAATTAAAATCATTTGATGGCTGTGCCAATCCACACTTGGGCTTGGCTGCAATAATTGCCAGTGGCATTGATGGACTTCGGAGGCTTTGTCTTCCTGAACCCATAGGTAGTGTCTCTCTTATAGCCAAGTCTGTAAAATTCCATGCGACTTTACATTTATTATTTCTAAATTGGTTATATTGCAAGTTATTGAGGCTGTCATCTGAAAATTCCTTTTACTTGTTAACAAAAGTATGAGTAATAGTTTTTCTACACTTGAAAGTTATAAAATTTAGTTATTTGAAATGGGATTGGACAGGGTATGTATTGGTGCATAACATGATCCATTCAAATCATCTCCACCCTTCCATTTTCTTTTTTTTTTTCTGCTCTGTTTAGTTCAATGAAACACTCCGTGAACCTTTGCTCATATGCATCTTCTTTCATATATTGACTCTCCATTGATAGGATAGTAGCTGATGAGCTCTTTCCTTCGGGTTCTGTGACTCGAATAACAGGAGCTCTACGCTAGAGCACAAAAGAACGGCATCTCTTTATCGGATTGCCTTAGCCCTTTGGTATCCCATTGGCTTACCCCAACGGTATTTGTATTGGTATCTGGTTCGAATAGAATTGCTTGCGCATGTTGTCTTAGGTTTGATATATTGTAGTTCAGTGGCAAGATTTATGTCTTTTATTGGCTTCTCTGTCTCTGGAACAAGATATCCTCATTTCTGTCTGTCTTTTTCAAATAAAGACCTCTTGCCTTGCCCCCTTATCTACTACGGGTGAGTCTCTTCGATCCGGAATTTCACTATGAGCCCATGCTTCGGTCAAGGGCAAGAGAGATTCTTACTCAATAGTAAAGAACCTGCTCCCCGTTCAGGTAAGGAGGAGTTCAGAAGCTGGATAACATACTCCATTAGAGACTCCCCTTTTGGGGCTATTCCTTTTATTTCTTATTGTTCATGTTGTTTCTGACCCTTGAGGTATCACCAATCCACGTATGAAGAGTCATTTAAGGATCTTGATTCAACTTACTATCTCTTTCTTCACTCTTTTAATCCTCATTTTGCCATTGACCTCACTATCTTCAGCTTTCTGTGTTGTTTTTAATTGATGATGACCATTCCCTCAATAACAAGCAGCTTTTGTTTCCAAAGACAGGGTGCAGTTCGTTTTGTATTCCTAAGATTAGAAGAGCTGGATAACGGAGCATTTAATAATGTGATTGTGTATATGTTGCTCATTCACTGCTTTGTTCAGACAATTAATAGCATTGTAATGCCAAAGAAAGTAGTGACCCTATGTACTATTCACTATGACATCTTCCAACTTACACTGTACTTAACACGTTGATGAGCAGATGCAAACCCCGCCAGTCTCGATGGGAAACTTCAAAGATTGCCTACATCACTCTCTGAGTCTGTACAAGCTTTGGAAAAAGATGATATCCTGCGAGATATGATTGGTGAAAAGCTTTTGATTGCCATAAAAGGAATTCGCAAGGTACATTTAATATATGGTTTTTACTCTATTTTTTTTTTTTTTTTTCAGTCTAGTTGCTCAGATAAGCATGATTTCTCTTTTACAGGCTGAAATCAACTATTACTCACTAAATAAGGACGCGTACAAGCAACTTATACACCGCTACTAAGCTATAATTTTCCGCTGGTAGGATTCTGAGAATCCTTTGCGCTAAATTATGGGAAGGCTCATTTTGTTTCTATTAGGTCTTGCAAAAGTTGTTTTTTTTGTGATTTTTTTTTTTAATTTAGAGATGATCGCATTACTGAAATATACTATACATCAATAGAAGATTTCTTAAAAGTATGTGCTTGATTTTATCCCCTTATTTTTTATTGTGCTTCATTCATTCCATTCTTTTTCTATTTCTTTAAAAAATTGAAAATTTTGTGTCTTCGCTTTATCCGTTTGAAACATTAAAATTATTGTTTCCTTCCTTTTCCCACTTTCCCTGTCCCTTTCCCTTTCCCCAAAATAATGAAATGATAGTTTTTCTTCATATTTTTTATTTGAAATGATAGTTTTTCTTCATATTTTCAGCTCAAGTTTAAATATGTATGTGAATTTTGATAAAGTTAGAATAGATTGGAAACGGAAAGTATATGTTTGAATGATCTTTTTTAACCTTTAAAATATAAATGTTATTTTATTCGTTTTTATGAAACTAATCTTCTATAATAAATTAATTTTAAAATTACAAATTAAAGTTTTATCGCAAAATTGTTAGACATTGGAAAAATATATCAGAAACCAATCATAAATTCTCAATTAAAAAAAAATCCAATTGCGAGTTTATCATAAATTCTTAATCAACAAAATTGTTATGACGACATTTTCCTAAATTTGAAATAGAAAACAAAAATCTATGATGAGCCTATTATAAATTATTGGTAGAAAAAGTTTCTATTACAAGTTTGTCATACGAACGTGGTATGTGGAGCTTATGATAGATGTAATTGATATTGTAGGTCCTCTCCTATCGCAGTGATAGCTTTATGCGGCTCATCTCACTTAAGTACAACATGTAATAAATAGTGGGAAGGAAAGAATTTAGAGTAAGGAACTCAAATGATGTGTCATTAATTAAGTGATAGATGTAATTGATATTGTAGGTCCTCTCCTATTGTAGTGATAGCTTTATGCGGCTCATCTCACTTAAGTACAACATGTAATAAATAGTGGGAGGGAAAGAATTTAGAGTAAGGAACTCAACTGGTGTGTCATTAATTAAGTGATTGATTATTCTTTACAATATTTAAGTGAATTAATTGTATTATTTTATCAATTAATTAATTAATACCATATCATTTTGAATAATTTTTAGGATAAAAAATTTGAGATGTGTAACACTATTCAAAATTTTAAACTTGGGAAACTAGTTGTAGTGTGTCCAAAATAGAGTAATTAAGACAGAAGATAGTAAAGGGACCATATTGTATAAAAAAATCAATAACTTTTTATTTAAAACATAAAATTGAGATGTAATTATTTTTTGCCCAAATTACTCACTTAAATTATAAATATACCATTTCCAATGATAAATTCCAAAATAGGGAGCAAATTTTACTTCCCATTTGTCCAATTTACCTTTCATCCTTAGAAGCTTAGCAACTGACATATTTTATTAAATTTAGTAAAAAAACCATAATTTGTCCATTGGTACTGACAAAACATAATAACAAAAATTATAATTTGTTAATTGGTTAGCAAAAGTTGTGGTGATTCATTGAAGAAAAAAAAAGTGCATTAGAAAAAAAAAACATAACCTTCGTAAAAATTGTATATTTAAGGTTTCATCATTGGACTTGTAATTTACAGTAAATAATTTAGGTAAAATGTCATTACATCTCAATTTTAAACATTAAATAAAAAGTTATTAATTTCGTTATATACGTCAGCGATGACATAGCTTAGGTTAATGTATTGATTTATTTATTATAAGAACATAATAGTAATTGTAAATAAAAATAAATTTACTATAAAAACATACAGAATTTACTAATGGAAAAGGAGTTATAAGACTTTTTTCAAACGTGAAGGGGTTTTATATCATTTTTTCCAAACGTTGGGGAGCTTATTGTCCTTCCCCACCCCCACCCCTTCCCCCCAAAAAAAGGAATTTAGTTGTTTAGTGTTAATAAGAACTTTTACTGAAAATTATAAAATTATTTTAATAGACAAGTTTTTTAAAATTATGTTATAAAATGAATGAAATAATATTGTTAAAGAAGTAAATAATATTTTAGATATTTTAACAGTTTAAAAAACTTTCCAATGTTTATTTAAAAAAAAAACAAATTTAAGCCTACTGATAGAGACAAAATAACTTATCTAATTTTCAAAAACTCTATTGAAAAAATAATCAAATAAAAACAAGAAATTTTTAAAAAGCTTATGAGATTAAATAAATACTTATAACCATTAGATAAGTCATACTAAACATGTACTTCCTTATTCTTAAGCTAACTTGAGTATCAGAATACTAGCGCATACCAGAATCACGGACCTCCACGAACAAGGAACCAGAAGCAAGGATGATAATTCACTCAATATGCATTTGAAGGTAAAATGCAACTACAAAGGGAACGGAAGCTTTGGTGCTGTATTAAGATCAATATACCCAAAATACATTACATTTAAATACAATCCGAGTAACCAAACGCACCCAATTGGTTTTCGGCTTATATAATTTATTAAAGTTATGATATAAGTTGTTGGTATCTTACTCTTAACTAAGGTTTTAGGATATAAACCTTCATCCATTACACAAATACTGACTTAGGCATCGAAGATATTCAAGTTCTCTTTGTTTTCAAGTTTTTGTTCTCAAGTTGAAGATATCCAAGCTCTAAGTGCTCAACATCACCTCAAAACTCCTTTGGAACATCGCCAGAATCTCATAAACCTCAAAATTCAGCCCAATTTTCTCAAATTATTTTGGTAATCTTCATTATGACTGCACTCCTGAGCTTTGACGGTGTTGACAATCCTCTTTACTTTGCAAATCATTATCGTTTTAGCTAAAGCGAAATTAATTCATAATCTTGTAGGTAATAATTAATTCACAATCTTGTAGGTAATCTCATTTATATAAAAGAATCTCGTGTATATACATACACACAATAAAATTTTTATCCTCCTAGCTATTTTCGTGAGTATAGCCATGGACTAAGATTATGTAGGAGTTTTATGGGAAGAAGGTTAAAATCAATAAACTAAAATTGCTTTAATCTTAAGTTGTTTAACAAGTCTATTTAGAATCAGTTAAAAGTTTTGCTTAATTCAAATAATATAGGCCAATAACATTTCGAAAATTTCGGATGTGATTGGCATTGAATTATTCTAGCTAGATTTTTGGTAGTAAAAAGAAAGAAAATTGTAACCATATAAAACTTTCTAACCATAATGAAACTTAATATTTGTTTGGAAGGAGAGGCATCTTTGGAAACAAAACCAATGAAAAACGATCAAATTTAAAAATAGCAAAACAAACATAGACAATTGAGCAGTATATATGATGCACGCAGAGAGCTGCAAATGGGAAATATAACCAAAAGAAATAAACAAAATACACAATAATTTAAGCTAGACATTCAAAGGCATAGCCAACCCCTTTTTGTGTAAAAGGATAACCATGGCGTCGCCTTTGAAAGCATTGTCATCAGCAGCTGTGTTGATGCTGCTTTTAGCTGCTGCTACATTGCCCAATTTTGGTGAAAGTCACCAACAACAAAATGGGGGAAAACATCGCGGACGTCGTCATCATCACAGACACAACAAGCCTTGGGTTCCTCATCACAAGGGACATCAACATAAAAGGAAGCCAGTGCATGAACAGCCACAGCCAGTACAGCCACAACCACACCCAGCACAGCCGGTAGAGCCGGTACAGCAACAGCCGCAGCCAGTACAGCCACAGCCAGTGCAGTCGCAGCCACAGCTACAGCCGCAGCCAGTCCAGCCGATGCCTGTGGAGCACCTTCCCCCGGTACTACCTGGAGTGCCTATTGCAAAACCAACACATCCAGAACTTTCTTCCGCTGATAGAGAAGCACATGAACATGATTTCAAGCCTGGCCCGTGGAAACACGCTCATGCCACCTTTTACACCGGAGACACCGGATCATTTGGTGGAGCTTGTGGTTACTCGGATGTTACAAGAGAAGGATACGGTGAGGGAACAACAGCTTTGAGCACAACTTTGTTTCACAATGGGGCAGCTTGTGGTGCTTGTTTTGAGATCAAATGTATTGACGACCCTAAATCTTGCATTCCCGGGCAACCATCTCTCTTTGTCACAGCCACAAACTTTTGCCCACCAAATTTCCATCAAGACGCTAACGATGGCGGTTGGTGCAATCCACCGCGTGAACATTTTGATATTGCTTATCCGGCATTCAAACACATTGCTGAGTACAAGGCTGGCATTGTTCCTGTTGCATATCGTAGGGTTTCATGCAAGAAGCAAGGAGGTATCAAGTTTACCATTACTGGCACTCAACACTGGACTCTAGTCACAATATGGAACGTAGGTGGTGCTGGAGATATATCACACGTCGAAGTGAAGGGTGATAACAAGTTGAATTGGACACCATTGCATAAAAATTGGGGTTCAAAATGGCAAACAAGTTGCAGCCTTGAAGAAGAGAGCCTCACTTTTAAAGTTACCACAAGTGATGGCAGATTCGTTATCTCACCGAATGTTACCCCAAACAAGTATTGGAAATATGGCCAGACTTTTGAGGGCCTCAACTTCCGCTAATTGAATTCAATTCCTTCCTCCATTCTTCTTCCATGGATTCATCGATTTGGCTCGGAGCTAGGGTGATTCTTCAGCCAAATAGCAAAATGTCATGTCTAATCAATAGTTCTACATGCATATTCCCGGATAACAAATATTTTCAAATAAGGTCGATGTTTCACCAATTTACTTTTCTTTATTCATTGTATTAGAAGGAGGACAACTCCTTTTTGTATTTTTATTTTTCATTTTTGTAACGTGAGTTGTTTGTTCTACCTCAGTTCATTATTGCTGTTATTTACATTAAACAAGTTTAATTGTTTCATCTAATTTTGACAATAGACCCCTTATCATTTTACTTTTTGATGCTTGATGTGTTGTGAAAATAAGTAATTGGTAGCTGCAAATATCAACTAGTTTTGCCCATTATTGGATAACTCTTTGATGCTCCTGGAGTAATGCCCCTTAAATATTCACTGCTTGACATATATGTATGCAAGTTATCATGATTGGTTGAGTCATACACATGACAAGCAATGATTGTTTAGGAACGGTGCTCTAAAAATACTCAAGACTTCTCCGTGTGTGTCGCAAGTCTAATTTAGTCATCTTTAAATTAAATTGAAAGTTAAGCTGAATTTTAATCCCCATTTTTGTGGGATTCTTCCCTTGTTTTTTATCCAAAATTTCAAAAAATTGATCCTAGCTAGTTTTTCCTTCACGTTCTTTTCGTTTGGACGCTCTAAATTTGAATTTTTGATTGCCGGTGGATTGTCGCCAATCCAACGGAAGTGGCGGTCTCGCCGGCCGTCATCATCATGACGTTGGTAAGTCAGCACCATTAAGTTTACTTACAGAAAAAAGAAATAGTATTCACTATTTTTTTTTTTGAGTTGGACTATTGGCACCCCTCTGATTTCCTCATTGAACCCCCTTTTTAATTATATTTATTTTATTTCCGAAAATACCCCTTTTTTTAGATACGCTTTTTTAAATTCTCATTTTTCATTTGATTTATTTTATTGTTAAAACTCAAAGTATTATTGTGCTATTTTTTTAATTATTTTCAATTTTATTATTACCCTACACACAAATTAAAAAGTTGTATGGGTGATAAGTTTTTTAGTATTAATCATTGGTTGAAATAACACATATTTCAAATTATAATTTCAAAGCAATTTTAAGTATAAATATTTAATCAATAAGAAATCAAAAGAGAACAATATATTATTCTAAATTTATACAATTTATTTTAATTAGATAGGAAGTAACATATAGATTTTTTTTTTTGAAAAATATTGATTATGAATTAAGTAATTTGCTGGGAAAAAAAATCTATGTGTTTAATTTTCAATTATCCTTAATTGTAATTTTATTTAAAGTGAGGTTTTATGAGAATAATGTAGGGGTGCTAATAGCTCTACTCTTTTTTTTTTTATACATATCAATGTAATGAGACTTGTTATGCAGATTTTTTATTCCATTGAATATGTTGTAGATTTTGCATATCTTTTGATTTTTTTCGTTTATTTTAATTGACACGTTAGTCGCGGCTAATTGATTCTTTATTTTATTTTTGGTTTACGTTCAAGTAAATTGATATGATTAAAATGAGTCATTCAAAAAATAAGAAAAATAGTGTTAAAGAACTCAGAATGGGAATGAGCTAGAGAGTGTTTGTCTGTTGAAAAGTTAGAATTCAACAAGACGCCGAGTTCATATTCACCAGTTAATTTAGATCATAACCATGAATTGGCTAAACCTAAAGAAAGACAATTCTTAGAATCAGTAGAATGCTGAAATGAATATAAACTTTTATACCCTTGCCTTGCATTTCTAAGTAAACACATGCATAAGGTAAAAATTCGATTTATTACTGACGGCCTCTAACTTGATTCAAGCCATTGCAACTTGCTACCTTTCCCTCAGCTCAAGATTTGAACCTTCCTGCACACACGTACGTAATTGGGAGAGAGAGAAAGAGAGAGAGAGAGGAAAAGAGATGGTGCACTACACCGTTGCCTTAGTTCTTTGAACAATGAACTCCCAATGGGCTGAAGACACTTACATATTGTGGTTGAGTGTAGATCCTTCATGTCTTAGTACAAAATTTTCATTATGAGTTAAAATAACACAATTAAATGTTATATTTGTTCGTAAAACAATTAGAATGATTTAGATAGTCTAGAATATGTGAGAAATAAATCTAAGGCAGAAAAGTAATAGATACACATGGTGCCGTCATTTAGTTCTATGGTATATTATTCTTTTTTCCTAAGATAGATAGCTGTTTCTTTGCACTACATGCAATTTGTGTTGTTACCACACAAAATTCTGCTGTATATTATATTTTTACTTATTTAAGATTGCTTGTGTGATGGAATTGCTACATCTATTTTGAGTTGCTTATAGGATGTATTTTACTAACTCATTTCAGTGCGTGTTTTTTTTTTAATACTCATATATTACAATTAGAGCTCAATTAATATGTACAATTAGAAATCAGTTAGGACTCTCCTTAATGATCTTATAGATTATAAAAAATGAGGGAGAATCTCAAAAGAAAAAGAAAAAAATAAATGAAAATTTATCTTAACTTTAAATTTTTACTTCACTAATTTTTACGTGGTAGCGTCACGTGTTATTGAATTATTGATTTAGAGCACCAAGTTAATGCTGGGCTAGTGTTCCTGAAGCATAGAAGACCTTCTGCTTAACAACTATCATTAAAATTTAAAAGTGCATAGAATATTTGGCTTGATTTTCAAAATGTATTAGTTTATCTCTTAATATAGGCTCTTTTTTTTTTTTTCTCCATTCTAAGAGAGAAACGAAATAACCTCACCACCTCAGGCCTCAGCACTAAATTTATTATTTAAAAAATTAGCGAGACCCATAAGAGAATACACGCTCCACCATTGTGACAGCATCATTCGACATTGTCTCATATAATGTTCTTTCTCTTTAAAATTTTTATGTGTGTATAATTTCTTGTCATCTGTTAGTATTAATTGATTTTACTTTTTATCATTAACGTGATGGAATACTCTTATTCAACCTATTAATAAATGATAGGTAAAATGCCTGGTTACTAGGATGGGTAAAAAAGTCCAAGTCAGCCAGACCTGCAAACTTTAGAGCCGCCCGCATTTTGAGGCCATTGACATGTGCCGAAAATTTCAACGTCTGCTATAAATAAGCTTGGTTTAGAGCTTATGGGAAAAATGGGGAAAAAAAGAAACCAGACTTTATAAATTATAAATTAAATGAATTCAATTTATAATTTATATGCATTGTTTGTAGTTTATTATATTGAGTTATTAATATTTAATGTATTGAACAATTAATCTATTATATATTGAATGCTCAAGTATTCTTTTTTTTTTTAAAATTTATAAAAAGTCCAAGCCCGACCCAAACCCATCTAAGGCCAGCCAATACCCACTACGCGTGCTAGTTCAATCAGAATGAAAATGATTTTCATACAAATATGACACGTGACATGTTTACAGAACTGTTCAGACGTGTAAAACGACTCCCGCGGAAATCGAACAAATCCCACCACCTTACAGATGCTACATATATTACGACCAAAATTTAGAATAACAAAACAGGAAAGCCAAAACCCTCTTTCAACTCTACATGGTTTGAGCAGCAAAGAAAAGAAAACGAAATTGTTAAATACACTTTGAAGAAGGTCACATTTGTTCGCTCCTACGCCTTTTTGGTTTTGGCAGTATGGTATTAGTGTCATCGGTGAAGCACATATTCGTCTTGAAAGGCACCAAGTATTCTATTTATCAGAAGTTGCCGCTCGGCATTACATCCAAGCATGTATATCACTTGATTTTTTCTGTTTCTTCCTTTTCCTTCTTTCGGCTTTTGTCTCAGTCATTGCTTCTAAACGTTTTGATTGCCGTGATCTGATTTCTTGCAACTTTGCCTTTGCGTCTCGAAAGAGTGCATCTGACCTCAACGCCATCAATTGCTGAATTGAAAGACAAATACAATAAATAAAGTCATGCCTTCGTTTCTCATATAAATTAGCCGAAACTAAAAATAATAACAATAACAACAAATTAAAAACAGATTCAAGCACCTTAAGATGATCCATTGCAGCAAGATTGAAACCCAGAGTATCTTTGCATTCCTGATACAAGTTTGAAACAAGTCAGTTAAGGATCAAGTTACTTAGCTTTAATCCTAATCCAATAAATAGGTTTCCTTGACAATCCAACATTATTGCTATAGTTTAGAAAATCTCAGATATAAATAATAGACATCAAGCGAAATTTTGCCCTGTTTGGTACGGTGGCTGGCAGCTTAAGCTACAGCACTTAATTTGGAAGCTAAGTTGATTTTATCCCACAATTGATGAAAAGTCTATAATATCTTTACTATTTTTTATCCCACACAATAAAAATAAACTTTTTCTCCATAGCCGCAGCTCTTTTCCGACAGCAGCCGTAGCTTTTATGCCACTTTACCTTAATACTAAACAAGAAATATATCAATCTGGTTGGTTTGGCCACTAGTAATGGAGCCAAAAACAGGTCAAGAGTTTGAAACCTCCTCACACCAACCATGGAAGGGGATTAGTTTAATTTGGAGTGAGATGAAAATAAGTGTGTATATGGTTACTAACAGTGCACCGATGAGGCAAGAATTTAGTCTAAATTGGTTGGAATATATCTAGCAAGCATCCCTACAAACATTCTACTCAATTTTCATTGCTTTGCATCATAGAAATTCTACTGTTCTGTTCAGCGTTCACCTAGTAAAACTCGATTTGCATTGTAGAAAGAAATGGCTATTATTACCTTGACTCTTGCATATAGAATGTCTTTGAGAACAGTCAACGCAGGTCTGGCAGATGGGGTAGTAATTAACTGATGATGATGTACCTGCAACAGCACCGTAGCAACCCTGCAAACAAGCTCAACCTGCACAAATATTAAAACATCGTTACATCTACCTGGATAAACACAGGCTATAAAAATGATATTGCAAGAAATGAAGAAATTAATCTTAAAATTACAGCAAAAACAGAAAGATGCACCTGCAGAATTCTCCAAAATACACACACACGCAAACACACACTGGCATTCCAAGTTATTACTTGCATTCCCACGGGCAAGGCAGAAAACTTCATAGTAAGATATTGACATTTTATCCTTTCTTCCATAACATACAGAAATATTTGAAGGCAAGAGAATATCCATTGGTAGCAAAGAAAAATTCATAAGTGTGCCAATTATCAAATACAGAGACAGCGAGAAAGAGAATAGGCAGGAAAGATATTAGAAAAAAAGAAATAAATAACAATATGCGATTGATTCACCAGCAAATATGCTGGTGTTTCTTCTGCTTATCTATAGGTAGAAATAGAAGAACCTTATCAGGATTTGAAGTCCAATCCTTCAGGTAAGACAGAAGCTTCAAAGCATCTGAGAATGGTAAAGCCTGCACCAAAATAAAAATAAAAATTCAACTGCACATTAGGAATTTAGGACAAACAATCAGTAAGGAAAACTGAATGTTTCAGATGATCCTAGAATAATCATATAACACCCTATACTTTCCAATAATGAGAACTGATCTTTTGGCACACAAAGATTTTAGACTTCAAGAAATCAAATAAGATTCAAATTTTTCTTGTTTTTCAGTTGTCGTTTGTCCTAATTAGTAAATAGTTTCCACAGGAGTATATCTCCATTTGACAGGCAAACAATATTTTCAATACTTTGTTCACTATGAGAATATCCGGAAAAGTGAAATAAAACTAAACTCTCGTTAATCCTGCAAAATATCGTGAATCTGATACTTTAGATCTTGTTTACGTAATGAATACTGAGAAACATGAAAATATCAACCAGGAATTTATTCAATTGGTATAATATTGCAACTCTACTCAAAATGCTCCACTGGCCCTTATTTATATTTATTATGATGAGTCAAATAATAATCACCAATGAACTAAGAAAAAAACTTAAACAAGAATTACCTAATATCTAAAAAGGAAAGCAGATTAAAATAAAACTCAAGTTAAATAAGATATTCCTAAACTCAATAAACTCAGCTCTGATGCATAAAAGAATTTAATGCATCAAACTCCAACAAAAGCAAAGGGACCAGTTAAAGTGACAAGGATGAGATGTCCTCTAAAGGCAAGATTTTAATAGGCATACAATCAACTGAAATAGGATCAAGTGGGTAGATGAGTTGATTATATTACGTGTGCAGGATGAAAGCAGGATGCACTGGCCATATGCTACACTTTGCCAAGATGAAATGGCAAAGAAGCAGTAGTAAGAATAACTGAAATGCACTGGCCAACAAAGGTCAGCTTATCAAAAAAGTACAGGGTCATCAAAGGAGATTTCCAGAAAGAAATACAGTAAAAGACATCCTCAAATCAAAATGGTAAAACTTTAAACCAAATGGACATTCCTAGCAGCCGCCATATTTTTCATGTAGCCTTTCTGAAAAATAAAATAAAATAAAATTTACATGGAGATAACCAAAATGAACTCAAAGCTAATAAGTGAGTAGTTTCCATCTAAAATATATATGGAAAGAAAAATCAAGAAACCCTTACCAGCAATGTCTGCTCCAGATCATTGGTGTTAACAGTTGAGACTGCACGCAGAACATAATCAGACGGAGATAGCCCAAGCATTCTCATGTCTGATTGAAACTGAGTAACTTTTCCCCTCATTTTCTCCTCCTGAATGTTACATAAATAAATTATGAAATGCAATTTACACACATTAAGTTCATGCTAATGGCTCTCTTGCACTTATTGTAAGGAGAATTAGGTTCATAAATAAAAATTAATGTATCATTTTCCCATTTTGAGCACTTTATGAGGTTATTTTTTGAAAGTTTTGACAAACCCATAAATTTACAAACACTGGTATTTCAGTTATAGATCAAATGTTTGGTAAAATTTGTTTTAAGTCAAATAACTTAAGTCTATTGGCTCATGGCTCTTCATAAAGTTCTGGTTATATTTGGTAACATCTCCTGGAATTCACATATGTGAATCATTTGATGCGATAAAAAAGGGACAAAAAGGCAACAGGCAGGCAAAAATTAAATCCTGATCACTGAAGTTACATTATGAATAAGTTGACAGAATAAGATTGCTTAAAACCAAAATCAAAGAAAACAAGCATTGTTGTTTCAGATTAACACACAGCACTAAACCTAATTTGCATTCACTTTCTCCTAATTATAAATCATTAAATCATTTGAGAATAACTAATGCATTTTGAAGGAGTATCACAAGGGTAATTTAGATTATGGATAAAACTCATTAACTGCGGCAACCTTAGGGCATTCATTCATTCTTCTTTCATGGAAGAAGCGTTCCCTTGAAATGGGTAAGCAAGCACATAGCACGGTGATTATTTTCTTATCCTAGTAAGTAATTAATATGGCCGCTTGATAACTGTAATGCAAAAAATACCTCATTTATAGCGATACGCTCCAGTTCCTCTTCTGCAGTATCTAAGGCTTCAATTATTGAATCAGTTGCAGTAATGGTTTCTTGAGTTTTCTTCCCAGCTACAGCCACTGCTCCCTCTTCAGGAAGTTCCTCCTTGGGTTCATACCTGCTTTCTAATGCATTGTCAAGGTCAGACTCAAACAACTCCTCCAGCCTCTTTTCTTTCTCTTCCTGCACATTCAAGAATTTACTCCGGCATGAAACTAATATTAAATAAGGAAAAGGAAATGCTTAAGATCTTAACATGTGGACAATGAGGAGAAAAGACCAACCAAGTCCCTTTTATTAAGAATATACCTCAATAAAAAATGGCTCTTCAGTACGATCCCAACGACGAATGGACCGATCATGGGATCCAGTGACCACAAAATCCCCACGATTGCTGATCGCAAGACACCAAACATCAGTATGATGCCCTTCAAGAGTTAAAAGCAACTCAAATTTATCAGCATCCCAGTATTTGACAAGACGATCTTTTCCAACACTGAACATGTAGTGAGTGTTTCGCACAAACTGCACTGCCATAACACTGCCGCAGAAATAGCTTGTGTAAAGAAAACAGCTCCATAATTTTCAGCTACATCATCCAAACATAAAAGGAAATATTTATATTTTCAAATTCATCCATAAAAACAAAGCACCTATCAGAATGAGCAAAAATGGATTTGTGGCAATCACCAAAATCCAAACCCCAAATCTTCAAATTCTTGTCTGCAGAACCGGTCACAATCAAATCTCCATCTGATGAAATATCCATACATAGCACTGGCAGCTTATGACCATATAAGGAAAGGAAAAACTTAAGCGAATCCACAAAAAACACCTGAAGAGTGCACAAAAGAAAATATACTATTAATAATAATAATAAAAAGAAAAGTTAATAGAAATGCTTCAAAATACTAGACACCTTACAGTAAAGGGGAAATATAGAAAATTTAAATGAAATCACATAAAAGACAAGAATACTGAGTGAAAAACTAGATAGAATGATCATTACCACGAATACCAGTGCCATGTGGGAAGAGGTGTTATATTTGACAAAAACTAGTTATAGAAACAAGATCTTTCACCGAAGCATTATTTTGATCCAAGCAATTGTAAACCAGATTTATTGACATATAACTCCAACAAAAAATATTGCTGAAAAATTAACAACATTCCATCTGTTACCACCACCCCCATCCTCCGTACTAAACTTGAAAAAAAAGTTACTACATTGCATCTATGCGTAATAGGATACATATGAACATTTAAGTTATGTATCAACCCATGACTTCATCACAAACCATGCATTTCAAATATAACGTCATCATAAAGTATCTCTGGAAAACCAAATTTCTTCCATCTACCACTGCACCATCCCCCATCCTCGTTACTGTAATGGAAAACAAAAATTACGGTTGTGCACCTATGTTCAATATGATGAATTAGAAATTAATTGACATGTCAGATTATGACAGAGAAAAGTTGAACACAACAAACCAGCACCCAGAAACAGAAGACGAAATAAAACTAAAGGTAGGTAAGTTTAAAGAAATCAACTGAACCTTCACTGTGCAATCCAATAGAGCAACAGCAATGTATTTAGCATCAGGGCTAACAACAACAGCCAAAACATCATCATTCATCTTTGCAGTTCGTACATTTGACAACATCAGAGACTTAGAATCCTGAAAACCAAACAGAAAATGTCTCATCAGATATCATATGTGGAAGATGCAAGAATCTTGATTTCAAGTTTGAGCTGCAGTATATCTTCAGAAGATTTTATAGAACACTCAGAAAGTTGAAATTACATACACAAACTCACCAAAAAGGAGAGAAAGAGGAAACAGAAAAAAGGGAAAAAAATGCTTAGATATTACATTCAGTCTAGTAATTCATAAAATTAATAAACCAACATATTTGCCACTCCCCAGCCAGAAAGTTTATAATAAAATGTGAGATGAATTTACATTCATCCATGTACTGTGATGTCCAAAGGAAAAATACCTATCTCATCAATGAAACATAAGCATCCACGTAACACAAGGACTTAAATTTAATTTTCAATGTCATTGCTCTCTTTTCCAATCTTTGTCTTTCACAGTTAATAACAGAGATAGTTATGGACTAATACATACAAGTGTCACGGTCGACTGTTTATCAATTGAAAAATACCACAACAGAATGTGAATCTTTTCAAATAATTATCATTGAACAGTAAGTACAAGTTAACTTGGAACTACAGAAAGAAGCATAAATAAATAAATAAAATAAACACAAAAAGGATAAGGTATGAAGCACACACTTGGCCAGACTTCTGTTTAACTCGATACTCCCAGAACTTAACATCATGATCCGCACTTCCAGTGACAAAACCATCTTCATTTGGAATGGCAGCAATCCAGTGAATAGAGCCACCATGGGCCTCCAATACTTCAATGCAGGTACCACTCCCGATGTCAAAAACTTCTATTCTTCCACTTTTAGTTCCAACAAATGCATACTTATTGTTAGGAACAATTAAACCACAGAGTCCATACCCAGAATCAATAGTCCTCAAACAAGAACCAGTGCTGGGATTCCAAATCTTCACAGCATTGTGACTTGTTGACATCAAAAGAGTGTTGTCAGAACTTAGTGTAAGACTTCTGACATCAGAACGATGTCCGTGGAGCTCAATAGCAACTGTTTTTGTATTTGCACTACTCTCAATAGAATAACACTCCAATAAATTATTGTTCAAAGATAGTGCTAAAGCAGCCATTGAACCCTTTGGTGTAATTGGACAAAAACAAATGGAACAAATCTTTTTACTAGCTCGAATTGTTTGAAGCAACTTGAAAACATCAGGGACTGTAACCATTGGATTATTTCCATCTCCTTCACTTCTGTGAATAATATCTCCATTTTCAATTACTTCAACCGCCCCTTTTGCAGATTTCTTCTCTTTCTTCCGGTGAAGCCTGCGTTTTGCTTTACGCTTAGCTTCAGCTGAATCCAATACACGGAATATCTCCACCATTTTTCCAGCTACTTGACAGGCAAGTAAATTTCCTGACTTATTGAATCTTACAGTTGCAACCCTATCCTTGCTTTGTCTTTGAATTTCACCAAACTGCTTCAGAATTTGCCATTTATCTAGAGAGGGTTTATCTCCATTGTTCACAATTTCAGTTCCACTGACATCAGATACGGAGTGATCCTCATTTAACTCACGGTTAACGGTGAAAAATCTCAGTTCCACATCTGCCGAACCAGTGACCAGGAATCTTTCTTCAGGGTCAACATCAATGGACCATATTTCACTGTGATGACCACTAACTATTTGCATACAGTGCTGGGTTTCAAGATCCCATACTCTCAAAAATTTATCTTTAGAGGAACTGACAAGCTTTTTACCAGACTCCAAGAAAACAAGGTCAGTAACCTGCAACACACAAAGCAATATAAACACATTAACACAGAATAAACAGCTAACAATCATACTACATGGCTGTAAGTAACAAACCTGGTCACGGTGTCCACGAAGACGAAATAAGCCGGTCTCTCCAATCACATCCCACAAGATAACATCATTATCTTTGCTTCCAGATGCAAGCAAAGAACCAAGCTGGTTATATCGTAGCACGGTTACAGCCCCTTTATGTCCATTCAATGTTGTCTCACAAGTCCCTTTTTCAGTATCCCAAATTCTTATACTACCATCTGCATATCCACTAGCTACCTACAATCAAATCATTTTTTCACTTTCTTATATACTAAAGGAGCTCAAAAACTTAAAAAATAGTAATAAATAAAAAAATTCTTAAATAAGAAATAAAAATTAAGAATTTGATAGGTACCAGAGAAGAAGGGGAAGAAGCAATGGATGTGACGGCCAGAGGGGGGCCGGCACGAGAGGAGGTAGAAGGAGCTAGGGTTTTGGAGCAGATGCCTTGACGCACGTGCCAGACTCCGAGTTTCTCGAGTGCGGCAGCGAGCAGGTGCTTGCCTGAGCTGTCGTATGTGATGTTAGAATCTACGGATACGATTACACCAAAGGCAGCCCCCGGCTCGTACCTTAGGTACGCCTTCACCATCGCTGCTGCTTCTGTTTGAAACTTTCCTTCAGCGAGGTTTTGCAAGGGTTTAATGTATGTAACCGTTTATTATTATTATTATTATTATTATTGTAGGGTCGGATTACGAGGCCTAAATTACCACCAACAATGGGCCTTCAAGTAGAGATAGTAAAAATATCCGTTCGGTCCGGACTCGGACCGTATTCGGACATTGTTGGCCGGGTAATACTCGGTTTGGGTATGAAATTGGGTCGATTTTGGACATCACTTGATAAATTTGGAACCCGAATTTTATTAAAAAAATTATAAAATATATATTATTTTAAATATTTTATATTTATTTGACTCATTTATTATATATATATATAATTTTAAACACTTAAAGTTTATATTTTCATGTCAAATTTTATTGAAATAAATTTAAAACTTATAAAATTACCAAAAAATAAAAAATATATACACATAAAATATTAAAAAATATAAAATTTAGGTACTCGGATTAAAATCCGGCCCGGACCCAGACCCGGACCGAGACCGGTTACATCCGGGCAGGGTCCGGTCATGGCAATACCCGGACCCGGCCCGGGATTTTCCCATCTCTACCTTCAAGGGGTGGTGTCATCTTACAGTACAGGTTGTATGATATACAGACAGTTGAGCAGTAAAAAGGTAACTTGGACAACCGGTATTCTACCGGTTGTAAATATTTTTTACATTTATTTCATTGATTTTGTATAAGAAAAAATACTAAAAATTAGAGAAAAATTATAAATAATTACCAGAAAAGTAGTGGAATGCTGTAAAATATTTGAGCAAATTAGTTTCCAAAAAAATAATGAATTGTAAAAAAAACATTTATGAAATAATTATATTTAAGATAATTTGGTTAAATATCAATACATTGGATAACTATTCCAAGTTTATTTCTTATGTTTCATAATTTGGTTACACTTTCTCAATTATCTGGTCATATATTTCAACTCATTATTCCACTAGTTTTATGTTTATAATTTCTATTTTTATGTTTAAATTCAACAATTTAGCTTAGATTCCAAGTTAAGATACTATTACTTCTATTTCTGTTCAATAAATTCTGAATTTGGTAAAACTTTCTCGATTATTGGTTCTAATGCTTCAACTAAATTTTGAAGTGGTTTTGTGTTACATAGTCCAATTAACAAGGTCAAATTCTAATTAAATGGGTTAGATTTCAAGTTTATATTATAAGCATTCGTAGTTGGTTAAATTAGTTACTACATTTCGTTAAACTTTATCATTTTATAGTTCTATACTTTTACCTAATAAATCCACTAGATTTATGTTAAGTATTCCAACCAAACAGGTAATATTCCACTATTATGGGTTAAATACCAAATATGCCATTAACCACCTTTCTTTTTAATTTACTTTTCTCTATATTCCGTTATTTTTTCTCATCTTACAGTTCTAATATTTCCACTAAAAGTTTCACCAAATTCATGTTAAATATTCCAACTAATTAGGTAACATTCTACTTCAATGGGTTATATGCCAAACATGATTTTTTTTTTGTTTGCCTTGTTCCTACAATTAGTTATACTTTCTCAATTTATGGTATTAACTTCTTCACCTAATAGTTTCACTAGCTTTGTATTTAGTATTTTGACTAACTAGGTAATATTTCAGTACAATGGGTTAATTACCACATATACTTTTTAGATTTTTTTTTGGGGTTTGAGAGTTCCTATATTTCATTAAACTTTCTTGCATATTGGTTCTCTAGTTTCACTTAATAATTCCACTATTTTTGTGTTGTGTATTCCAACTAACTAGGTAATATTTTAAAATTCTGGGTTAAATACCAAATATGATTTACACCTATCTATATTTTCGGTTTGATATGTTCCTAAAATTCGTTATATTTTCTCAATTTATGGTTTTAATGTTTCACCTAATATTTTCACTAGGTTTTTGTTGAGAATTCCAACTAACCGATGAAAATTTCAGTACAATGGGTTAATTATCAAATATGCTTTTTAGGTTTTTTCTTTTGGGTTTGATTTGTACCTATATTTTGTTAGACTTTCTACTAATTGATTCTCTAGCTCCACTAATGATTCCATTGTTTTTGCGTTGTATATTCCAACTAGCTAGTTAATATTTCAATATTCTGGGTTAAATACCAAAATTCGTTATACTTTCTCAATTTATGGTTTTGATGTTTAACCTAACAATTTCACTAGGTTTGTGTTGAGAATTCAAACTAATTGATGAAAATTTCAATACAATGGGCTAATTATCATATATGCCTTTAAGGTTTTTTGTGCGTTTGATTTGTTCCAGTATTTCATTACACTTTCTCATATATAGGTTTTCTTGCTTCACCTACTAATCCACTATTTTTGTGTTGTGTATTCTGACTAACTAGCTAATATTTCAATATTCTATTTTCAATTTGATTTGTTCTTGAAATTTGTTATACTTTCTCTAGTTATGGTTTTGATGTTTCACCTATCAGTTTCATTAGCTTTGTGTTGAGAATTTCAACTAATTGGTGAAAATTCCAGTACAATGGGTTAATTAACAGTTAGGCATTTTAGGTCATTTTTGGGTTTAATTTGTTTCTGTATGTCGTTATACTTTCTTGTATATTGGCTCTCTAACTCCACCTAACAATTTTACTATTTTGTATTGTATATTCCAACTAACTAAGCAATATTTCATTATTTTGGGTTAAATACCAACTATGATTTATATATATATCATTTTCGGTTTGATTTGTTCCTGAAATTTGTTATACTTTCTCAATTTATGGTCACCTATTAGTTTCACTAGATTTGTGTTGAAAATTCTAACTAATTGGTAAAAATTCTAGTACAATGGGTTAATTACGAGATAGGCATTTTAGGTTATTTTTGGGTTTGATTCGTTCTTGTATTTCCTTAGACTTTCTTGTATATTTGTTCTCTCACTCCACCTAACAATTCTACTATTTTTGTGTCGTGTATTCCAACTAACTAGGTAATATTTCACTGTTCTGAGTTAAATACCAAATATGATTTCTATATATCATTTTTTGTTTTATTTTTTCCTAAAATTTGTTATACTTTCTCAATTTACGGTTTGATGTTTCACCTCTTAGTTTCACTATATTTGTGTTGAGAATTTCTACTAACTGATGAAAATTTTAGTATAATGGGTTGATTACCAGATATGTCTTATAAGTTTTTTTGGGGTTTGATTTATTCCTATATTTCGTTAGACTCTCTCGTATATTGATTCTCTTGCTCCACCTAATAATTTCACTAGTTTTGTGTTGTGTATTACAACTAAGTAAGTAATATCTCAGTATTCTAGGTGTGTGTGTATATATATATATATTCGTTTGATTTGTTCTTGAAATTTGTTGCACTATCTCAATTTACGTTTTCAATGTTTTACCTGATAATTTCACTCAGGTTTGTGTTGGGAATTCCAACTAATTACTATATATTCTAGTACAATGGATTAATTGTCAGATATGCTTTATAGGTTTTTTTTTTGCGTTTGATTTGTTCTTGTATTTCCTTGTAGATTATTGGTTAGATACTGAAATAATTTATAGATTATTTTTTTGCTTGATTGATTATTATAAGGGCAATTAGCCACTGACCACTTGTTTTTTTGGACTTTTAAAAAAATGCACATATCTTTTTTTTTTGGCTGATTTCTACCTGAAGTTACAAAATGTATCATTTTTCCACGGCCATCTAAACTCTGTGAGAGAAGTTAACATAATATTAACAAAATGACTATTTTACCCCCTTAATATAAAATTACTATTTCATCCTAATTAAATTAAAAAAATTAAATTACTTCAATTTTTCTTTACAATTTAGACATTAGATAAGAGGTTAAACAAAATAATCTAGAATATTTTTACCTTTTTTCCCTCTTTCTACCGCATTTAAATGACGTTGATTTTTGCTATGCATGTGAAATGAAAAATTTACCTCTCTGGCATCAGCAAGGTTATAACAAAATGCAAACGGAAGTGGAAAAGTGCAAGAAAATGTAATTTCTAGTGGAAATCAACATTAAAAAAATGTGTATTTTTGAAAAAATAGAAAGAACAAGTGGTCGGTAGATAATTTCCCTCATTACAATTCTATAAACTTTCTCGATTATGGCTACAATGTTCCACCTACAGTTTCATTAGTTTTGTGTTAAAGTATTCTGAGTAACTAAGTAATATTGTAATACTATGGGTTAGATGGTTGCCAAAGGTGCTTTCTTGATTTTTTTTGGGTTAAATTATACCTACTTTCTGTTAAATAGTCTCAATTATTGCTTGATAATCAACTAAAATTTCTTGAGTTTTTTGTTGAATAACCCTACTATGCAACCAACATATCAATAATTTTGTTGGATTTCAAATTTACTTTTTAGTATTGTTATTTTTATTAGGGTAGTACCAATTTTCCATTCAACTTTCTCATTTAGTTCATTTGTTTCAATTATTAGTTCTATAAGTTTTGTGTTGAATATTCTAGTAGGTAACATTTCAAAATTTCAGGTTCAATACCAACCATGCTTTTGACTATTGTTTTCGGTTGAATTAGTGTATAATTCCCATTAAACTTTCTCAATTTTCCGTTATATTATTTCAACTGGTAGATTTACTAGATTTAGGTTGAGTATATCCAACTAATTACCTAGTATTACAATATTGTAAGTGTCAATTGATAAGTCAATTTTACTTATTTATTTCTAAATTTATTCCAAAACTCTAATATTGTGCTACAAAATGACTCTTACATTTAACTTTCTCATATATTGGTTCAAATATTTCAACAAATTGTTGCACTAGTTTTTTTTTTTAATTATTCAAGTTGTTATTAGGCTCATTGCATTGTAGTCGAGTCTGCTTATAGAGTTTGCTGATAAGGTAGCCTTGTATTTGCATTGAAAGACCTTGTGGGAAGAAAAAGAGTAATAGCCTTTAAGCATACGGTTAATTTAATCATTTAATGCTTGTAACTTCACTATTTTTTTTTCCGACTCATTGCTTGTTGAAAGAACAAAGATGGTTTGATTAACTCAATACCGTCCTCATCTTGTTGACTCCTAATTTCAACTACTATAGGTAAGTTTTTTGAATTGTAGTCAATCTAAGTTATTTCTTACTTCTTCGTAATATTGCATTGTGATTGTGAAATTGACAAATATTTATTTAGCTAAAGATCATTTGACTTATAAATGTAGAGACATTATAACATAAGCAATGAACCTTCTCTAGGTTTCAATATAGGCATGAATATTTCTGCAGTGTCAGTAGAGGGTGCCATGAGCGGTGCTTCCTATGCTCCTAATTTGACATCCTCAGACCAATCTGGACCAGCACATTTGGCTTCCTTTGCCAACTTAGAAGACCACATAGATAGTGATGGACCTCTTTCCTCTTTTGTCTGTAAAGATAGGTTGTCTAAGTTTGATGTAATTGGTAGAGAGTTTTCATCAATAGAAGATGTGGAAGAGTTTTACTTCACCTATGCGAAAAACATCGGTTTCAATGTTCGGAGAGATATTAAAAGAGCAAACTCAAAAGGCAATGTCACAATAAGAAGATGGGTTGTTCAAAAGAAGGTAAGAGGTCTAAAAAGCATTTGAATAAAAGTGATCGAAAAAGGGTAGCCAAACCTTTAACAGAGGCATCATGTTAGGCTGCCTTTCGTATTGGTTTTAATAAATCTAAAGGTGTTTGGGTTGCTCGAGAGTGGATTGACACTCATACTCATGCAGTAGCGCCTCCTATTCAGGTACAATTTCTTCGCTTTCATTGTAACATGTTAGGTACTGATTATGCTAATGCTTCAATTTTGTACCACTTTGGAATGAAACCATCTTGAATCCACGAGTTAATGGCAGAGCGCTCATGTGGATATGCGCATGTTGGATTCATAAGAAATGACCTAGGAAATCGTTTATATTCTGGGCGTCGAGAGCAAATCGTTCAATCTGACTCAGAAACAATGCTTTTAATGCTACATAGAAAGTAAGACATGGATACTGCATTCTATTATCAATACACTCTTAACTCTGAAAACAAGTTGTCTGATATATTTTGGTGTGACTCTGGAATGCGAGCAGATTTCCACATACTTTGGTGATGTTCTAACATTTGACTTTACATATAAACCTAATGCATATAATAAACCTCTTGTCTTGTTTGTTGGTGTAAAACATCATATAAAGAATGCACTGTTTGGCTTTGCACTGCTTTCTAGTGAGACTGAAGACAACTACATATGGCTCATTTGCACTTTCAACTAGGGGTGGGCAAAATACCTGACCCGACCCGACCCGAAAAAGTTCGGGTTCGGGTTGCCAATGAAACCTAATCGGATGAGAAATTGCCAACCCGATTTGAATACCCGATCGGGTCGCCAAAAAAAAAAAACTCACAAAACCTAAAGTCTAAACACATTACACACGCACACACACACACACACACACACACACACACACACACACACACACGACAGTCACAAACACTAAAACAAACAAAAAAAAACAACACACAGAACACTACAGACTCATCACACTCACGCACACAGACAGCCACACAACCCTCTTCAATCTGCTACAGAAACCAACACCCAACATGCCATCTTAAATCTGCTACCAAAATCGACACCCAACAGGCCATCTGCTGCCGCGATCTACTGCAGTGCTGCTCCAATCCCGCATTTTGTTGGTGCGATTTGTTGCTGCCATCTGCTATCGTGATCTGCTGCCATCTGCTGCCGTAGCCACCGATCTGCTGTCGTAGCCACCGATCTGCTGCTTCAAGACTGAAGCCTCCAACCCGACTCGACCTAAGTTGCTTTGTGACCCGAACCCGATTTTGAAGATTTGAAAATTCATAACTTTCAATCTTTCATGGTATATATTATAGAGTAATGATATAGTCACAAACTCTTGTACAAATTTATTTTGTACAAACTGATGTGGCATTAATTTATTGGTTAAATTAAATATCTCTTGGTGTTGAGTGTTAGAAAATGCATATTTATAAAGGAGAAAACCATCATTTTACATTTCAAGTCTTACTAACAACCTTTACTTTTATGTATTTAACATTCTTATGATTTAATTACATGTGTTTTATTTTAATTAAGTATTTTATGTATTTTAGGGGTATTATAGTCATTTCACAATAAAGGAGAGATCAGACGGCAAAACGGACATCACTTTTGAACTCAGGACGGTCGAAAACCTTAGGAGGAGCATAAAAGGAAAAATGACACTATTTACATGTACGGTACTATTCACGTGTACGGTACTATATACGTTACTGTTCACGACACTGTTCACATAGAGGGATCGATGACGTGGCATTGATCGATGATGTGGCATTGACTGATGAGGTGTCACGATCCTGTTGGACTAAAATTCTTATGTACTGTTGATGGTGACGTGGCAGCATATCAGTGGACGAAAAATCTCGCGTATGGTACATGCATCACACATGATTATTTTCAACCAAACTGCGTTACTGTTCAACCCGGGTCAAACCGTGTTACTGTTCATCCACGTGGTCAAACCGCGTACTGTTGACTGATGACGTGGCGCAATCCTGAGCGTCCAAACTGTTTTTAATCTGATGGTCATGATTTACTCCATGTATCTATAAAAAGGGGGCCTCTCCCCCCTAATTTGATATCTCTGAATCCATTTTTGGACTCTATTTTCTGTAATTCCTTCTCCATCTTGTATTTTCTACGTACTTTAATAAATTCCCATTTTGCCCCTAGTTCAATTATGAGTGCTAGTTTTCTTTCAAGCTTGGGTTGAAGGTGAAGTCTCAACATGTGTCATGGGCTTTATTTGATAAATTTATTTTCTCTTTCCCTCTAATTTTTGTAGATGTTTTGACTTCTTGTCGACAAATAATAATAGTCTTGTCTAGTACCGTCCTGGTTTCACCGGCTCCCTAGTATAAGATTATTATTATTTGGCACGATAAGCCCTTAGTACCATATTGATTAGAGCGTGGTTCATGAGGAGTGGATTCCCCCCTCATGATTCAATTGGTATTAATAAGGAATATTTAGCCCATGGTGCATATTGATACGGATCCAGATACCCAAGCGCTTCAATCATAGTAATTTTCTCTTCAATTTCTTCTCGCTATTTTAATTCCAATTTTAGAATAATTTAATTCACTTCCAGCACAAATCTAAACCACCTATTTACAAAATTAATTCTACACATAATTAAAATCCACATCTTCGTGGGATCGACACTCGTCACCATTAATCTATACTACAATAGATTCGTGCGCTTGCGAGTACATTAAAATTTGCACAACAAGTTTTTGACGCCGTTGCCGGGGAGGTAAGTAATTTTAATTCATAGAATTAATTTGTGTGAATAATTTCTTTTAAATTGTTGTCTTGTATTTTTTTTTAAAAAAAAAAGAAAAAAAAAGTGAATCTGTATTTAGAGGTTAGTATTTCTTTTCTTTCTCTATTCTTTACAATTCTGCAATTTAATATTTAAGTTATTTTTCTTTGTAATTTTTGTTTATCTTAATTTAATTTTCTTTATTAAGTTTTAATTTAATTTTTAGTTAATTTCACAAATTTGTTTTAGTGTGTTTTTATAGAAAGGTTGTAACAGCGTAATAAGGTTAGTATCGTAATTTCTCCTTTTCTTTATTTTTATTTTTTTTGTTTCCATTTATTTTTGTGTTCCTTGCATGCATGGTCGTAGGTCATTATTTCCTAATCTTGAACCTATAGACCTTGAATTAGAAAAAATATTTCGCACACAAAAGCACATTAAAAATAAATTTGGAATGGATTTACAAGCACCACAAGAGAGGCCATTTAAGGACTATTTCGCACACATCATGCATAAAGATACCCAAATGTAGCTGTTAGGAGTTTTGAACTAAAACCTAGTGTGCTAAATTGTCTCCCAACATTTTATGGCCTAGAAAATGAGGACCCATATAATCATCTAAATGATTTTCATGCTATTTGTCAAACTTTTAAATACGAAAATTTTTCAGACGATGATGTTAAACTCAGATTATTCCTATTTTCTTTAAAGGATAGAGCTCGTTCATGGTTAAATTCTTTGCCTGCTAATAGCATCACATCATGGGAACAAATGGTTACAAAATTTTTGAATAAATATTTCCCAGTGCATAAAACCAACGCTATTCGCAGGGAAATCTCGGAGTTTACCCAGAGAGAGGACGAGCAGTTTTTTGAAACATAGGAGCGATTCAATGGGCTACTCTTGAAGTATCCACATCATGGGTACGAGAAATGGCATCAATGCCAATACTTTTTGGAGGGATTATTGCCGAATGTGCAAGAATGACTAATGGCAACAAGTGGAGGAGAGCTAATGTCAAAAAGTGCATCAGAGATTTGGGAATTCTTCCAGCGACAAGCGGATAATTCCCAACAACGGAGTCGATCACTCAGGAATACTAGAAGAATTAAAGGAGTAAATGAGGTTCAAATTGGCGAGTCAACTTCGGGAATCAAAGAAGTCAAGGAGATGGTTGAAGGTCTTGCTCGACAAATAGCATCGTTATCGACTGCTAAATCAACAGAACCACATGACCATGACTCATATTCAGACGAAGCCAATGCAATATGTGTAATGAGAAAGCCATCAAATTACAACCCATACTCCAACACATATAATCCTGGATGGAGAGACCACCCCAATTTTTCATGGTCTCAAGAATTCCAACAGAATGGACCAACAGCTCCTGCTCCACCAATGCAACCAATTCCTCAAATTCCTCAAGCCTCTCAGCCCCCATTTAGACCATTCAATCAGAACCAAAACTACTCTCAACCTAGACCATGGGAGGATGCATTCCAGAATTTCAAGAATGTTACTCACTCTACGATTGAGCAACAGAACCGCACCATTGATGGACTACGAAATGAATTGAGAGCAGGCTTCAACTCACAAGCCCAATCCGTTTCAAGCCTCGAAAAAATGGTGGGACAACTTGCTTCTTCAGTTCAGACCTTGGCAATGACTGTTGAGAAAGGCAAGTTTCCAAGTCAACCAGTGCCTAATCCTAAAGGAGTACATGAAGCAAGTACCAGTTCACCACAGCAGCATGGAGAGGTCAAAGCAGTCATGACCTTACGAAAAGGAAAAGAAGTCGACAACAAAGTGGAGATGCCGGTGACAAAAGAAAATCAAATTGTACCTGTGAATGTTGAGGACTCACCACCGGAGGAAAAAGAAGAAACCAACCCATGAGAATATGTTCCTAAAGCTCTATTTCCTCAGAGGTTAGCTAAAGGAAAAAAGAAAAAATCCACAGGTGAGATTCTTGAGATCTTCAAACAGGTAAGTGTTAACATCCCTTTGCTTAATGCTATTAAACAAGTTTCATCGTATGCCAAGTTTCTTAAAGACCTTTATACTAAAAAGAGAAACATTCACGTTCAAAAGAAAGCATTTTTAATAGAAAATGTTAGTTCTATACTCTAACATAAAATTCCTCTAAAATGTAAAGACCCAGGCTCCCCCACTATCTCATGTAGTATAGAGAACCACACAATTGAGAATGCTTTGTTGGATTTAGGAGCTAGTGTAAATTTGTTGCCTTATTCAGTATTTGTGAAACTTGAACTGGGAGAATTACACCCAACTCCAGTGGTGTTACAGCTTGCAGATCGGTCCACGAAAATACCTCGTGGTATTTTGGAGGACGTGCTTATCCAGGTAGACAAGTTTTATTTTCCTGTTGATTTCATTGTAATTGACACTCAACCAATACAGGATTCAAGGAAGCACATCCCCATTATCTTAGGCCGACCTTTCTTGGTAACTGCGGATGCTCACATTCAATGCAGGACTGGAAATATGCAGTTGTCCTTCGGCAACATGACTATGGAGCTAAACATTTTCAACATTGCCAAACAACCTCACGATGCAGATGATGGAATTGTTGATGTGGATTTAATTGAAGCATTAGCTGATGACTCTTTTGTTCAAATCTTAGTGATGACCCTTTACAGACATGCTTAACTCACTTTGGTTTGGATTTTGATATTGATAGATCAGTTGATGAGGTCAACGCCCTACTTGACTCAGCACCATCCATGGACACTAATAAATGAAAGTCAAGAGTTGAACAACTAGCACCATCAGAGAAGAAACTCATTCCATCATCAAAATCACCACCGAAACTCGAGCTCAAACCATTACCCAACACATTGGAATATGCATTTTTGGGGGAAGAAAGTACTCTACCGGTAATCATCTCATCATCCCTCAATGACGAACAAAAAGGTAAGTTGTTGGATGTTTTGAAAGAGCACAAAGGGGCATTAGGATGGACCATAGCAGATATTAAAGGTATAAACCCTACAGATTGCATGCATTACATTCACCTTGATGAAAATGCTAAATCTACTAGGGAAATGCAACGTCGATTAAATCCTAATATGAAAGAAGTTATTAGAACTGAAGTCCTTAATCTATTAGATGCAGGTATCATTTACCCCATTTTTGATAGTTCATGGGTCAGTCCTGTACAAGTTGTCCCCAAAAAGTCAGGAGTCACAGTAGTTACTAATACTGATAATGAATTGATACCAACTAGAGTGACTACAGGATGGCGTGTATGCATTGATTATAGAAAGTTAAATTCTGTCACACGTAAAGACCATTTTCCTTTACCATTTATCGATCAAATGCTTGATAGATTAGCAGGCCATGAATTTTATTGCTTTCTAGATGGCTACTCAGGATATAATCAGATCCCCATAGCACCAAAAGATAAAGAGAAAACCACTTTCACTTGCCCTTTTGGCACATTTGCATATAGGAGGATGCCATTTGGATTATGTAATGCACCTACTACATTTCAACGATGCATGTTAAGCATTTTTTCTGATATGATTGAACGATTCCTTGAGGTCTTTATGGATGACTTTTCTGTCTTTGGTGACTCGTTTGATCAATGTTTACGTCATCTAACACTAGTTCTGCAGAGATGTATCGAGAAGAACTCAGTCTTAAATTGGGAGAAGTGCCATTTTATGGTAAAACAATGTATTGTTCTCGGTCACATCATTTCGAGCAAAGGTATTGAGGTTGACAAAGCTAAGGTGGATCTCATTTCTAATCTTCCTCCACCCAAAATAGTCAGAGAAGTACGATCTTTCCTTGGGCATGCTGGTTTCTATAGACGTTTCATTAAAGATTTTAGCAAAATTTCTAGACCCTTATGCAATTTACTTGCTAAGGATGTACCTTTTATCTTTGATGATTCATGTCTTGTGGCATTTGAAAACTAAAGCAGTTGTTGACATCATCACCCATCATTCAACCCCGAAACTGGAGCTTATCATTTGAGCTCATGTGTGATGCATCTGATTATGCAGTAGAAGCAGTATTAGGATAAAGAGTTGATCGAATTCCCCACGTTATTTACTATGCTAGTATGACATTGAATGATGCACAGTTGAACTATTCAACTACTGAAAAAGAAATGCTAGCAGTAGTGTTTGCATTGGAGAAATTTCGATTTTATCTCATTGGTTGTAAAATAATTATATTCACAAATCATGCTGCTCTTAAATATCTTCTCACAAAGAAAGATGCAAAAGCTAGACTAATTCGTTAGGTGTTACTTTTGTAGAAATTTGACTTGGAATTCAAAGATAAGAAAGGGACAGAAAATGTTGTGGCGGACCACCTCTCTCGTCTCCATTTTGACACAATTATAGAGCCATTAATATTGAATGAGTCATTTCCAGATGAATAATTAATGAGTGTGGAAGTATTACCTTGGTATGCTCATATAGTTAATTATCTTGTTACAGGTAAACTTCAAGAGCATTGGACCAAGCAAGATAAGGCTAAATTCTTTGCAGAGATAAAGAATTTCTTTTGGGATGACCCGTATTTGTTCAAGTATTGTGCGGATCAAATTGTTAGACGATGTGTCCCAGAAAATGAAATTCAGAATATTCTTTCATTCTGCCATGAACAAGCTTGTGGAGGCCATTTCAGTGCTAAGAAAACAGCAACTAAAGTTTTACAATGTGGTTTCTATTGGCCAACTATATTTCGAGACGCTTACACTTTCTGTTCTTCATGTGATAGGTGTCAATGAATGGGGAGCATTACACGAAGGAACATGATGCCACTAAATCCAATTTTAGTGGTTGAGATTTTTGATGTATGGGGTATCGACTTCATGGGACCCTTTCCCCCTTCTTTTGGCCATCAATACATATTGGTTGTTGTTGACTACGTATCAAAATGGGTAGAAGCAATTCTATGTAGAACCAATGATCACAAGGTGGTGATAAGATTTTTGAAAAGCAACATTGTTTCGCGCTTTGGATTCCCTCGAGCAATAATAAGTGATGGTGGTGCCCACTTTTGCAACAAAGCATTCAAAGCTCTTTTGACAAAGTATTCCATCACTCACAAAGTGGCGACCCCATATCATCCGCAAACCAGTAGCCAAGTTGAGATCTCCAATCGAGAAATAAAGCACATATTAGAAAAGACGGTGAGA
Organism: Citrus x clementina; assembly: GCF_000493195.1. Lineage (NCBI taxonomy): Eukaryota > Viridiplantae > Streptophyta > Magnoliopsida > Sapindales > Rutaceae > Citrus > Citrus x clementina. The sequence continues at coordinate 5,382,382 of NW_006262139.1, read as the reverse complement.
CTAGACAGAAAAGATTGGTCATTAAGACTTGATGATACATTATGGGCATATAGAACGGCTTTCAAGACCCCGATTGGGATGTCACCCTACAGACTAGTGTATGGAAAAGCTTGCCACCTACCTTTGGAACTCGAGCATCGTGTGTATTGGGCCATCAAGAAATTCAACTTTGACATACAGCAAGCCAACTCAGAAAGAAGATTACAACTGGCAGAACTTGAAGAAATTCGCAATGACGCATACGAAAATGCCAAGATTTACAAGCAACGAATGAAAGTCTTCCATGACAAGCAAATTATGAGAAAATCTTTCACTCCAGGTCAGAAAGTACTTTTGTTCAATTCTCGCTTGCACCTATTCCCAGGTAAGTTACGCTCTCGATGGTCTAGTCCCTTTATTGTTTATACTGTTTTTCCACATGGGGCAATTAAAATTAAGGACCCAAAGAATGGTGTCACGTTTAAAGTTAATGGTCAAAGATTAAAGCCATATCTAGAATACCAACCACATGGAGAAGACACCGAAATAAATTTGAGTAACCCACCAGATTTGAATTGATTTTTTTTTTCTTCTTTTCATTGATTTGATTTTTCTTTCTTTCTTTATATTATTCTTTTGCTAATTGAAATTATTTTTGCATAAGTGTGTTTGTTTAACTATTAAGTTTTCTCTTATCATTGTTAATCATGAGTCTCATACTTAGACCGTTCCTCCTGAACATTCTTAAACTACTTCAACGTGTCAAAACTTATCTCAAAAGACAGATTCAATTTTGTAAAACACATCGTATTTGGGCTCTACAACCACCAGAGTTAGTAGCCTATGTTGAGGGTTTAGAAAGCCAACTCAGAGACATTGAGAGAAGTGTTTACGACATCTAGTTGGAGCTTGAGGTAAATTCAATAAGAGGACGATTTTAATTTTCTTTGTGTGTTTTAATTTATTTTTCTGTTTGTGTGCTTTAGTTTGTTACCTCAGTGAAGTGGCGGATAACGGTACTCCGTGACAATCAAGTCGGTTACTTCAGTTTCCCATTGTTGAGTGTTAGAAAATGCATATTTATAAAGGAGAAAACCGTCATTTTACATTTCAAGTCTTACTAACAACCCTTACTTTTATGTATTTAACCTTCTTGTGATTTAATTACATGTGTTTTATTTTAATTAAGTATTTTATGTATTTTAGGGGTATTATAGTCATTTCACAATAAAGTAGAGATCAAACGGCAAAACGGACATCACTTTTGAACTCAAGACAGTCGAAAACCTTAGGAGGAGCATAAAAGGAAAAATGGCACTATTCATATGTACGGTACTATTCACGTGTACGGTACTAACTACGTTACTGTTCACAACACTGTTCACATAGACGGATCGATGACGTGGCATTGATTGATGATGTGGCATTGACTAATGAGGTGTCACGATCCTGTTGGGCTAAAATTCTTATGTACTGTTGATGGTGACGTGGCAGCATATCAGTGGATGAAAAATCTCGCGTACGGTACATGCATCACACAGGATTATTTTCAATCAAACCGCGTTACTGTTCATCAGAGTCAAACCGCATTACTGTTCATCCGAGTCAAACTGTGTTACTGTTCATCCGCGTGGTCAAACCGTGTACTGTTGACTGATGACGTGGCGCAATCCTGAGCGTCCAAACTGTTTTTAATCCGATGGCCATGATTTACTCCATGTATCTATAAAAAGGGGGCCTCCCCCCCTAATTTGATAGCTCAGAATCCATTTTTTGGATCCATTTTCTGTAATTCCTTCTCCATCTTGTATTTTCTTCGTATTTTAATAAATTTTCATTTTGCCCCTAGTTCAATTATGAGTGGCTAATTTTCTTTCAAGCTTGGGTTGAAGGTGAAGTCTCAACATGTGTCATGGGCTTAATTTGGTAAATTTATTTTCTCTTCCCCTCTAGTTTTTGTGGATGTTTTGACTTCTCGTCGATAAATAATAATAATCTTATCTAGATACCGCCTTGGTTACACCGGCTCTCTAGTATAAGGTTATTATTATTTGGCACGATAAGCCCTTAGCACCATATTGATTAGAGTGTGGTTCATGAGGTGTGGATTCCCCCCTCATGGTTTAATTGGCATTAATACAGATTATTTATCCCATGATGCATGTTGATATGGATCCAGATACCCAAGTACGTCAATTTAATAGATTTTCTCTTCAATTTATTCTCTCAATTGCAATTTCAATTTTAGAATTTATTCTCGCCATTTTAATTTAATTATTAGCATATTCCAAATCATTTCCACCATAAATCCAACTACCCATTTACAAAATTAATTCTATATATAATTAAAATCCATCAACTCGTGGGATCGATACTCGTCACCATTAGTCTATACTACAACAGATTCGTGCGCTTGCGAGTACATTAAAATTTGCACAACAAATTTTTGGCGCCGTTGCCGGGGACGTAAGAAATTTTAATTCATAGAATTAATTTTTGTGAATAATTTCTTTTATTTGTTTTCTTGTATTTTTTTTATTATTAAAAAAAAGAAAAAGAAAAAAAAAGTGAATCTACATTTAAAGGTTAGTATTTCTTTTCTTTTTCTCTTCTTTAAAATTCTGTAATTTAATTTTCAATTTATTTTTCTTTGTAATTTTTTTTTGTTTATCTTATTAATTTATTTTTAGTTAATTTATTTCACGTATTTGTTTTGTGTATTTTTATAGAAAGGTTTTAATAGCGCAATAAAGTTAGTATCGTAATTTCTCCCTCTTATTTATTTTTATTTGTTTTGTTCCCATCTTTATTTTCATTTTATTTGTTTTGCATGCATGATCGTAGGTCATTATTACCTAATCTTGAACCTATAGACCTTGAATTAGAAAAAACACTTCGCACACAAAAGCACATTAAAAATAAATTTGAAATGGATTTGCAACCACAAGAGAGGCCATTTAAGGACTACTTCAGTCCCTTAGCTAATTTGAGCACATCATGCATAAGATACCCAAATGTAGCTGCTAGGAGTTTCGAATTAAAACATAGTGTGCTAAATTGTCTCCCCACATTTTATGGCCTAGAAAATGAGGATCCATATAATCATCTGAATGATTTTCATGCCATTTGTCAAATTTTTAAATATGAAAATTTTTCAAACGATGATGTTAAACTTAGACTATTCGCATTTTCTTTAAAGGATAGAGCTCGTTCATGGCTTAATACATTGCCTGCTAATAGCATTGCATCATGGGAACAAATGGTTACAAAATTTTTGAATAAATATTTCCCAGTGCATAAAACCAATGCTATTCGCAGGGAAATTTTGGAGTTTACCCAGAGAGAGGACGAGCAATTTTTCGAAACATGGGAGCGATTCAATGGGCTACTCTTGAAGTGTCCACATCATGGGTACGAGAAATGGCACCAATGCCAATACTTTTTGGAGGGACTATTGTCGAATGTGCAAGAATGGCTAATGGCAACAAGTGAAGGAAAGCTAATGTCAAAAAGTGCATCAGAGATTTGGGAATTCTTCCAGCGACAAGTGGATAATTCCCAACAACGGAGTCGATCACTCAGGACTACTAGAAGAATTAAGGGAATAAATGAGGTTCACATTGGCGAGTCAAGTTTAGAAATTAAAGAAGTCAAAGCGATAATTGAAGGTCTCTCTCGACAAATAGTATCGTTATCGACTGCTAAATCAACAGAGCCACATGACCATGACTCATACTCAGATCAAGCCAATGCCATAGGTATAATGAGAAAGCCATCAAACTACAACCCATACTCCAACACATATAACCCTGGATGGAGAGACCACCCCAATTTTTCATGGTCTCAAGGATTCCAACAGAATGGACCAACAGCTCCAGCTCCATCAATGCAACCAATTCCTCAAGCCTCTCAGCCCCCATTTAGACCATTCAATCAGAATCAGAACTACTCTCAACCCAGACCATGGGAGGATGCATTCCAGAATTTCAAGAATGTTACTCACTCCACGATTGAGCAACAGAACCGCACCATTGATGGACTACGAAATGAATTGAGAGCGGGCTTCAACTCACAAGCCCAATCAGTTTCAAGCCTCGAGAAGATGGTGGGACAACTTGTCTCTTCAGTTCAAACCTTGGCAATGACTGTTGAGAAAGGCAAATTTCCAAGTCAACCAGTGCCTAATCCTAAAGGAGTACATGAAGCAAGTACCAGTTCACCACAGCAGCATGGAGAGGTCAAAGCAGTAATGACCTTGCGAAAAGGAAAGGAAGTCGACAACAAAGTGGAGATGCCGGTGACAAAAGAAAATCAAATTGTACCTGTGAATGTTGAGGACTCACCACCGGAAGAAAAAAAAGAAACCAACCCACGAGAATATGTTCCGAAAGCTCCATTTCCTCAGAGGTTAGCAAAAGGAAAAAAAGGAAAATCCACAGGTGAGATTCTTGAAATCTTCAAACAGGTAAGTGTTAACATCCCTTTGCTTGATGCTATTAAACAAGTTCCATCTTATGCCAAGTTTCTTAAAGACCTTTGTACTAAAAAGAGAAACATGCATGTTCAAAAGAAGGCATTTTTAACAGAAAACGTTAGTTCTATACTCCAACATAAAATTCCTTTAAAATGCAAAGACCCAGGCTCCCCCACTATCTCATGTAGTATAGAGAACCACACAATTGAGAATGCTTTGTTGGATTTAGGAGCTAGTGTAAATCTTTTGCCTTACTCTGTATTCGTGAAACTTAGACTGGGAGAATTACACCCAACTCCAGTGGTGTTACAACTTGCAGATCGATCCACGAAAATACCTCGTGGTATTGTGGAGGACGTGCTTATCCAGGTAGACAAATTTTATTTTCCTGTTGATTTCATTGTAATTGACACTCAACCAATACAGGATTCAAGGAAGCACATCCCCATTATTCTAGGCCGACCTTTCTTGGCAACTGCAGATGCTCACATTCAATGCAGGACCGGAAATATGCAGTTGTCCTTCGGCAACATGACTATGGAGCTGAACATCTTCAACATTGCCAAACAACCTCACAGTGCAGATGATGGAATTGTTGATGTGGATTTAATTGAAGCATTAGTTGATGATACTTTTGTTTCAAACCTTAGTGATGATCCTTTACAAACATGTTTAACTCACTTTGGTTTGGATTTTGATATTGACAGATCGGTCGATAAGGTCAACGCCCTGCTTGACTCAGCACCATCCATGGACACTAATAAATGGAAGTCAAGAGTTGAACAACTAGCACCATCAGAGAAGAAACTCATCCCATCATCAGAATCACCACCGAAACTCGAGCTCAAACCATTACCCAACACTCTGGAATATGCATTTTTGGGAGAAGAAAATACTCTGCCGGTAATCATCTCATCATCCCTCAAAGACAAACAAAAAGGTAAGTTGTTGGATGTTTTAAAAGAGCACAAAGGAGCATTAGGATGGACCATAGCAGACATAAAAGGTATAAACCCAGTAGACTGCATGCATTACATTCACCTTGATGAAAATGCTAAATCTACTAGGGAAATGCAACGTCGGTTAAATCCTAATATGAAAGAAGTTGTTAGAACAGAAGTCCTTAAGCTATTAGATGCAGGTATCATTTACCCAATTTCTGATAGTTCATGGGTCAGTCCTGTACAAGTTGTCCCCAAAAAGTCAGGAGTTACAATAGTTACGAATGCCGATAATGAATTGGTACCCACTAGAGTGACTACAAGATGGCGTGTATGCATTGATTATAGAAAGTTGAATTCTGTCACACGTAAAGACCATTTTCCTTTACCATTTATCGATCAAATGCTTGATAGATTAGCAGGCCATGAATTTTATTGCTTTCTAGATGGCTATTCAGGATATAATCAGATTCCCATAGCACCAAAAGATAAAGAGAAAACTACTTTCACTTGTCCTTTTGGCACATTTGCATATAGGAGAATGCCATTTGGATTATGTAATGCACCTGCTACATTTCAACGATGCATGTTAAGCATTTTTTCTGATATGGTTGAACGATTCCTTGAAGTCTTTATGGATGACTTTTCTGTCTTTGGTGATTCGTTTAATTAATGTTTACATCATCTAACACTAGTTCTGCAGAGATGTATCGAGAAGAACTTGGTCTTAAATTGGGAGAAATGCCATTTTATGGTAAAACAAGGTATTGTTCTCGGTCACATCATTTCGAGCAAAGGTATTGAGGTTGACAAAGCCAAGGTGGATCTCATTTCTAATCTTCCTCCACCTAAAACAATCAGAGAAGTAAGATCTTTCCTTGGGCATGCTGGTTTTTATAGACGTTTCATTAAAGATTTTAGCAAAGTTTCTAGACCCTTATGCAATCTACTTGCTAAGGATGTACCTTTTGTCTTTAATGATTTATGGCTTGTTGCGTTTGAAAAATTAAAGCATTTGTTGACATCATCACCCATCATTCAGCCCCCAAACTGGAGCTTACCATTTGAGCTCATGTGTGATGCATCTGATTATGCAGTAGGAGTAGTATTAGGATAAAGAGTTGATCGAATTCCGCATGTTATTTACTATGCTAGTATGACATTGAATGATGCACAGTTGAACTATTCAACTACTGAAAAAGAAATGCTAGCAGTAGTGTTTGCATTGGAGAAATTTCGATCTTATCTCATTGGTTGTAAAATAATTATATTCACAGATCATGCTGCTCTTAAATATCTTCTCACAAAGAAAGATGCAAAAGCTAGACTAATTCGTTGGGTGTTACTTTTGCAGGAATTTGACTTGGAATTCAAAGATAAGAAAGGGACAGAAAATGTTGTGGCGGACCATCTCTCTCGTCTCTATTTTGACACAATTATAGAACCATTACCATTAAATGAGTCATTTCCAGATGAACAATTAATGAGTGTGGAAGTATTACCTTGGTATGCTGATATAGTTAATTATCTTGTTACAGGTAAACTTCCAGAGCATTGGACCAAGCAAGACAAGGTTAAATTCTTTGCAGAAATAAAGAATTTCTTTTAGGATGACCCATATTTGTTCAAGTATTGTGCAGATCAAATTGTTAGACGATGTGTCCCAGGAAGTGAAATTCAGAATATTCTTTCATTCTGTCATGAACAAGCTTGTGGAGGCCATTTCAGTGCTAAGAAAACAGCAACTAAAGTTTTACAATGTGGTTTCTATTGGCCAACTATATTTCGAGACGCTTACACTTTCTGTTCTTCATGTGATAGGTGTCAACGAATGGGGAGCATTACGCGAAGGAATATGATGCCACTAAATTTAAATTTTAGTGGTTGAGATTTTTGATGTATGGGGTATCGACTTCATGGGACCCTTTCCCCCATCTTTTGGCCATCAATACATATTGGTTGCTGTTGACTACGTATCAAAATGGGTAGAAGCAATTCCATGTAGGACCAATGATCACAAGGTGGTGATAGCATTTTTGAAAAGCAACATTGTTTCACGCTTTGGATTCCCTCGAGCAATAAGTAGTGATGGTGGTGCCCACTTTTGTAACAAAGTATTCAAAGCTCTTTTGACAAAGTATTCAATCACACACAAAGTGGCGACCCCGTATCATCCGCAAACCAGTGGCCAAGTTGAGATCTCCAATCGAGAAATAAAGCACATATTAGAAAAGACGGTGAGGCCGGACAGAAAAGATTGATCATTAAGACTTGATGATACATTATGGGCATATAGAACGGCTTTCAAGACCCCGATTGGGATGTCACCCTACAGGCTAGTGTATGGAAAAGCTTGCCACCTACCTGTGGAACTCGAGCATCGTGCATATTGGGCCATCAAGAAATTCAACTTTGACATGCAGCAAGCCAGCTCAGAAAGAAGATTACAACTGGCAGAACTTGAAGAAATTCGCAATGACGCATACGAAAATGCCAAGATTTACAAGCAACGAATGAAAGTCTTCCATGACAAGCAAATTATGAGAAAATCGTTCACTCCAGGTCAAAAAGTACTTTTATTCAATTCTCGCTTGTACCTATTCCCAGATAAGTTACGCTCTCGTTGGTCTGGTCCATTTATTGTACATACTGTTTTTCCACATGGGGCAATTGAAATTAAGGACCCAAAGAATGGTGTCACGTTTAAAGTTAATGGTCAAAGATTAAAGCCATATCTAGAGTACCAACCACATGGAGAAGACACCGAAATAAATTTGAGTGACCCACCAAATTTGAATTGATTTATTTTTTCTTCTTTCTTTTCGTTGATTTGATTTTGTTTTCTTTCTTTATATTATTCTTCTGCTAATTGAAATTATTTTTGCATAAGTGTGTTTGTTTAACTATTAAGTTTTCTTTTATCATTTTTAATCATGAGTACCTTACTTAGACCGTTCCTCCTGAACATTCTTAAACCACTTTAACGTGTCAAAACTCATCTTAAAAGGCAGATTCAATTTTGTAAAACACATCGCATTTGGGCTCTACAACCACCAGAGTTAGTAGCCTATGTTGAGGGTTTAGAACGCCAACTCAGCGACATTGAGAGAAGTGTTTATGACATCCAGTTGGAGCTTGAGGTAAATTCAATAAGAAGACGATTTTAATTTTCTTTGTGTGTTTTAATTTGTTTTTCTGTTTGTGTGCTTTAGTTTGTTACCCCGGTGAAGTGGCGGATAACGCTACTCCGTGACAATCAAGTCGGTTACTTCAGTTTCCCATAATAACTGATATTCTGAGGCGAAGGTATGGACAAAAATGAGATTCTAGCGAAACTTCACAAGCGATTCCCTTCACTTCCTCAGAATGCCCTCCTTACGATCTATAAAACTCGGTCCGAACGCATGCGATTACTCATGAGGAATAACATACCTGCTGACATCCGTTGGTCAATCGAGGCTAAAGTACGATCGGCAGGTGAGTTACCTCCAAAATTTATTGCATACATGCCTGGTTGTGGTAAAGGAAATTATGCAAGAAAACGACGAGCTCGAAGAATTTCTGTTGCTTGTCATAAGTGTGCCAGAATGAGTTGCAATAAAAACCCATGTTCTTTAGGAATGATGTTTGATAACAGGGAAGATAAGATTCAATTCATTAGGGATGGCTTGAATAAGGAGTCATTGGATGATATCCTTTTGTCTCTTGAAACGCATCCCAGTGGATATGTGCAAGGAGCGATTCTCTAGTTATGGCCATTATTCTAGAAAGAGCATGCACGATATAGTCTCGGGAATCTAAATATAAACGACCCTGTTTGCCAGTTTATAAGAAAACTGGATAGGAAGCCTATCCTCGACCCATAGAGGGCGTTCAAGCCGTTTCTGGACGTAAAACCAAAGGAAGATGTGAGCCACAGTCGCAACTACCTGTAAATATCCTTTTACTTTACTGTTATTTTATTTCACTATTGTTTTATTGTGCGCATTATTGTCTTCAATAATTTTATTACTGTTTGCTTTTTCCTTATTACTGTTTTCTTTTTCCCTTTTACTGTTTCCTTTTTTACTAGCGAGCCACGTGCTTTACGCGTTATTTGACACTGACATGTTACCTCATACACAACTGTGACCCACTGTCACCAAGACTCTTAAATGTGATTTTTTTTTGTCAAGCACTCACAAATTATTTTTGAGAAATATTCCAATGGCAGCTACTCCAAATAGACAATTCAAGAACATTTGTGTGCTTTCTGGATTTACTTATGGCAAACATAAAGAGTTCGTTGAGGCAGCCATAGATCTTGGTCGAAGCATAGCAGCGAGAAAATTACACTTGGTGTATGGAGGAGGTAATCGAGGGTTATCAAAAATGGTCTCAGAAGCAGCTTTTATCAGAGGAAGTCAAGTGTTAGGCATCATCCCAAGAGTCTTAAAACCATTGGGCAGTTCGTCTGACTCATCAACTGGAGAAGAGTTAGTCGTCTCAGGTATGCAGGAAAGAATAACTGAAATGCTTAATCATGCTGATGCTTTTATTTTCCTTTCAGGAGATCTTGCAACACTAGAGGCACTTATCACGCTAGCATCTTGGGTCCATCTACACATCCACCAGAAACCCATCGGTTTGTTAAATGTCAATAAGTTTTATGATGGCTTTATCACATTTCTTAACCATGCAATAAAAAACTATTTCATTCCTTCTAATGTGAAAAAACTTTTTATTTGTGCTCACACTGCTAATGAGCTACTTAATCTGTTACAAGCTTATAAACCGGAGCCAGACCCTGGACCTTTGTGTTGGAGCATCCACATAATGATGGTAACAGTAGCCGTAGTAAGAAGTACAAATTAGATTTGACTCTCCGCTTGTAAATATTGTTTTCTGTGTTGCACCACTCAAGTGATGTCTTCTAAACTCTACTTTTTTCATTTCAAAGATTGAGGACAATGTTTCGTTCTGGTTGGGGGGAGAGAATAATCGACAATTGTGGAATTTTGGTTAAGTTTTTACTAATTTTTTGTTGTAGAAACTAACTGTTGCTAACTTTTTGTGTTGAAGATGGCTGAATATGGAGTGTAGTGACTCTAGAAACGCATCTTCATCGTTTTAAAAAAAAATTAAAAAAAAAATTCAGACATTTTCTTTTTCTTTATTAGGTGTTTATGTTTATTTTTCTTCTTTTTTTTTCTCCTCTATAAATATACATTTTCCAATTTTTGAGTCGAAGATGACTGAATATAGAGTGTAGTTCCTCTAGAAACGCATCTTCTTAAAAAAAAAAAATCATTTTCGTTTTCTATCATTTTACGTGTAACTTTTCTAATTAGTTTTTATGCATCATTTTCATATTTCTGCATGCATATTTTCCTTTCATGTTTAGAATAGGTTGGGGGGTAGAATAATGCTTAAAAAAAAATTGTGTGATTTGTTTTAACATTGGATGACATGATTAATTTCAAATTTTAGTATTTGTATTATCTTTGGTCTTAAGTGATGTTATGCTATGTTTGCTACTTTACATGTTGATGTCAGAGACAAATGTGAGTTGCTTGAAGGAATGAACATGTCATAATAAGTACCAAGTGAGTTTTTGAGCCTATTATTTTTCTTGGAGAATAACCCTTTTGCCCACTCTTTATACAGCTTAGCAGTTTATTATTTTACACACGATCTCTAAATTACTTTTGAGTTAACCCTTAAAAAAAATTGTAAAATAAAAAAAAAGAGTGTGTTCCTACATTTGGAGGCACATCTAACTAGTAGATATGGAAGATTATTTAGAGCTCTAAAAGACGATGGAAATGCCATCTTTGATCCGTTTGAGCCTTTCTAGCCATCCATTTTATCAAATATCCATAGTTAACCCTTTTGAGCCTTTAAAAAAAAAAAAAACTTTTTCTTTGTCAACTTATCATCTTGACCCACTCCGATTTGGAGTATTACCAATGTCTTATAAGTTCCATCACCTATTTATGTTTGAGAAAATGTAAATAATTATGTTGTTCAGTAAAGTTATGCAAAAAAAAAAACAAAACAAAAGTTGTTGTTTCAAAAGAAAAAAAAATAAAAATAATAGGTGAAATCCACCTTGCAACTTAAAAAAAAAAAAAAATTCTCTGCATTTTTCTCAAACATACACTTTGTTTTCCTTATTTTCCTTCTTTGTTAGCCATGTCCCTAGCCTACGTTACGTCCTAATAAAAGTCCTTGATTTTAGGGAACTATAGTTTGAAGTAAAAGCTAATTATATGGGCTAAAAAGATGTAGTGATGCATAATAAAAACAAAAAAAAGAAGATAAATAAAGTGGGTTGACTAGCATTTTTGTTTGACTTGAGTTCGTATTATTTATAAGCTGAGGGCATATTTATTTCATCTTGGTGAGAGCATGTGATATCACTTCTTTATTATTTTCTCTCTCAATTACCATTCATTGGAGTGACTATTTTTATTGGTTTTAATTTCTTTGTGAGACTGTCACAACTTCCAGTGAGATTTTGGGGTTTGACATGTCATTCTTGAAAGTAGCTATGACAAAGTCTACTGGGCTTATTCATGTGGATGGCTGATGTGGGTGTGATGTAAAGCTGGAGATAATGCTTATACTTTTATTTGATTGCTATCATTAATCTGACGGAATAAATACGAGTGTTTCTATTAAAAAAATAATATTTTGATTTTGAATTTTGTTTTCGCTTTATTTGCTAGGGACTAGCAATAAGCTGGTTGGGGGGTGTGTTGAGTGTTAGAAAATGCATATTTATAAAGGAGAAAACCGTCATTTTACATTTCAAGTCTTACTAACAACCCTTACTTTTATGTATTTAACCTTCTTGTGATTTAATTACATGTGTTTTATTTTAATTAAGTATTTTAGGGGTATTATAGTCATTTCACAATAAAGTAGAGATCAAACGGCAAAACGGACATCACTTTTGAACTCAAGACAGTCGAAAACCTTAGGAGGAGCATAAAAGGAAAAATGGCACTATTCATATGTACGGTACTATTCACGTGTACGGTACTAACTACGTTACTGTTCACAACACTGTTCACATAGACGGATCGATGACGTGGCATTGATCGATGATGTGGCATTGACTAATGAGGTGTCACGATCCTGTTGGGCTAAAATTCTTATGTACTGTTGATGGTGACGTGGCAGCATATCAGTGGATGAAAAATCTCGCGTACGGTACATGCATCACACAGGATTATTTTCAATCAAACCGCGTTACTGTTCATCCGAGTCAAACCGTGTTACTGTTCATCCGCGTGGTCAAACCGTGGACTGTTGACTGATGACGTGGCGCAATCCTGAGCGTCCAAACTGTTTTTAATCCGATGGTCGTGATTTACTCCATGTATCTATAAAAAGGGGGCCTCCCCCCCCTAATTTGATAGCTCTGAATCCATTTTTTGGATCCATTTTCTGTAATTCCTTCTCCATCTTGTATTTTCTTTGTATTTTAATAAATTTCCATTTTGCCCCTAGTTCAATTATGAGTGGCTAATTTTCTTTCAAGCTTGGGTTGAAGGTGAAGTCTCAACATGTGTCATGGGCTTAATTTGGTAAATTTATTTTCTCTTCCCCTCTAGTTTTTGTGGATGTTTTGACTTCTCGTCGACAAATAATAATAATCTTGTCTAGATACCGCCTTGGTTACACCGGCTCTCTAGTATAAGGTTATTATTATTTGGCACTATAAGCCCTTAGCACCATATTGATTAGAGTGTGGTTCATGAGGTGTGGATTCCCCCCTCATGGTTTAATTGGCATTAATACGGATTATTTAGCCCATGATGCATGTTGATACGGATCCAGATACCCAAGTACGTCAATTTAATAGATTTTCTCTTCAATTTATTCTCTCAATTGCAATTCCAATTTTAGAATTTATTCTCGCCATTTTAATTTAATTATTAGCATATTCCAAATCATTTCCACCATAAATCCAACTACTCATTTACAAAATTAATTCTATATATAATTAAAATCCACCAACTCGTGGGATCGATACTCGTCACCATTAGTCTATACTACAACAGATTCGTGCGCTTGCGAGTACATTAAAATTTGCACAACACCCATAATAACTGATATTCTGAGGCGAAAGTATGGACAGAAACGAGATTCTAGCGAAGCTTCACAAGCGATTCCCTTCACTTCCTCAGAATGCCCTCCTTACGATCTATAAAGCTCGGTCCGAACGCATGCGATTACTCATGAGAAATTACCTCCAAAATTTATTGCATACATGCCTGGTTATGGTAAAGGAAATTATGCAAGAAAACGACGAGCTCGAAGAATTTCTGTTGCTTGTCATAAGTGTGCCAGAATGAGTTGCAATAAAAACCCATGTTCTTTAGGAATGGTGTCTGATAATAGGGAAGATAAGATTCAATTCATTAGGGATGGCTTGAATAAGGAGTCATTGGATGATATCCTTTTGTCTCTTGAAACGCATCCCAGTGGATATGTGCAAGGAGCGATTCTCTAGTTATGGCCATTATTCCAGAAAGAGCATGCACGATATAGTCTCGGGAATCTGACTATAAACGACCCTGTTTGCCAGTTTATAAGAAAACTGGATAGGAAGCCTATCCTTGACCCATAGAGGGCGTTCAAGCCGTTTCTGGACGTAAAACCAGAGGAAGATGTGAGCCACAGTCGCAACTACCTGTAAATATCCTTTCACTTTACTGTTATTTTATTTCACTATTGTTTTATTGTGTGCATTATTGTCTTTAATAATTTTATTACTTGCTTTTTCCTTATTACTGTTTGCTTTTTCCTTTTTACTGTTTCCTTTTTGACTCGCGAGCCACGTGCTTTACGTGTTATTTGACACTGACATGTTACCTCATACACAACTGTGGCCCACTGTCACCAAGACTCTTAAATGTGATTTTTTTTGTCAAGCACTCACAAATTATTTTTTGAGAAGTATCACAATGGCAGCTACTCCAAATAGACAATTCAAGAACATTTGTGTGCTTTCTGGATTTACCTATGGCAAACATAAAGAGTTCGTTGAGGCAGCCATTGATCTTGGTCGAAGTATAGTATAGAGAAAATTACACTTGGTGTATGGAGGAGGTAACCGAAGGTTATCAAAAATGGTCTCTGAAGCAGCTTTTGTCAGAGGAAGTCAAGTGATAGGCATCATTCCAAGAGTCCTAAAACTATTGGGCAGTTCGTCTGACTCATCAACTGGAGAAGAGTTAGTCATCTCAGGTATGCAAGAAAGAATAACTGAAATGCTTAATCATGCTGATGCTTTTATTTTCCTTCCAGGAGATCTTGCAACACTAGAGGCACTTATCACACTAGCATTTTGGGCCCATCTGCACATCCACCAGAAACCCATCGGTTTGTTAAATGTCAATAAGTTTTATGATGGCTTTATCGCATTTCTTAACCATGCAATAAAAAACTATTTCATTCCCTCTAATGCGAAAAAACTCTTTATTTGTGCTCACACTGCTAATGAGCTACTTGATATCTTACAAGCTTATAGACCGGAGCCAGACCCCTGGACCTTTGTGTTGGAGCATCCAAATAATGATGGTAACAGTAGCCGCAGTAAGAAGTACAAATTAGATTTAACTCTCCGCTTGTAAATATTATTTTCTGTGTTGCACCACCCAGGTGATGTCTTCTAAACTCTACTTCTTTCCTTTCAAATATTGAGGACAATGTTTCGTTCTGATTGGGGGGAGGGAATAGTCGACAATTGTGGAATTTTGGTTAAGTTTTTACTAATTTTTTGTTGTAAAAACTAACTGTTGCTAACTTTTTGTGTTGAAGATAGCTGAATATGGAGTGTAGTGACTCTAGAAACGCATCTTCATCATTTAAAAAAAATTAAAAAACTAAAAAAAAAATTCAGACATTTTCTTTTTCTTTATTATGTTTTTATGTTTATTTTTTTTCTTTTTAATTTCTCCTCTATAAATATACATTTTCCAACTTGTGAGTCGAAGATGGCTGAATATAGAGTGTAGTGCCTCTAGAAACGCATCTTCTTAAAAAAAAAAAACTATTTTCGTTTTCTATCATTTTACGTGTAACTTTTTTTAATTAGTTTTTATGCATCATTTTCAAATTTCTGCATGCATATTTTCCTTTCATGTTTAGAATAGGTTGGGGGGTAGAATATTATTTGAAAAAAAAATTATGTGATTTGTTTTAACATTGGATGACATGATGAATTTCAAATTTTAGTATTTGTATTATCTTTAGTCTTAAGTGATGTTACGCCATGTTTGCTACTTTACATGTTGATGTCGTAGACAAATATGAGTTGCTTAAAGGAATGAACATGTCATAATAAGTACCAAGTGAGTTTTTGAGCTTATTATTTTTCTTGGAGAGTAACCCTTTTGCCCATTCTTTATACAGCTTAGCAGTTTATTATTTTATACACGATCTCTAGATCCTTTTTGAGTTAACCCTAAAAAAAAATTGTAAAAAAAAAAAGAAGAAAAAAATGTGTGTTGCTACATTTGGAGGCCTATCTAACTAGTAGATATGGATAATTATTTAGAGCCCTAAACGATGGAAATGCCATCTTTGTCCCGTTTGAGCCTTTCTAGCCATCTCTCTTGTGAAATATCCATAGTTAACCATTTTGAGCCTTTAAAAAAAAAAAACCTTTTATTTGTTAAACTTATCTTGACCCACTCCGATTTGGAGTATTACCCAATGTCTTATAAGTTCCATCACCTATTTATGTTTGAGAAAAATGTAAATAAGTATTTTTGTTCAGTAAAGTTATGCCTAATAAAAGCAAAAAAAAAAAATAACAAAACAAGCAAAACAAAAATTGTTGTTTCAAAGGAAAAATAAAAAATAAAAATAAAAATAATAGGTGAAATCCACCTTGCAACTTCAAAAAAAAAAAAAATTCCTCTGCATTTTTCTCAAACACACACTTTGTTTTTCTTATTTCCCTTCTTTGTTAACCATGTCCCTAGTCTACGTTACGTCCTAATAAAAGTTCTTCTTGATTTTAGGGAACTATAGTCTGAAGTAGAAGCTAGTTATATGGCCTAAAAAGATGTAGTGGTGCATAATAAAAATAAATAAATAAATAAAAAGATAAATAAATTGGGTTGACTAGCATTTTTATTTGACTTGAGATCATATTATTTCTAAGCTGAGGGCATATTTATTTCATCTTGGTGAGAGCATGTGATATCACTTCTTTATTATTTTCTCTCTCAATTACCATTCATTGGAGTGACTATTTTTATTGGTTTTAAATTCTTTGTGAGAGTATCACTACTTCCAGTGAGATTTTGGAGTTTGACATGTCATTCTTGAAAGTAGCTATAACAAAGTCTACTGGGCTGATTCATGTGGATGGTTGATGTGGGTGTGATGTTGCTTTAGACTGGAGATAATGCTTATACTTTTATTTGATTGCTATCATTAATCTGATGGAATAAATACGAGTGTTTCTATTAAAAAAAAATTATTTTGAATTTGAATTTTGTTTTCGCTTTATTTGCTAGGGACTAGCAATAAGCTGGTTGGGGGGTGTGTTGAGTATTAGAAAATGCATATTTATAAAGGAGAAAACCGTCATTTTACATTTTAAGTCTTACTAACAACCTTTACTTTTATGTATTTAACATTCTTATGATTTAATTACATGTGTTTTATTTTAATTAAGTATTTTATGTATTTTATGTATTTTAGGGGCATTATAGTCATTTCACAATAAAGGAGAGATCAGACGGCAAAACGAACATCACTTTTGAACTCAGGACGGTCGAAAACCTTAGGAGGAGCATAAAAGGAAAAATGACACTATTCACATGTACGGTACTATTCACGTGTACGGTACTATATACGTTATTGTGCACGACACTATTCACATAGACGGATCGATGACGTGGCATTGACCGATGATGTGGCATTGACTGATGAGGTGTCATGATCCTGTTGAACTAAAATTCTTATGTACTGTTGATGGTGACGTGGCAGCATATCAGTGGACGAAAAATCTCGCGTACGGTACATGCATCACACAGGATTATTTTCAACCAAACCGCGTTACTGTTCAACCCGGGTCAAACCGTGTTACTGTTCATCCACGTGGTCAAACCGCGTACTGTTGACTGATGACGTGGCGCAATCCTGAGCGTCCAAACTGTTTTTAATCCGATGGTCATGATTTACTCCATGTATCTATAAAAAGGGGGCCTCTCCCCCCTAATTTGATATCTCTGAATCTATTTTTGGACTCTATTTTCTATAATTCCTTCTCCATCTTGTATTTTCTACATATTTTAATAAATTCCCATTTTGCCCCTAGTTCAATTATGAGTGGCTAATTTTCTTTCAAGCTTGGGTTGAAGGTGAAGTCCCAACATGTGTCCTGGGATTTATTTGGTAAATTTATTTTCTCTTCCCCTCTAATTTTTGTGGATGTTTTGACTTCTCGTCGACAAATAATAATAGTCTTGTCTAGTATCGCCCTGGTTTCACCGGCTCCCTAGTATAAGGTTATTATTATTTGGCACGATAAGCCCTTAGCACCATATTGATTAGAGCGTGGTTCATGAGGAGTGGATTCCCCCCTCATGATTTAATTGGTATTAATAAGGAATATTTAGCCCATTGTGCATATTGATACGGATCCAGATACCCAAGCGCTTCAATCATAGTAATTTTCTCTTCAATTTCTTCTCGCCATTTTAATTCCAATTTTAGAATAATTTAATTCACTTCCACCACAAATCTAAACCACCTATTTACAAAATTAATTCTACACATAATTAAAATCCACCTCCTCGTGGGATCGACACTCGTCACCATTAATCTATACTACAATAGATTTGTGCGCTTGCGAGTACATTAAAATTTGCACAACACTTGGCCCACATGATTTATTTATATTATTTTATATTTTTATTCAACCAATGAATTAATACAACATCAGTTTGTACAAAATAAGTTTATACAAAAGTTTATGACTGTATCATTACTCTATATTATATAGTTATATATGCTTAATTATTGGTTATTTATTATGTAATTGGTTATTATTTGATTGTTGTAATTATGTATTTTTAAATGTTAGTAATAAAATCAAGAAAATTGGTGTATTTATGATTTTGTTATAAATAAATTTTTATTAATTGTTAATAAATAAAAAACTTTTGTCAATTATTAATAATTGAAATAATGTTAATTGATAATTGTTAATAACAGTTAATAATTATTTTTTTATGAATAAAAAATAGGACATTATGTAGATTAAATATTATAATTAAGTATTATGTTAGTGTTACATGTATTTTATAATTATAATGTGTTATATGATTATCTGCACTTCAAGCCTTCAACCTGAAAAAAATTAACTAATTCAATTAATATTTTATTGTATGTTAATCATCCGTTAAGTCGTTAAGTACAAGTATTTTGGGCTTGAAATTAAAGGGTTTATAATAAGAATTACGACATAAATAGGCAAATAATATCATATTATTATGGGGAATGGGTAATTGGATATTATAAATTAGTTAATTAATCATGAATTTCTTACTTTTTGTTTATCGAGTATGATCAATTTGAATTGAAATTACTAATTAGATTATGTTAATAATATTTCTGTGTTTTGATTTTTGAATTAATGATTATTTTGTATATTTAGATGCTTGGACACTCAAGATCAAATTCGATGAGTGACGATAAAGAACAAAGTGTACAAATGGAAGGAACCCAAAGAGGAAAGGAAAAGGTGAAGCAGAAAAGACCGCTAATGAAGAAAAGGTCGAAAGTATGGAATCATTTCACTTTACTCGAAGATAATCCAAACAAATGTAGGTGCAACTATTGTGGTAGACAATATCAATGTCATTCAAGGCTTGATGGGATTACAAATATGACAAGGTATATAAAGACATGTGAAACATTCAAGACATTTTGGGAACAACAAAGTGGAAGTTAACAAAATTTGGCAGCTGAGGGCGGCAAAGAAAATGCAAGTAATTTGGTTTTGGGTAAAGGATGGAGTCAAGACGCGCGTCAAAGGGCAGTAACTAAAATGATTATTATGGGTGAGTTGCCGCTCAGTTTTGTAGATAACAAAGGATTTAGGCATTTCTGTAGTGTAGCTATCCCGCAATTCGTTATGCCATCTCGAAGAACTATTAGTAGAGATGTTATGGAGTTATTTTTGGAGGAAAAGGCAATGTTGAAGAGTTTGATTTGCAACAACAAGCAGTGTGTGTCTCTTACAACTGATTTATGGACTTCTATTCAAAACATGAGTTACATGGTGATTACAGCTCATTTTATTGATAGTGATTGGTGTTTGAATAGGAGAATTATTAGTTTTAGTGCAATCGAAGATCATAGAGGGAAGTCAATTGGCAAAAAGATTATGACTTGCTTACAAGACTTGGGGATTGAGAGGTTGTTTGCAATAACTGTTGATAATGCCATTACAAATGATATTGTTGTTAGTTATGTCACTATGCAGTTGCTTGCTTAGAGGAATGATGATGCACTTGTGTTGGCGGGACAATATATGCATGTGTATTGTTGTGCACATATTAAATTTGATTGTTGTTTCAAGGTTGGGTGAGTTGCATGCTAGTGTTGCCGCTACTCAGAATGCTGTGAAGTATGTGAGATCCTCTACTACGAGCTGCAGACATTTAAACAATGTGCTGAATAAGTGAATTGTCCAAAGAGAATTGTTGTTTTGGATTGTTTAATCAGGTGGAATTCCACTTATTTGATGTTGATGACTACGTTGAAATTTCAAGTAGCATTTGATACAATGACATAAATGGATAAACCTTAGGAGGCATACTTTGTTGAGAAAGAAACTAATGTTAGAAGGGTGGGCCCGCCTGGACCGGATGACTGGGAGAGTGCTGAACGAATTGTGAAGTTTTTGAAGGTATTTTATGATGCCACATTGTTGTTTTCTGCCTCTTTGAGTGTGACTTCTAATCTTTGTTATGATACTATTGGCTTAATTAAGAGTTTATTGACTGCACTATAAGAAAGTACAGATCCTTGGGTGTCCTCTATGGCTTATAGTATGAGAGAAAAATTTGATAAATATTAGAAGTCCACAGGAAAGATAAACAAAATGTTGATTGTTTCCTCTATTCTTGATCCACGAGCGAAAATGAATTTTGCTAAATATATTTTTGAGATCATTTTTGGAAATGATAGTTTAATGGTTGAAAAAATGACCAAAGTAGTGAAAGACTTGTTGAATGAGTTTTATGATGCATATAGTGCATTCTCCGCTAATTCCACACCATCGATGTATAGTGAGAGTGGTCTTAGTGGCGGCTATAGTGGTACAAGTTCTTTTCAACGTTTTACAACTGAGGCTAATTTGGTGGATGTTGCTAGTGGTGAAGGTGATGACACTTTTCGAGTTGTTCGCCGTTTCTTTAGATATGCCAATAAGGTTTCTGTTCAGAATGAAAGCAGAAGAGTAAAATCTAAGGTGGAAAAGTACTTCAAGGACCTAGTTGAAGATCTAAGCAATCTTAAACTTAATGTTTTACTTTGGTGGAAGGTGAATGGATCGAGGTATCCAATTCTAGAGAAAATTGCTAGGGATGTCCTCGTTGTTCCTGTTTACACAATGGCATTTGAGTCTGCCTTTAGTACCAAGCGTCGTATTATTGATAAGTATAGGAGTTCTTTAACCCCGGCTATAGTTGAGGCATTGATATGCACTGAAAATTAGCTGCAATCTAAACTTTTTGCCAATCTAATCTATAACCTCTAAGAAGACATTAAAGAGCAAATGTTTCATATTAAATGACAAGAAGGTAATGTTTTTAATTTTTTTCCATACATTATATACATAATATATTTAAAATGCATCATAACTTTATATAGAACATCTACATGTAGTTATGTACTTGAGTTATTGAGTTTAAAATGCATTATAACTTTATATAGAACATCTACATGTAGTTATGTAATTGAGTTATTGAGTTTAAAATGCATTATAACTTTATATAGAACATCTACATTTAATTTTTTTTTAAATTTTATAGATTTTATAAGATCGCAAGCTTCGACAGTGGAAGCGGTGAGCGCCGACATTGGTGTTATGGATGTTTGAAAGGTAACTTTTAATATATATTATTATTCATAATTTGATATTATAGTACTATTGAAATACAAGTATGCAACCCAAGAGGGGGGGTGAATTGGGATTCTAAAAATTATTAGATTCTAAGATAAATTCTCATGCAAATCTAGAATGAATTTAAAGCAATAACAATTAAGTTGATCACAATATAAAAAGATAAGGGAAGAGAAATTCAAACACAGCGATTTTTACGTGGTTCGGCCAACCTCGCCTACGTCCAAGCCTCCAAGCTTTCCGGGCTTGAGGATTCCACTAAGCAAGCCTCCAAGGCTTCAAATGCTTACACTTGACTTCCAAGGTGTCAAGAACCTTTACAACAAGAGATTATCCCAATCTCTTTAACCCAAGTGAATCCCAACACTTACAATCACTCAAAATAAAAGATTTCAAATTTGTTTTGCCTCTCACAATATATAAGATTACACAATGATGCTCAATATGTGAATAGATGAAGCAAGAATGTGTTCTAAGCTCTATGAAGATTGTATTCTCGAATATAAGCTCAATAGTCGTGTTATGATATGCCTTCTTTGAATTTGAATGAGCTTATTTATATTTAGAGCTTAAAAACTAGCCATTACAAACTGTCGGTCCAAAAACGGTTCACCGTTAACCATTAACGGTTAACCGTTTAGGCTGGTTAAAAGTTACCTTTGGGCCAAATTTTAAATAAACGGTTTGCCGTTTAGGATAACCCTTTCGCTGTTAAATTCCAGAGACCTGCAAGATGAACATCAGTTATCCGTTTACATTAAACGGTTAAGGATTTGCATGAAGTGACTTCTCTGGATATTATCGGTTAACCGTTTGTAATAAACGGTTCGCCGTTGGTTTCCAGTAACCTGCAAAACAATTCAGCCTTATCCGGTTTTGTTAAACAGTAGCCTTTCCATCTTTTGTGTTTTCCGTTTTTCATAAACGGTTAGAGCTTAGGCAATATATTGCTCTCTGGTATTAATCAGTTAACTGTTTAAAAGAAACCGGTTCACCGTTTATTTCCAGAATCACATTTTAAACCAGATTTTGCAGAGAATCTTTTTCTAATTTGAAAGTCCATCTTTTATGAATATGAATGGAATGATTATTAAGGCTTTCGTTTATTAAGGAATAGCTCCAATATTTTTATCAAAAACCATTTAAAGTTTGTTATCATCAAAATCAATATTATTAACATATTCATGTTAACAACTATTAGGTTGTAATTTAAACTATAATTATAGTTGTTATAGTTTTAAATTTTTAAGTCTAATTATAGTTTGTAAAATTATAAATTTGTAATTGTTTTAGTTAGACAAGTTGAGGTTGATAGAATGGTATTATTGTCTAGTATTATTATTAACTTGATTTGGTGATGAATGCCATAAAATAAGCATGATTGACTTAATTTTGTTTTATTATATATATAATCAAGTGTGTGTGTGTAATGAAAAATTTGTTAAACATGTTATAGTTATTTGTAATTATAAATTTATAATGATATAATAGAAATTAGAAATATTGTAGCACCCCTTTAGCTCAATTAAAGATATTGGATTTATTTATTTGTGTTTGTGTGTGATGTGTAATCTTATGAATTTGGTTTATTTGCTCAATTTTTTATATGAATTAAGTTTATTCATTTGCAACGTGGCTTAAAGAAAATAGTTATTGTACATTTATTTAATCCTTTTCTAGGCAATCGGCGCTTGAAATTGGAGTTCAAGAATTTGAATTTAGAACTTGTCAAAGTGCTTGCGTGGAGCCGTGGAAGAACCAAGGAAGCTTATTTAGTTTTTATATTTGAACTTTGTGATTTGTATTTCCGAACAATTTAATTATGTTTAAATTTTGTGAGTTTGTGTTTCAAACTCTCAAAAACTAGTATTTGGAAATTGTGCTTTGAATGGAGACTAATAGCCTATTATCTTTGGACTTTGTAAGTTTGTATTAATTTTAACTTTTATTAAGTTTGGACTTTGTTGGTTGAGCAAATAATAATCCTAGTCCTACCCTCCAAGGCAATAGGCAAATAATCCTATTCTAGCATTTTAACTTTATTCATTTGATTTCATACCATTTTCTTTTCTTTTTTTTTCGGTTGAAAATTAGTAAAAAAGATTACGATTAAGAAAAATATCTTCAAACCACCCTAAAAACTGCAAAAATAAGGAAAAAAGAGCTCAAAATTGCATTAAGCGAAATTGACCCGACCCGATTTGGCCCAATTTCAACTGACCCAAACTGACCCGATTAGACCCGAAATGACCCGAACTCAATCCGACTCGTTTTAACTCCGAACTTGATCCTACCCGAATTTAACTTGAATTATTGACCCGACCCGACCCGATCCGATCCAAATATAATTCGGATCGGATATTTGGATCGGATCGGGTCAGGTCAACAATTCGGGTTCCATTCGGATTGATTTTTGCCTAACCCGAAACCCGAAACCCGATCTGGTTGACCCGAACCAGACCTAAACCCGGTTTTGCCCACCCCTACTTTCAACTCAGCAATGGATGGTAAAATGCCTGTATCTGTTATCACTAATGGAGATAAGACAATTCGTAATGTTATACGAATAGTGTTGCCAGATGCTTCTCACAGATTATGTTATTGACACTTGGAGTGAAAATGCAACTACAAATATTTCTGACCCATATTTCAAAAGTGCCTTCAAGGATGTTACGTTGGATTATATAATAGATGATGAGTTTCAACTAAAGGGGGATGAAATGGTTGTCAGATTTTAGTTAAATAACAATGAGTGGATAAGTAAATTATACATTGATCGGCATATGTGGGCTGAAACATTTTTTAGACGCAAAATTTTCAATGGCCTTCGAAGGAATCAACGGTGCAAGAGTATGCATGCATATCTAAATCAATATATTGGTAGCAAGATGATGTTATTTGAGTTCATCATGGAGATGGACCTTTTGATTGGGCAGTAGCATTATAAGAAGGCCGAAGATGATCACCTTTCATGCCACATATGTCATATGTTACTCACTCCTTTGCACCAGCATTACGGGAAACAAGTTGCCTCAATGTATACTCATAGAGTGTTTAACGGAGTCATTGAAGAACTTCGTGAAGATGGGCTATTATACATTTCAAATGTCATGTCTGATATCGGTTACCAAATGCATAATATAAAAAATTCAGATCTGGGAATCGGTCTTGGAGGGTCTTTTTTTATGAATCAGATTCAAGGGTTGTGTGCACTTACAATCTTATGCAGACACTTGGTATACCATGCAATCATTCCTTCACAATTATGAAGGTAGAGAACCTATCAGAGATACCTATATGTATGATTTTGTTGCTTGGACAAATGATGCCAAAATTCGAAAGTCTTATTTGCAAAATTGTTCAAGTAACCCAAGTATGAGTGAGACTGTCCGCATTGGCTCTTTGACCATCTCGTGTCGAAACTTAATACATTTTGCAGCGAAGACGGTTGATGGTTATAATTATGACATTGAGATTATCCGTGAACTGACCTTATGAGCTCAAAACGCATTAGGCACTGATGTTATTCCAAGGCATTCCACAAAAACTAGACATAAGGGTAATGTTATCTAGGTCTATTAGTTGTTAAGTCTAAGGGTTTATCCAAAATTGCCTTTACTAAAAAACAGTGTGTTTGTGGTGTTTATCATCCACCTAATCATACCGAATAGAAATGTCCACAAGATGGTGGAGTAAATGGTAAGAATGATAATGACAATGCTAGCTTGTATAGTGACTTTATTTCTGCAAATACAATGAACACCATGTCTACAACAACAGCTGCAAGTTTAAATTTTCCAGCACATGAGGATGAAATATCCAGAGGTACTATAGATTTTATTTGATTTGATTTGAATAAGTTTGATGGCCAATTCAATAGAGGTTTCAACTTTCCTTCAAAAGGTCGTTCACTTATTATAGAAGGTAGCAACATTCCACCCCAATGGTAAAGGCGGTGGGATTATAAAACGAGATAACATTTTGTACTATGCACTTGCACATTTATTTCACATAACCAGACATTAGTTCATTTTATAAACAATATGTTTCATTTTATGAACGTTTAATTCACTGCCATCATTTATACAGCTAAAATCAAATTAGCATGGGCGTGTTACCTTCTCTATATTGCTAGAGTTTTTTGCCTACATGACATATTTTGTAATATGAATGAGTAATGCATTTTGTAAAATTATATTGAAAACATGTTATGGTTTAAAAATTGTTACTCTCAAGTATTTGTATATATTTTGAATAATATTTTGACTTGGGCATCTATGCTTGCAATAGGAACCGACTTCCTACAAGTTAACTAGCTACTATAATGGATATCGTTTAATTTGTTGTGTTAGTTTGAGGAACAATCTTGTCCAAAGTTCTACTATTAAATTGACTTGGTTTCTCATGTAAAAACATAACCTGTCTAAAAGAAGTGGTTGGTGAATAGACATCATTTAAGTGATAAATGAAGTCAAATAAGTTGAATACAAATTGTTTAGTCTAAGCTTTCTTGATAATTTGGCATAATGCTTATCATTTTCCTAAAAATCTCTTGCAACTACATCATATTGTACCATGTTCACATCTATTAGCCACGTGCATCTTTACATCCAAAAATAACATATCTACATTAACTTAATTATAGCTATTTACCTTAACTGCCCAATACAAACAAAGAAGCTTGGTGGATTACACTTGTGCTTGTGCAGTACATAACTCCGTAGTTTAATTTGGACTATCTACGGACATTTGGACCATATAGCCAGCTTGCGTAAAAAATGAACCATTGCAACAAAAAGAACTTTTCATGCATCATCTCGTACAAGTACTGCACCACACATATCCTATTTGGATAATAGGAGTATGGTTAACTAAATTACCAAGTACAAAATGATAAATGTCTGATATATTTGATTTTATTAGCATTTCTTTCACCAGTTTAAGATCCACCAATTACAACTTTCAATCAGTTACAAATACCACAATTTACATTTCCATGGTTTGAAATGAATTAATTCTTTAAGTAACTTAAGATATACATAATATTCAGTCACTATTTTCCTCAAAAGTTTTACAAAATAAACTATGGGATATGAATGTAGGTACTAAAAAAAACTCAAGTAAACAATAAAGTACAATATCTAAGAATGGTGTGAGGAAAAAAAATAAATGAAGAAATTTATTTCTCCTAAGGTTCTTAAGTGGACGTAATTTTAAAATAAAATAATTATCCATCGACCACCTATTTTTTCTCACTTTTTCAAAAATACACAATTCTTAATTTCTTTTGCTCAACTCTACTTGAAGTTATATTATTTTGCACCTATCAACTTCCGTCAACAAATTGTTAAGAGAACTAACGGAATACTGTATAAATGACTTTTTTACCCTCAAATGTAAAAGGACAATTATCCATCGACCACCTGCTTTTTCGCATTTTTTCAACAATACACAATTCTCAATTT
This sequence comes from Citrus x clementina, assembly GCF_000493195.1. Taxonomy (NCBI): domain Eukaryota; kingdom Viridiplantae; phylum Streptophyta; class Magnoliopsida; order Sapindales; family Rutaceae; genus Citrus; species Citrus x clementina. The sequence continues at coordinate 5,355,379 of NW_006262139.1, read as the reverse complement.
TTTTTTGCTGAACTTCACTTGAAATTATATTGTTTTGCGCATGTCCACTTCTGTCTTCAAACAATATCGTTGTCAAATGACAAGTTTACCCTTGTGATGTCAGTAAAGTTCTAACAGTGTTATAACGGGAGTGGACTAGTGAAAAGAATGTTAACTTCAGGTAGAGCATTGCCAAAAAAATTAAGAATTATTTATTTTTGAAAAAATGCGAAAAAACAGGTGGTCGGTGGATAATTACCCTTTTAAAATATTAGTACATCAACTGCCACTAATTTGAATAGCAATTTAGATTCTACTTTGTAGCTGATTTACTAGCAAGCAGTGACAAAAACATAGTAAAAAAATTGACAATGAATGTTATTAAGAACATAAATTAAAAACATAACACTTACCTACAAACTATCTCCTTTTTCCATGACCTTTTGGTTTAGGCCTTGGCATGTTCTTTTTACCACCGACCTTTAATTTTTCTCTATCACCCGTTTTCACTTGAGTTTTCCCTATTGTTGGAGGCAAATATGAGATTTCGGCCATCATCCAAGAATAATACTCACTAGCGAGTTGCACAACACTATTGCATGCAAGGTTCATGTATGACAATATCAACTCAATGCCATTTTGAGACGTTCTTTATTTGAGTCATGTTGATATTCATAAAGATGTACATTAAGATTTGACAAAAACAATAACCATGATGTTTGAACGTTTTCTTTGGCTTATTCTTTGGGAATAAGTAGTTTTCATCAACACAGTTGTCTATAACAAATTACCTTGTAACTTTGGGTTGCAATAATGGGAGACTCATCCATATACATCATGACATACATGCCGCAATAATTGTTGTAAGGTTGTTGTAGCAACCGACTCATTTGACATACCTTAAAATGTATAAACTTGAAATTTACACCACACACCCATTGCTTTTCCTCACCTAGTACATGGTCCAATGACATAAGCTATAACAGAATATTGATAAATGTTTATCCCATACTACGCCTTACACATGTACGTCTATTAAAGAAATGAATTCAAATTCACAGCACTTACCATAGACACAACTTTCTATAATCTTCATTTTATGCCTGCCAGGTTGTAGTGAATCCCATATTTTAACAGAGTTAGCATGGATGTTAACCACAAGCATAAATTAATGATTTGAACCATTCTGCCTTGGTATCAAGATCTGCAAATTTCCTATAAAGTATTTTTTTTAAAATTACAATTTCAATTATGATAACATGCACATGTTAAATATGTTGGAACATGTGCTCAAGTTTCACCAATCATAGGTACTATGAATGCCATATGCTAACCTTCTTACATGTCTCTATGTTTGGCATGAATCGATTAGCCCATGCATTGCCGCTACAAAAAGAAGTTAGGTTTGTACAAGCAGAGTTTAATACACAATTCTGCAAAAGATGCCATAAAAGAGTTAAACATACAAGTCAATCTGTTACTAAACACTATCCATGCTAACAATAAATAATTTACCGAGAAAGATACTGATAAGAACCATGTTTGTGGTCTAGTTGACTTATTATGTAGCTCTTCAATTGTCTTGTACTCAGCATACATATTGATATCCTGGTGTCACTTATAGTTAGCAAACAAACCACCATATTTAATTAAAGAACATCCCAAAAAAAATAGTAAGGTAGATAAGTGTGCCAGTCATTTTCATATTCCCTCTATCTTTTAAGTTGAAAAAACTAATAAATGCATTGAATTTCTTTATCTCTTCAACAAGCACATGCTACTCTAAGACATATAGTTGTATGTTGTACACACGAGGATCTTGTTGTTAACAAGTAAACGAAATATACAATAAGTACATGTTTAAAAAAGTAACATGAAAGAATATTATGCAATCAAAGTATTTTTCTATACGATAAAGAGTAAAAATGAATTCCATGAAAATATACATTAATATTAAATTTATACATGATTTAACTCTTACTTTTCATATAAGCTATCATCAAATATATAACTCTTACTTTTCATATAGGCTATCATCAAATATATAACTAAGTAGTTGCAGTTCATGATTAGTGACATGCGAGGTCACCATATAAGGACCTACCAAATATCGTGGCGTAACAGGCTTGTCGTTAACATTTTCAAATGGCGAGTGCTGGAACCAACTAGGTTCTTTTATCGATCGAAACTCATAAGGACTACGAATTGTTTTAGACAACTTTGGCTCATTTAGATTTCCCGTTACGTTATCCTTCTATAAAAGGAAAACATTACAGGATCAGTCAAGATGATATCGCACCTAATATTACAAAACCAAAGAAGTCAAAGGGTTATTACCAATCATTTAGCTATTTTATCCACATCATAAGGTACATCAATAGATGTATTTTTATTCAATGTTTCTGCATTTCTTTCAAAATTGGTCTAAGTGGCTTTACCATCAAATAATGGACCCACATCATCATTAAAAAAAAATTTCCATTATAATGAGATTTATTTTCTCAACTGTTATGTTACTAGGATTGTTGGACAAGTCATGTGGTGCAACCATAGGATTTTTGTTCTTATCAAGGTTCTCAAAGGGGGCTTAATTTAGGCGATGGTGAAAGATCTTCTTTTGCATGGACTAGTGTAGATTCAGGGGCAGGTTTCTGACCTTAAGCAACAGATTGCTTCACTATAGTTACAAAATCTACAATAGCATTACTTTGTCTGTTAATACTCGTTGTTAAACTGTGGATTGCATTAGATTGCTTTAAAATTCGCTGCAGCAACTGTGCTATGTCTATTGGTGGTTGGGAAGAAGATCCAACATTTTTACTATTATGCATTCACACTTATAAGCATTAGGTCATTTAGTGCTTCTAAATTGACTGAACTTTAACAGATAATCCTTGTAATACCGCTACAGAATCTTCTAATAATTCAATATCAATGCTATTAGTAAAAAATAGTACTCTTTTCAAATGGAACGATAAAACATATCAAATATATAACGTAGGATGTGCAAATGTTGATTTTTCAAAGAAAATTAAAATGTTTCTTCCGAATATAAATTGCAGTTCACAATTTTATCTTCATTACCTTCATATAAATTAACTTTACCACCTTCAATCTAGTCAATACAGTAGCATTGACATAAAACTAGTCAACACACTTATTTCTTGGAATTCACACTGCCTGGTCTTTTCTATTACTGCATGAACTTTTTAATCTTTTCTTCATTCTAAGCTATAATTAGAGGCAGTAAAGAGCCATAATGGATATTTTCGCTGTATTCAACATTTTGCATGTAAAATAAATAATGATTTTACCATTTATCACGTGTTAGTGTATCACTTGCTTGATCATTAATAGAGACAATTATTTTATTCCATTATAAACGTGGATACCTAAACCCATAATCAAAGTACATATGTTACCAACCTGAAGAAATAACAGACAACCTCTAACTTGAGCTAAAGCATTTGACTTGAACTTGGAGATAATCATTACAAGTCGATCATAACAAAAAAAAAAGCTCAATTATGTTCTCTTATGGCACATGTATCGCTTAGTGTGTGCAAGAAAGAAGCTGATATAATTGGTGCACTTGATGGACATAATACAATGGCCAATGCAAACAGAACATATGCAGCCTAAAATTTATTTTAGTATATCAGATAAGCTAAAAAAATTAAAGCTTTCACGTGTTTGCTAACTATATTATACCAATATAATTAGTACCTTGAACTCATCGCCAATACTATCTGATTACTTTAGGAAATCTTCTAAGTTTTGTATGCTCATTCCTTGACCAGTGCACTTAAAAGTGTCTCTGAATTTTGCAATTTTATTAGCCTCACTAGACAAAGACATAGATAAGCATTCATCATGTTTTCCCATTATATTAGAAAACATTGTTGCAGTTATTGGAATGTGCTGTTTGTTCAAAATAATTACACCGTCATTTGGTAAGAACTGTTCAATCAACCACGCACACAACTTTCTCTACAGCCTACCAGTTCGCAACTGTAAGAGGCTCTCAAATCTAATTTCCCGTACAGCTCATTATTTTTCAAGACTGAAAGTTTTAACCAGCTCATGTAACCGATCTAGAGCACACCTACATTTTATTCCATTTTTAGCTATCTTTTGTTGCAATTTTTTGCCATAATCGGTTTAAAGATCATAATCAGCAATATTTATTAAGGGTTTCACGAACTTGGCCTTTTTATTCGAGGGTAGGCTTTTGTATGTTTCACCCAACCGTTTTCTTAGCTGTCAGAAAATAAAGGTACCTCACATATTGGTGTTAATCAGGTGTCAATTTACAGTTTGTTACATATTATAGAATGAACCATGTAACATGGAAAACATGGCTATATAATACCTCTTTGGTAACAACAAATCTTTCATCAGAAGTCTTCATACGCTTTACTAGCTCATCGTTGTAAGAGAGACGATGAACCATTAACTAGTTAGATATGAAGGCAATACAACATCTATCTCTAGGTGTGGAGGCCTTTTAAGAGCGCCAATGACTTGAGTTCCCAATAAGAAAAAAATCATTCAAATTATAACGTGAAATTTTAACGAAGACACTGTGCGGCTCACCACACATACTGTATTAAGTAGATTTTCTATCTTTTTTTAACAAAAAAAATTGATATCTTTTGCTATGTTGAATATAATAATATGAATAAAGAAAGATAGATTAACAAAATAATAACTTCAACTTACTAGTAGGACACAAAACCATATGATGAACGACTGCAATCCTCAATGATAGTATCAATATTCCCCTCTTGGTGACTGATGACGTCATTTGACCGTCTCTTCTGCTTGCAGTATGCTTTTGCCATAAACAGTCTAGGAAAATAAAATGTTTAAGAGCAATTGACCTGTTAAACAAGTCAAAATAATTTAGGTCACTAGGAATATTAAAACAAACATATCTTGAACAAAGAAATGAGTTTATGTTGAATTTGTCACACAAGAAGCAAGCATAACCACCAACTATAGGAATAACATTTACTCTAATCATCAAACTCCTTTACTTGTAGTGTTAGTATTTCAATCAAACAAAACTCAGCAACAAACCAAATACAGACACCATATGTGTGTTGTGACTATTGGTATAATGAAATCAAAGCAAAAAGTGTGTTAATCCTTACCAAATCAATTTGTGCCCCTTTTAATTGACTGAATAAGTAAACACTGACAAAAACCAGAACCTAAAATATTAGTAAGCCAAGATATTAAGAACTTCTTGAATGTTGAAAGTAATCCATTAGATTATTGAAGATAATCTATGTACAACAAGAGGGTGCTTGCTTTGAGACACAAACCAGATTTGAGAATGAAAAAGTACAAAATTTTGGGAGAAAAGTGTGAGACAATATTGATTTTGAACTTAGGCAAAATTTTGAACTTCGAGAGAGAAAGAAGTGAGCTTATCATTATTATTATTTTAACCATTTATTATAAAATAAGAATAATAACAATAATTATAAATAACAATTGTTGCTTTCAGTCAAGTTGAATCCAACAATTTATTCTATTTCTGGCATGGTGCAAGCCTGAATATGGGTAATTGTAGAATAAGACCAAAACATAGGCGGGCGGTATCAATTTTATTTCCACGCGTGGAAATTCAAATTGATTGCACCATTTAAGTTTTTTTAATATTACTTAACAAAATATATTCAACCTCTAAATTTTAGTTAAAAAATTATAACAACAATAAATCAAATATTGTTTCTCAGCAAAGAAAATTTTATTTAAGTGAAGGAAATATTATTATTCTAATTAAAAGGTATAAAATACTTAATTGATAAATGATATGTTAACTAAACAACAATTGAAATGAAAATCAATGAACACAAAGAAATAATGTGTTTACTTGCTTAAGAGGCAGGATTACAATAAAAGCAGTGGATTCCATTCAAAATTGAGAATGATTACTAGTGCTTTCATTCTCATGGATGGGAGAATGGGAGACGCTTGCTATCTTAAGTGACTATTCTACCCCTGCTCAATTTTTTTAATTTCATTTTGTCATTCTTTATATATTGTTTTTCACCTCTAACAATATCAATTTTAATATTAACTTTGTCAATAATAGTAATCACAATTATTATAACAAATAATAATTAATTAAGGGTAATTTAGTAATTTCGAATAGCCCATTCAGATTATAAGACAAAGTAAACATATTAATAGTAATATAGAACATTCCAACTGTGTTTCCTTCATCTCAATAAACATCTTATTTTATTTGTCATTCCTTGTTCCTATTGCAGCCCACTCTAATTCCATTTTATTCTAATTCTAGTCGATTTCAATTACTTATTAGTAAACACATCCAATATTTAATAGAAATCAAATTTCACATTAGAAAGAGTGTGCAAAGTAAACTTTTGTAGGGTATGCAAATGATATTGTAGGAATTTAGAAATAAATCCTTAGAGACTACGGTATTAATCTCAATCATATATCTAGCATGTGTGACAATACTAGTGTCATAAACCTGTAAAATAATCTCATTCAACACTCTAAAACCAAGCACATTGAGATAAGACATCATTTCTTGAGAGATAATGTTCGAAAAAGGAATATTACATTAGAATTTGTTTCACCTAAAAAACAACTTGCAGATATCTTAACAAAATCCCTTAGCAAAGAATGGTAGTGTCGTTAGGGTGCACCAAATTTAAAACGTTACTACTAGTATAAATAACTAGTACAAAGCGAGTAAGGATCGATCTCACGAAGACTGTGCTAGTTATATTTATTATCGACTCTAAAGCAGGATTTAAAATAAAATAATAGTAGTAATAATAATATAAATTAATCTAACGAAAGAAAATGCTAATTATAAATAAAAAAAGGGAGGTTTATGAAATTTTTAAATAAATAGCAAGAAATTAGAAATTAAAACTATAAAAATAATAATTTTAATAAAAACTCTAATTAAAGGAGAAATAAATAATAATAATGAAAACTTTGGTTAAAGGATCATTCGCCACCACCAGACATGCATATAATATATCCATTCTATCATCAATTTCTATTGAAATTATCAACCGTAGACAACAATAAGCTCTATTAGTCTCAATCTTTCCTTAGTGTGTCATTAGAGAAAACAAGCTCTTCTCCTAATCTCTAACCATTAAGAAGAGAAAGATATTAGGCTGATCTAGGTAAAAAACACACAATCTCGAATTATTTAACTTAGGTTATGTTCTCGAATTGAAATTATTGATTTCAACCTGCTACTAATGATTAAAATATCAAGACAATTACGGATCAAGAATTTTAATCTAGCAATAGAATTTATTCAAGTTCTATCTAATTTGCCACTTAATTACGACAAGAATAAAATCATAAACATTAATTATAGAAGAACTTAAACAATCTCAATTAAATAAACTGAATGATAGAAATTGAACATTAATCATATGATATGTTTGGGGTTTTGAATTCATTCTAAACCAAATAAAAAATATAGCTTAACATAATTGAATTGGAAATAAAAGAGTTAATAAAAACAGACATAGAAATTAATTCAAGCGGTTGCCTCCTCTATTTTTTTCTTCTCTTCTCGTCGCTACTCTCTCTTCAATTCCTCTTGGCTGTCGATTGTCCCCAAACCAAAAGCCAGAAGTTGGCTTTTATAGTGCTTAAGCCACCAACCTTAGTAATTAAGGTTTGAAATTTTGTTTTCCTTTTCAACCTCATGCACAAGCTTTTGTGATTGGCCATGATTTCCTAAAGCCAAAAGGCTTTATTTTCCTTCCTCTCAAATGCTGGCCACTTTTGGTTTTCAAATCAAAGTCACTTAATTGCCATTGTTCCTCACGTGCATGCTTGATTAAATATGGCAATCTCTTTTTTCCAATTTTGCTTTCATGTGATGGCTTAACTTGTTAATTGGCTTGGCTTCCTTTTTGGCTTCCTTTGTCCATTTTTAGCACCATGTGCAAGTTTAATTTTGCTTGGCCCATACAAGCTCTAATTGGAAAATATTCTTTATTTCTTTAATTCTTTCCAATTCTTGATCTCTTATGAACTTTTGTTTCCCAATCTTCAATTTTTTTTCCTATTCTGATTCTTTCAATCAGATTTCCTTCCTGAATGTCCTGATTTAATTCCTCTTTAATCCCATAATATACCTAAATAACAAAATATAAAAATTAACATAATAAATTGTGATTTAAAAAATTAACTAATGTAATTAGAATATTTAAGGCCAATAACAAGGAAAAGATGGAGAAATTAATTAGTAAAATATACAGAAAATATGCACTTATCAAAGAACATTTTACTATAATTAGGCATGAGCTTGGAATGATGAATATTGCACATTAGTTTAGCTTTATATGATATCAAGACTATCTTGTTGTTCATGATGTGATTATTTGTTTCAATTGGTTGTTATGTTTGAATTGTGTCAATTCATGAATCATACATTAAACTGGTCTTTAAGACATTTTGAATTAATGAAATGGTCTTGGAAGGGATTAATTGTTGGTCATACATTAAAATAGATGTGCCAAATCATTGTTAAGGAAAACGGACAACCATTTACATAATAAACGGATAACCATTTTTAGACCAAAACCAAGGGAACACATTCTGGACGATAACGACTCATCGATAACCTAATAACGACCAATCGTTTGTGTAGACACATTCAATACAAAATTTGCCCACTATCGGTTAACTGTTAAATTGAAAATGGTAAACCGATATCATGTTAAAACTTGTATATGTCTCTGGAAGCTAATGGTTCACCGATAACATGAAAAGAGCTCGCTGTTCTTGAGGACACTTTTAATATGGATTCTGCCCACTATCGGTTAACCATTAAACTTAAAACAGTAAACCAATATCATGTTAAAATTTTTATATGGCTCTGGACACTAATGGTTTGCCGATAACACGAAAATGACTCGCCATTATCGCGCGATAACAGAACAGTCCGAGCGTTTCTTCTTTATTTTCACTTGGCCCTAAATCGTTTCCTTTCTCCAGCCAGTGGCAGTGATTTCTCTCTCAACAATTGACCATGTTTCTTCATTTTTCTTACAAAATTGAGCATTGACATTTCTTCGAAACACCTTAAACTTCATTATTTCACAATAAAAACTCATTTTGAAGCCCAAAAACCGAAAATCCCAAATTGAAAATGCAAGTTTAGCAACACATTCTTCATCCATTTTGGCCAGATTTTCTTCCATTTTTGATTGAATTGAGTCCAAAAACACCTTCATATATCCCCAAACTTCATTTTAATCAATTCCATTTCCTCCAAACTCATTATATTCAGAAATTCCCAAAATTCCTTTATAATGGCTAGCAGTGAACCATCAAAGAGAAGCAAAAGAGTCAAACAAACCAGTCAGAGACCACTTAAGACATCTAGGCCCACTACTCTAGACTTTGACAAAATCCACTTCCTTTTTCCTCAACTAGCTACAAGATTTCATACGAGCTTGATGGATAAATTGGTAACTCACTCTTGCTATACTGATATTAATGATTTTACTGATATAACTATATGTGGGAGTACCATTAGAGATATTCTAGTTCAATGGGAGGCATCTTTAAGTATAAATGAGAAACTTTTTGATAATTTAGTTAGTGTTTTACTTGAACATGAAATTGTTCGCTACCCAACAAAATATGATAGTAACACATGTAGGTGGGGTTCGTATTGAGTTTGATGATGCTGAACTGAGTCATATCCTTAGGATATCTTATGAGGGTTCAGACATTTACACGACTAGAAAAGAACTAAATTTTAATGATTTTCGTCATGTAAATGCTATAAGGAACATTTGTAGACATCGTGACCTTTCCAACGATCTCTGTACATTTTCCTTTAGGTCTCAACTTCTACCATTCCAAACCCGTATTCTTCATAGTATACTCCAACACATGGTCACTCCTAGGCATGGTTATAGTGATGAACTGACTAGGTTAGATGTCAGTTTACTAGATTCCATCATCCGGATAAGGCGAGTGAGCTTATGATACACTTTCCTACGTCATATGTTGTCCACACCTGCAGTGACCAACTGATCTCTTTCTTATGGTAGCATCATTACTAGGATACTGAGGCATTTTAATGTACCATTCACTGAACCTGTTTACATCGAGACCAGAAAGCTAGGTAGAAAGATTATTTCTAAGATTAGATTTTATAGAAGACGTGGAGAGTGGGTTAAGACTCCATCTTCTAGGAATGGGGATACCTTGGTAGCTCCTGAGGATAATTGACTACTCAATGATATCTATTATGTGGATCAGTTACCAGACTTCAGATTAGGAGCTAAATGTCGAGCACCTCCCAGAGCTAGAGTAGCTCTGTCTTAGACTGAGGAGCCAACGAAGCTTGATGAGCCCCCTATTCCTGAAGTGCCTGCAGTTTTTGAAGGCTTGGTATAGCAGTTACTTGGAGAGGTTCAGATTATTTTTTAGCAGCAGCAACTGCTTTAGTCTTAGTTCGAGGCATTTCATATTCAGCGACATATTTTGGATGGTCAGCAGCGCATTCTCTCTGCACTTGGTTTCCCTCCATCTGAGTCATCGTCCCAACCACCTTAATAGTTGTTAGTTTTGTCTTTATGTATTTCTCACAAACATTTATGCACTTCTTTTTATGTCTTCAATTTATGTCGAAACATATGTATGTTTGTTTTCAGATGTTGATTGGTCAGTATGATTGTACTTTAAATTTAATGGTTTGATATTTTAAGATTATATATGTGTTGGTTGTTAGATTGGTGATTATTTGAGTTGGTTTAGAGTTGCGATGGTTTGTGATATTTCAAAATTGTTATTAACAATCTTTGTATTTGAGGGAATGCTTGTTCTTAAGGGGAGGTTCTGTCGAAATTTTTGTCAAACGACATGGGTATTGTTTGCACTTATCTCTCTATTCCATTTAGTTCTTTTTTTTAATGATAAAATGAGAGATATTTATGAGAAGTTATGATCTTGATTAATCGTAACCTTTCTCTATATTACTTGTAAAGTTTGTCATTATAAAAAAGGAGGAGAATGTTAACATATAAGTTTCTATAATGATGATTTTGATGACAACATACATGTTTTAAAACTGATTAAGTTTGAAGAAATATTTTATTGGCTTAAAATACTAAGGTTTTATAATGAATTGAGCATTGAATAACTTTCTAGAAACAAACGGATTCCTGTTAACTCAGAAAACGGTTAACCGATTACCTTGAGGAAAGATTTCATCAATTCTGGATGAAATCGGGAAACCGTTAATAGGTAAACAGCTAACCGAAATCTCACAGAACTAGAGTTCAGTTTCTGAATGCTAACAGTAGACTGTTTATCATAAAATAGTAAGCCGACAACTTCTTATAGGTCACTAAACACTAACGACAATCCAACATCAGAAAAAAAAAGTGATCCTCCAATATGAAATTATGGCACAACAATCACTTGCTCAAGTAACAACGGCGATTCGACAGTGATTAATGGCGATCCGATTATGTGCAAAAAATGATTGATTATCATTTTTTATATTATTTTACGTGTGCTTTAAGTCTGTCTATCTATAAATAAATTTATTTGTTTAACAAGCATATATTCCTGTCTCTGCCTTTTTTCAAATTTTTGAAGATTGTTTTCATATCAAAAACCAAAGGGCCTTAAGTTGCACAAACCTACAATACTCTTTTTTTCTTCCACCTAGCAAATTTGTCCTAAGTTAAAAGAGGCCCACTTTAGTATTTCATTGTCCTTTCTAATTTCTCAACAACCAAACAATAAGTCTAAACTCTGTCCATCATTTAGTCTTGCACTAAATTAAAAAAAAATAAAAAGAAAACACCAAAATTAAGCAAGTAAGAAAACATGTACACAAGAAATACATATCAATTGGATTTAGCATTATATGTACAATTTCTTATTAAATAAACACCGTCATATACACCAAAAATAATAGGGCCATCACTATTAGTGTATGCCTGCACAACACCTTATTCTTGCAAGGAACACATATGTTTGTTAAATAAGCACCCTCACACAAAAAATAAGAGGGCCACCCATCAACTTACAGGGCCACCCATCAACTTACAGGGCCACCCATCAGCTTACAGGGCCACACATTCCTCATCTGCTTACCAGGTTAGTGAACTGACATAATTTCTAGAACAAAACTAGTTTATATACAAAATACCAAAAAAAAGGTGGCATTACATAAAAATTGCCAACCTTTTACCCTAACTTTACTGCAGTGTCTACAAAATGGTTTGGCAAACCAAAACAAAAAACAAAAACTACATAGGTAACCTATAACTTACCCACCTTTTGAATAAGTTGATGTATGATCCTGTTAAGCAAAGACTGCACCAAATAAAGAGCCAGAAGAAGGCAAGCACGATTCGAGTCATGCTGATATAGTAAGAAAAAAAAAACATTTTCAATAAGTCCATCTTTACTACTACTTATATAAATCCTTAGTAGTTAATCTAATATAGAAAAGATACTATAAGACCAAGAAGAAACAACTATACAACCTTATAAGAGTCATCAACAACAATAAAAGGACTATCCATATACTTCATGACATAGTAGCCGCAATCAAAACCATTTGGCTGTTGTGGTAGACCAGTTTGACGACAGATTTGAAAATTTTAAAAACCAAATCGATTAAAAAAAAAAAGAGCTCTAGCTTCTTGACGTAGTATAAAATCCAGTGAGGCAAGCTGCCAACATCAATAAACCATAAATCTCGCAAAATTTAAAACATTTAAGTGTGAAATATACACGAACATGGTCAATCATTTTAAGAACATACAATTGCCAAAGACTCATTAACCATTTTCTCCCTTAAACTCGGTGATTCCAATGAATCCCAAATACTAGTAGTTCCATGGGAAATGTCAACAAGAAGCATGTACCAATAACCATCACAATTTATGGGAACATAAATCTACCATGATAGGAAGTATTAAGCATTCAATTACATTAATAAATGCATAAGGTTTTGTTATCAATCAGTTGAAATGAAAAAGAAATATAACAATAACAATAAAATAAAAAACAAAAAAAAATCATGTTATGTGCTAACCTTTTGACAAGTATCCAAACGACCCATGTATCGATCTCAGAAACCAGCAACTTGTCCAAAGTTAAGGCTACTCCAATCAGCTAGCGTAGGTTGCTTTAGAAGAAAGGTGAAATCAGATAAAGTAAAAAAAAAAAAAGGTCAGCCAACTAACTACACCACCTTATTTCAATAAAAGTGTTTAAATGAGAGAAATATATAATTTTTTTGCTATCTTACAGAGTACTATGCAGCTAGGAACAAACAAAAAGAGGAAGTGACATCTTTTTCAACCTCTTTCATATTCTTATAATTTGCGTACATTGTTGTATAATCTGGAATAGAATGAACAATTACAAACAAAGTGCACATGTTAGTAAGATATATGCTCGTACTTATTAATATAACATGATAGCCATCTTTAGTATTGAACAGTCCAAATATTAAACATAATAGGCATCAACTATTACATCGCCATCAATCCATTCATCTTGCAGAAGAGTACACATGCTACTTCGAGTTATACTGTTGTCTTATATATCCACCACAATTTCCCTTTTACCATGAAAGATCAGTGTTATTTCACAAATAATAGCAAGATAATGATATATATGCACACTTTACAAATACACTAGTCGTAAAAGCATTTAATATATATCATATCATACATGTCATTTTATTTGTCATAAAAAAGATAAAGAATAACATGTTTTGCATCCTCGGAAATTGGGATGGGAATAGTGAATAGACCAAGAGAGAATCGCGGTCGGGTAGATTTACAAATGACATTCTTGTCTCAAGAATGTTGAATACGCTCAGCCTATGAATAGAACAAAATACATTTTACATTAGTAAAGTAATGTCACCAAGTGCAATAATACACAAAGCAATTGTAACAAATACACTTCACTACCTTATATTCCTTAGGAATCACTTTTGATGTTTGCTTGTCCATTTCCAATGGTTTTGATTGAAATTTATCATTACTTTCACCATTCAAAGCCCATTCTAATCTACAAAATAAATCATGTAATTGCCTTTACTTTGAGTCTAAGATGGAGTCATCATAAGGATTGACCCGACGACATGAGATTAAACCTTCAGTTGATAAGATTTCCACAACCAAAGTCCCATGATTTTTTTCTTGCAGAGAAACAAAGTCGAGGGTTGGATTTTGAATGTCACTTGTGGTGGGACGGTTGATAGAAGATGAAGAATGGTCCCCTAGTTTTCCTTAAATGTAACACTTCATTTAGAAGTGTAGTTTGATCATAAATGACTTCAATTATCTCATCAACCTTAAGGGTCAATATCCTAAGTGCAAAACACTATTTCTTAATTATTTCTTCACAATTAGGGCATTCAACAATGTTTTGCTGAGAGAATCCACTAGTGTCAACATAACACATCTTAATTTGTTTAATCACAAAATGAATGACATCAAAGAACTAGGAAAATGTCAATATGCCAAAGATGGAAAATTTTAGGATGTATCCATTTTTACAACATTGATAATGTTGTTTTTTATTTTTTAAATTGTCTATTAGATTTAAGGGTCAATATCTCCGCCCTTCATTTTAATGAATTAAAACTGTTCAGTTATATGGGTAATAAGTAACTATCTTATCTTTTTAATAATTAAAAGAAAATTATTCCTTTAATTATTGGTAGACTTTTTTTCCAATTCGCTGTAAAAAAAAAAAATACTACTTTGGTGAAGATAATTTGGATAAATTGGAATACAAAATTTTTTCACTTAAAGTGTTTTTTTCATTTTTTTATAAGAAACTCAAAAATGTATAAATGAATAAGATGTAAAATAGAAAGTGGACTAGCTATCCACTTAAAAGACAAAGCTTAGCACTATTTGTGCCATATGAAAGTGTACCCGATCACCCCTAAAGTGTTTTTCCAATTTTTTCTCAAAAGTTTTTTATGTCAACTATATGAATACTTTATAGATTAGATATTGTAATATAAAGTTTGAATACAAAAATAAACATGAGTAATGTATCAATAAATTTATGATAATCTATTAGAGTATTTGGAATAAAATTATGAATGAATTGACATAGAGAATGAATTTGTGCTTGTAATCTCTGCTGCAAATAATATTCTGTTTTTAAAAATATTAAGTACCCTACAAAGAAGAGATTACTTTATTGCTTCCAATCCCTCCTTTAGATCTAAGCCACTTCATGAAATTCTTGATCCTTAATTCATTCGAGAATGCAATAAGAAGGTTATTTCTATCAGGCTGAATGTTGTCATATGCAACATTATGGAGATAAAAGATCTATATGAGCAACTTATAATTAAGAAAATAATATTATTGATATTATTCATGGTAAGCATATGTTTAGCTTTAGTTGCAAAAACCATGTTACTTGTAGGAAGTGCAGACAACCTCCAATGTATGCTGCTTGTTGATTCTTAAATTTACAAATGGATTTCACCAACTAGTCATAACATAACATAGCCCAATTAAGTGATTTGATGGTGCTGACATCCATGATGGGATGCAAAAATAACGTCTATTGGACATAACAATGTTACTAGGGCAAATAAGGTAAATGCAACATGCGAAAAACTTTATTGAATAAAAGTTTACTCTATTAAAGTGTATAACGGTCACGTGGATTATATGGTGTTATTTAGGGATGGCAATGGATTGGATCTGATTCAAGATCCACGTGATCCAAATCCAATCGGATCGGATTTGGATCGGTTTAAAATGGATTTGAATCGGATTTGGATATCGATGTGCGGATCTAAGATGGATCTGGAGCAGATATGGATCTATCTTAATATCTAAATCCATATCCATATCCACTCATCTTTTAATTTTATTTTATTTTAAAAGTTTCTTAACAATTGTGGAATTATAATGATAACAAATTTTATTCATAGCATATTAGTAGTATTTACCATGCATTTAAACTCTTAAAACTTAAAGGTTAGTTTTGTAAATTTAAAGGTCAGCCAGCCCCAAAGCATGTACATGCAATATTCAAATTGCAAGCCAAGTAATATAACCTGGCAATTTATTTTATTATATTGACCAAATAATTTTTAAGGAATATAGTTATTCATATATTTAGTCAAATATGGTCATAATAAAAATAATAAAGGACTGAATATAAATCATATTTAATTTATATGTCATTATCTAATATTGTAGGAATGAGGGTAGGTGTATCGTGAATATTAGAATGATGAAGGAGACAATAGAATATTAGAATGATCTTACTTCTGCAATTACTTCTTAATGATATTTTATTATCTTTCGTATTTGTTGTTTTGGTGTAAAAGTATAAACTACAATATTTATTATATTTTTGAGAAAAATTATATAATTTATTTGTTATCAATACATTTTAGCCTTCAATTTTCAATCTAAAAAATTATTACTTTTTTATTACTGAATTTTAGAATTCATGACGAATCTAGAGCAGATTTGGATTTTAACTTTTTTTCGGATTTGAAGCAGATATAGATATTTATTTCTTTTTTAGATTTGGATATGGAGCGAAAAATATGGATTCATAATGGATCTGGAGCAGATACGGATTTTGATTTTTATTATGGATTTGGATCTAGAGCAGAGTAGATCCAACCTATATCTGCCCCATTGCCATCCCTAGTGTTATTGGCTAAATTTAGTTTTGTTTTCAGCTCTAATATCCAATGACCACTCTAGTGGTTTTGTTATTTTCATATATGTTATATGCGCACGCATGAATTTTTATATAGTGCAGTAGGACTAGTTAAGTAGGATCTTGAATCAATGGCAAACTTATTACAGCCCGCTCTAGCGTAGGAAAAAACTCATTAATACCCCTTAACTTTCTAATTTTTATGTAATTATAGAGTTTTTATTTGATTTTTAAGTACATTCCCAATTCAACTATGTATTCTTTTTTAATTATATTTAGAGAATTATTTTATGAAATAACTAAATTATATATGTATTGAATAAATTGAAATCATAAGGGGCTAAAATATTATTACTGTTTTAAATTATTGTAAAAAATTATTCTACTAGGGTCTAATTGAAAGAAAAATATGTCAATATATAACATCGTCACTAGTATCATAAATTTACAAGATTACACATGGTAACAATTAACAATATTTTTGTAATTTCATGGTTTATTCTCTTCACAGTCATATGTGTTCTTTTCATCAAATTATTCAAATATTTCACAACCTCTGTAAGTAAAATAGAAAAGAATTTTATAAATAATTTTTATGGCATAATTTTAATAATTTATATTATAAGCTTATTTATCACATTATTGTCATTCTTTCATTTAATATATGTATTTTGCTAAGAGTTTTAATGTTGCATTGTTTGATATATGTATTTCTTAGCTCTTTTATAAGCACTAATATTCATATAGATATTTATAATAAAGTTATAAATTAGCCCAAACTGATTAAAACTCCTAAATCTGCCCTTGTCCTAAATCACTTATGTAAGTTCATTCATAAAGTGATAATATACTCCCTTAGAAAATTTCATACTAATATTAAATGGAAGAAAATTCCTTCTTTTTTTTTTTGAGACACAAACCCCATGATTCGTGTATTAAGATGTTCTTTCAAGATTATAAAGTGTTACTATCAAAAAATTTTGGATATTTTAAATTTAGTTACCATATCAAGTTACAAGTTTATTTATAATTAATTCATTTTAACATGTAAGCCACGTGGAAAAAATGTAAAATTTACTTTATGGCTCAAAAGATAAAAAGAATTATTGAATAGATTTAAAATAAAGGCAAACTCATATTTCTTACCCACTCCCACATTTTAAGGATAGTGGTGGACTTTAATTATTTAACTTCTAAATGAAAGTAATAAAAGCATTTAATTTCTTAATCCACTTCTTTGATCAAAACAAGTGGGTAGTTCCATTAATTAATCTCCTATTAATAGGGGGAATTCAAGAACTTTTTTAGTTATGAAACATGTCTTCATAAGGTGCAAAGAAACTTATCTAATCCGTATATGGTATTTCTTATTTTTATACCATACAAGTTATGGAATCGTGGATTTCTCACACTGATTGCCGTCAATTGGGACTGTCCTACACACAATGCTCTTTAAGTGGTGAGATCCTCCTCCGAATCAAATAACTATTATATATGCTGTGCAAGGATGCAAATGGTTTTCCTTGCTTGATTTCTTTAATTTGCTTTTTGCATTAACCTATTGTTTAGGCTTTCCTTGTCATTCAAGCTTACAAATTTTTATTTAGGGTACATTTGAGAGTAAAGTGCTGCAACTTTTAAGATATAGCTGCTGTATAGTAAAAATCATAGCCATGGAGAACTGAAAAAAAAGGCTGCTAGAAATATAAACCGACATGTAATTCTATAATCTCAATAATGTATCGTATCAATAAAAATTCTGTAAGATAAGCTGTCTTATTCAAATCCTACCGACCAATTAACATTTGATTGTGAAGCATATAAAGTGTGCTTGTTGCTTAGTAATTGATGGGCAATGTACAAGGGATTGAATAATAATTAATTAGGTAATTAGCTTCAAAACCAAATTTTGTTGCATTTAAAAGTGGAGAATATGGGTTAGGCATCTTGCAAGTGGATCTAAAATAGTTGTTTATAATTTTGGATTTTTGGTTGTGGTGCTAATTGTCATATGAGATCTTTCTAATTCATTATTTTTATGTTAACTTTTAAGGTCTGGTTAAGTTAGAGCATCTCTGATTAACGTAGAGTTTGGTATAAGAACTGGATCAATCGTAGTTGTCATTTCAATGGTTAAAATTTTAAAATATATGCGGGTTAAAAATATGAAATGCATATTATCTGTAAAGAAATAACAAGTGTGATTGCTCTAAGTTGGAGCCATCTATAAAACGTAATAGTTGCTTAGTTTTTAAACAATAATATCTTAACATGAATCAAGTACCTCGCACAAAGGTGAAAGTTTGATGCCCGGTAACATCCATCGTAGAATGTAATAATTCTCTAAACTCTAAAATATCTTTTGTTCTCGGATTTTTATTTTTCTTTATCATTAAGAGTTAATTTTAATGATTTCAACTAGAGATGGCCAATGAGCCGAACGGCATGTGTCCGTATAGCACGGTACAACACGAGTACGTTTTGGTGGGGCACGCAGCACGGCACAGCACGCATGTGGGTTAGGTTGGGCTTAGAATTTTAGGCACGTAAGCCTTAAAAGCACAGCACGATTAGAGATGGGCTAACTATGACACGATGAAAAAATTCGCAATAAGCACGTTTTATTTTTTAATGAAAGTAAACTTAAAATTTTATGATTTTACAAATAACTTGAAATTGAATTTTTTTAAATTCATTTAATTCTTAGTTTAAAATTTTATAATTGATTTATATTTATAATTAATTAAATAAATAATTGATATCATGATTTTAATGAATAAAATTATAAATATTATGATTTTATAAATATCATGATTTTATAAATATGCATTACTATTATTGTGAACTATGCTCTATGACTTTATGTAATTTCAAGTTAACAATTAAGATAACCCTTAAAAAAAATTTTATTATTATTGTTGTTTAAGCATTAAAAAAATTTCTAATACTATAAGGTCAAATTTAGTAATTAATATTACATTCTCTTACTATTATTAGTTTATTATTATTATATATGGACTTAAGTTTTGAATTTTTGATTCTATTAAATGTGAATAAAGACAGCCTTATAAAAGTATATAAACTTGAAAAAAGTATACCAACAATTTGGCATGCGCTCTTAAAATTTTTAAAAAAAAAATTATTGGGTTTTTTTTCTTAGGCACGGCACAGCACATGTGCCGGACCAGGCACATGCCGGACCAGGCCTAAGCAAAAAAAATTAGGCACGACACGAAACACACAGTAAGCACGGCACGGACATGAACATGCATGGACCTTTCCAGCCCATTGGCCATTTCTAAATTTTCAACTAATTATTTTTTAATTATATATTCCTTGATAGAATTTCATTCTACTAAGACTAGGTTATGTAAAGCCCCCACTTTTAAAAAATATCATGATAATTCATGTAGGTAATCGCCTTTATCGAGAAAATAGATAAAATTAGAAACATTTAAATGAGTTTAATTATTTATTAGATCATAAAAACACACTTTTCAAAAATATCTTCCTTCTTCTCTAGATCAACCAGTAATTACAATAACATGTAAATTGATTTTAATCTGCGCCTCAAATGGTGGTTGAAATGTTAAAAGTAATTAACTAAATTCATAATGTTTTGCCAAAAAAGAAAATTGTTGGTAAAAGTTTAACTACTTATTATATCATATTTTTCTTCAGCAATAATTTTTAAAAACAACTTATAAAATAATTAAATAAGAAATCTTTTAATTAATCGCATGTCTAAAGGTCATACCTTATTTTTCTATAAACCGGGGCAGAGCCACATAAAGACGTGGCTAGACACTTCCTCGCTTGAAATTTCGAAAATTTCATGTCAAATATCTTCAAGCTACCAATTTTTTTTTTTAATTTTATTGCAAAATGCTCTCCTTGAATTTTAATTTTTACTCTTACACATACATTTACGACTTGCATTAGACGTTTCACTCTTTCTCCTATTTGATATGCTTAGCTTAGCTGCTTTAGCATGTTCGCTCTAGCTAGCCGCCTGCCTGTCACACTTGGCCAAAGACAAATAAGCATAAAGACATAAATAAAACAAATAACTTAATTTAAAGTAAATATTCATTTATTTCTTACATTTTGACTTAAGTAGGGGTGGTGAAACGAATAATCGAATCGAATTTTAAACAAATTGAGTCAAAATTTTGTGGATTCGGATTCGATTCATTTATTAAACGAATTGAAATCTCAGGATTTGAATTCAATTCATTTATTAAATGAATATTCGATTCGATTCGTTTAATTAATTTAATAGAATTAATAAAAAAATAGAATCAAATCCAAATTCGTTTATTATTTGTTCATACTAATAATAAACGAATTCATAACAAATCGAATTGAATATGAATTCGTATACAAAAATTAAACTAAATAATCCAAACCATAAAATTTTTCATCTCATTTATATATTGTCTTATTATTATTTATAATTACTAGATTAGCCTTCAAATTTTAAAATTTTTCATAAATATTTAAGAATAATAAGTAATTTAATTAAACAAATAATAAATGAATTTTAAACGAATAGATTGTATTCGGTTTGTTTATAACCCATTTATTAAATGAATTCTAAACAAATAAACAAATCAATGTCTTCAAACCTAAATATCGAATCGAATTCACCCATTTATTAAACAAATCAATTTTTTAAACTCAAACCCATTTAATTCGCTTCGAATTGAATCGAATAAACGAATAATGACCCAAATTGCCATCCCTAAACTTAAGTGCATGTTTAGTTCTGATTTTAGATAAAACACTATACTGTTAAATATATTACATTCTTACCCTTACTTTTTCTTCATTTTACAATAATATCCTTCCAACAATATTCTTGACATTAATTAATTAATTTATAAAGGTTAATTAGCAAATTAACTAATAATTATTTATTAGAAAATTAAAAAATAAATATTAATGTGAAAGACCTATTATTTTTTGTACTTGTGCAACAATCTTAGGAATAATTATTTATAAATAAATTAATATCAACTAACTTAAAGAAATGTTAAATATATTTACAACAATCTTAAGTATAATTATTTTATAAAAAATTAATTAAGCAAATTAATCCTAAAAGTAAACTAATAATGTAAAGGTTTGTGTAAATTATTATGATACTTTTAAGTTAATTTGATAAATTATTATTTTTATTAATATCCCCAATAATATTATTACAAGATATTGTAGAAAACATAAGGATATGATGTAAGAGCTTGGGTGTTTCAATGTATTTTAGTAAATAAAATTTAATGTATTTTTTTAAAATATAAAAACTAAACGAACACTCAAGTCAAAATATAGGAACTAAAAGAATATTTACCCTTTAATTTAAAGCCTTTAAATTTACACAATGTCCTACTAATACTTGAGATTACACTTTTAACCACTCTGTAAACTTGAATTTGTTAAAACAGCGTTATCATAACTGTCTTTGAAATCTTGTTCTGAAAATGATGCATTCAGCGCATAATTTGAACTTTAGCATTTTTTATGATTCAATTTTCAATTTCATAGTTTCCACACAAAAGAAATATTGCAAGTTGCGAACGCCATAATAATCCGTAGCCTTTTGTCCATTTCTCACGCCCATAATAACTTTGAAATTAAAAAAAAAATTGTAGAGTTTTTAATTAATTAATTAGTTGATATAACTCTTGACTGTTGACCACCTGACCCACAAAACAAAACTGCATGTCATTTGGGTGGAAAGTTTCTTTAATTTCTTTCTATAATTGTTCATATTATATATAGAAAAATATATTTAAATCAAGCCACCCAAGATTATTTGGACAAATTAAATAGCCATTTTCATTAAACGACATTTAGTATTGAATATTATCAATATTTGGAAATTAAATAAGGATTCGTAACAATAGAACCTTTTATTCCTTTGATATTTTTATATTACCGTTTTTGTCGTTTGTAACGAAATTTATAGCCGCTTTTCTTGAATTTTTATGAAATTTACAGTTAGGTACCTGTACAGGACCCAACAAGCAAAAGTTCCATTATTAATTTAGTGAAGTACTAGGTGTTAAATGAAAGATACGGTTTCTATGCGCTGTGCAGCAGTTGGGCATACCTAGGGATGGCAATTGTACCCGCAAATCCATAAATTCGCCCAAATTCACCTGCTAAAATCCGTTCGTTACGGATAATTTTACCCGTTGCGGGCGAGTTTAGTATTATAAATTAAAACCCGCACATGAATGTGAGTGGGTTTGGTATTAACCTTATATCCGGTGGATACCCGCATGGATATCCACCAAACCCGTAATATTTTTTTCAAATATTTTTAATTTAATTTTAATCTAAAAATATATAAAGAAAATAATGTTATTAATTAAATTACCAAATAGCCGAAGGCTTAAAGTTGTGTATGTGTGTATGTGTGTATGTGGCCTATATCATATTCTAAAGTCATAATCTAAAGAAAACTAAAGGCATTTTCTTTCGAATTAGTATTTGAAAATATTAATCTTAATTATTATTATAGGCATTGTGTTGGATGGGTGCTTATGGTGGTGAATGAAATGAATATCTTCTCTTGGAGCTTGTTTTAAATGATAATATAAAATGTAATTATTATTTTTAGATACTAGTTTGTGTTTTTTAAATGGATTTGTGTAATTTATACTTAAATTTAAGAATTTGTGTTGAATTGATGTGGAAATTTTAATTTTTCATTTACATTATTTAAATATAAAATTGAGTATGTTATATAAAATTTGAAGTTATTATTATAAATTTATATACTAAATATTTGTGATTTTAAATACAGAAATCCACAAAAAATCCGCCGGATACCATTGCGGGTTTGGTAATTGTTAAAACCCGCTGCGGGTGGATTTTTGTAAAAAAATTAAAACCCACTGCGAGTTGCGGGTGGGTTTGGTAATTTAAATTTTGTGCAGGTTTGGGTTTGGTAATGACAAACCCGCTGCGGGCGGTGCCCATTGCCATCCCTAGGCATACCTCTAGTTTCTTCTTTTTTTGTGTTTTCACAATTGGATCCAACACAAAAGTATTTTTAATGACAGATACGTGTTTATTTGATTATTAACATTATAGTTCTTGTTGTTTGCTGAAAATTCAGAGAATTCAAAGTTTATCAAATATTGTGTCAATATATTTCTTCTGAAATTCTCTTGGTAAGAATTACAATATCCACTATCATAAATTTTATCAAAGACTAAACATATCAAATGCATCAACAAAGACAATACAAACTAAGATGAGTTTTGAAGTTTTGTTAAAATCTCTCACTTTTCATTTGTTAAAATACTATTTTATCTGTGTTAGACCTTCTAAATAACGTTTATGATATGAATATCAATTACTATGTAAAAATGGTATTGAAATGAACAAAGAATATGTAATAATCCTTAAATTAAATTTTCATATCATATTCATGCCATATTGTCAATCCATTTATAACTTATTTAAGAAAATATTGAC
Source organism: Citrus x clementina (assembly GCF_000493195.1). NCBI lineage: Eukaryota > Viridiplantae > Streptophyta > Magnoliopsida > Sapindales > Rutaceae > Citrus > Citrus x clementina. The sequence continues at coordinate 5,331,187 of NW_006262139.1, read as the reverse complement.
ATATTTGTCATATTTTGAATTAATTTTTATTTTTTAATATTTATTTTGCTAAATGTGCCAGCATGTTTAGAAACGTTTAATACACAGTTGTATCTGTATTTTGATTTTCTAACATAATTAATAAATAAGTTATATCCACATTGCTTTAAATTTAACATGACATAAATAAGATATGATGGTGCGAATTGACAGCCATAATATATTGTTTATTTATATTTGTTGTTTGTTTTGGAAGACGAAAGCACTAATAAAAAAAAAAAAGCATTCTTTCTTTTTTAATGATTACTTTTTTGTCTTTTCTCTTCAAATAAAAACTACGTTGTTACTTATTAGGATACTTTTACAAATAAAGGTAACTAATTAAATTATAAAGAATTAGACTTTTGAACCAAGGAATTAAGGATTTTCAAAGTCAATTGAGCTATTTTTCTTTGTTTTAAAACTTAATGTAGGAAGCATATAGGATAAAATAAATTATGAATTTTAGATTTAGAGTTAATTTAGTAATTAGTATTTTATTAAAATTTATCTTATTTTAGTAAGCTTATTTAAGTTGTATTTGTAATTTTAATTCAATTAGAATTTTAATATAGAAGCTTTTCATTAATAATATTTCAAATCATTCCCTTTAAATTTATATTTATCGTTAATCCAACGTTTTCTATCTTTGAGAACCATTATTTTTTTAGTTTCAAGAACGTATGGTAGAGTGACATTGAGTATCGCTTTCACATTGTGTCAAGTAGTATTGCAACCTCTCTATGCCGACTAGAGCTTTCCTATCCACCAACCACCCTTCACACACAAATCCTTCCTCCATCATCCATTAATTCCATCAAAATAGGAAAAAAAAAACCACCTTCACAGCCATTGATGCTATTGTTCTTCTTCTTTTCCATCAATCTCCACCACCATCCGAACACTCACACACTGCCAACCATACCCTAGCCATCAATACCACCGATTCGACGGTGTAACCAACCTAATGCCACCCAACCAGCTACTAAACTACCACTAACACCGTCACTCGATTTGCTGCCCTCCGCTGTAATTCATCGACCTTTGCCACTACCAAATTATTCCTCATTATCAACTCTCTCTTTCCAAACCAGACCAACTTCTAGTTGCTACTCCGTTCACCGAAAACCTAAACCAAACCTCTAACTGCCACCTTACTTTAATTTTCCAATCAAACAATTACGATCCAAGTCAAACCACCACCACTATCATATTGATTGATCTCAACTATTCGAGATCCACCCTTCCTCGTCCTCTTTTTGATTAACATCGCCGACAACACCATCTTTTACTTATTTGCAATTTTGACCTTATGTTTTCTTTTAATCATAATATTTTCCTATAATTTTCTGTTATTATAAAAAACCAAAAAAGAAGAGACAATTAAAAAAAAATGGTTTCTAGGGAAAGTTTTGAAGCTCATACAATAAAGAATCTTGAAGGATCATCAAAGGCATTGTAAGTTTCAATGAAGGCATTGCGATTGGTGCAACATTTGATTGAGGCATTGGAGAGTTTAACGGAAGAATCTGAAGAATCATTGATGGGTGTCGAAGCCAACAAAAATAAATTCCTACTCTAAATAAATTGTGTATAGTGATTGAGCAGGGTCGTGTCCACAGAGATCGGTAATTATTTAAATCCTTTTGAAACGTAAAACGTAAAATGGGGGAATTGTTGACAATAATAAAAATCAAATTAAAATAACAAGAATGCAAATTAAAGTTGTAATTCAAATTGGAGAAAGCTCTGGTTGAAGGAATTAACTCAGCTTGATTCGACTACTGATCATTGATTCAAATATAGATTACTATTATTACTTATGAATAGACCGGTTATAGCTACTGAGACCCTCTAATAGCCAATCTCTCCTTAACTAGTCGATAACCAAGGTACGACCGTTGGTTATTTCCCTAATCAATAGACAACCCTAGATACGATCATAGGATTTAATCAATTGACAGCCTGAAAAACCAAAGAGACCCAAATCCTAATCAACACATATAATGATTCATTTAAATTAGATTGTTTATTCTCACAACACAACTCTCTGCTATGTTATTTGTCACAAACATTAAATTCTTCATACGATGAATCCTTTAATTGACAATAGATTAAGTTGATAATTAAATAGTGGCCAATTACCTAATTAACAAACATAATCATGAAACTAATTCAGAGAATAAACAAATACCCAAAAAGTAATAAAACAATTAAAACATAAGAAAGATCTCACAGTAGTGATGAATCAAAGCTTCATTATCCTTCAACCAGAAAAATAAGTTTAGTTCTTCATAAAGAGAAGAGAAAAATTAGATCTAGGGTTTCTTTCTTTTCCTCCAATCCAAATCCCCCTTTTTCACAATTGATTCCTCCCTTAAATACTCTCTCTCTCTTCTCCTCTAGAATTCTATTTAAAATAAAATACTAATATCTGAAATATTAAATTCGTAATTACAAAAATAACCAAAAATACAAAATACGTTAAACTAAAAACTGCAGGTTTGCAGTTGACAGCACGCGCCCACGCCTTATCAACAAAGTTCTTCTGACTCTCTAAATTTCTCCAAGAGAACAATCATCCTTAAACATCATCTTATAGCTCAATTTTATCACCAATCAATAGAATTGCACCTACAAAAGTAAAACACAAGTAAATCACTATTATTAAGTGCAAAACATCGATATTAAGGGAAGTAAACAATGCAAAACTAGTGCATAAATTGCACTCTAACAATCATTATTAGAATGTTAACTTAGACAAAGATATGCTTATGAGAATCATAAAATAATTGAACGCGAGCCTAAAATTACACAAGATGAGGTAATTTCTTATCCTAATTTGAGCACTAAGTTGAGTGGTACAATTAAGTTCAAGAAACTCAAGTTAAAGAGGCATCGATCATTATAATGGGTAATATGATTGATATGAGTTCATCAAATCAAGTTGATGACAAAAGCATATGCTTAAAAAAGATCATGCAGAGATCATTCATAGCAGAGACAAGAAAGTTATTTTTGAAGAAGATATGGTTACCAAGATAAAGTTAAATGGCCAGAACATTGAGCGAGATTTGGCAAAAGACTTGAGAGACTTGGAAGTTATTCGTTTGTACAAGACTTTAACCTTTTATAGGGCGACTAACAAGATTAAGAAAAAAATATGAAATGTGGAGCATTTTGAGTTTCAATAAAAGTTGATGCAAAGCACTATGTGTTCAAATTACAAGATTATTTACTCCTTCACTACAAGTTTCATTCTCCAAATTGTCCTTTATTTTTAGCAAAACTCAAGGACAAGCTTTTTACAAAGAGAAGGAGATTAATATAGGAAGCAAACATGATAGAATAAATTAGGAATTCTAAATTTACAATTAATTTATTATTTAGTACTTTATTAGGATTTATCTTATTTTAATAAGCCTATTTGAGTCATATTTATAATTTTAGTCTAATTAATATTTTAGATTATTTCTCTTATGAGAAGGATTAGAATTAAACAATCTATTAGTATATTTAGGCTTGTTATTCATTGTTTATCGTAAAATATAAATTTTTTATTAATAATACTTCATATTATTCCCTTTGGGTTTATCTTTATCATTAATTCAATGTTTTCTCTTGTTGAGAGTTATTGTTTCTTAAGTATCAAGAACGTATGCTAGAACAACAACTAGTATCGCTTCCGCTCTATGTCAAAACTCATATGAGATATTTTTATAAATTCAAAGAAAATAAGGTCTTTTTTGATATCATCTTTAAAAAAAAAATTTGAGGTGATAGCCCATAGTTTTAAAAGAATCTTACCACTTGAATCAAGTAGTATAATGATTATGTTTAAGGAGTTGATTTAATTGGAGAGTGATGGCTTACATGTTAGAGTATCATCAAAAGACTCTTTGAATTTTACTCTTTAAACACTTGTTTATGTGATAAATAAAAGAGTGAAAAAAATAAGTTTTCTCCCAAAAAACTCTTCAAATAAAAATAAATTTATAATAATTTAATCAAACTTTTTCCTCCACCAAAATAATAGCAATTATAACACTTCTCTCTTTTCAAGAATAATGAGATAAAAAAATAATTTAATACTAAATTAAAGACTCTAAAAAACTCTCAAAAAATAATTTTTTCAAATGAAAAAGTGTTTCTCTCTCTTTAATATTAAAGAGAGAAAAGAATATCTTATTTGAAAAATCTCATTTGAGAAGTTTTTTAGAACTCTCTTTGTTGATGTGACGCTTCAAATGATATTTCAACATAATTGATTCCTTCTTGAGAATTTAATAGGTGGGATGTCGCTCTCCTTGCCCTCTGTATCAGAACCCTATGTTAAAATTATATTTTACAAATGAGTAGTATTATACACCATAAATTTTTTATCATAAAAACTTATCTCAGATGTTATGAAATCATCGATTGATTGATAAGAAAATACAATTAATTCACTTAAATCTCGTATAGAATTATTAAGCGCCAAATTATTTGGAAAAAAAATTTGAAATGTCTATCATTATTCTTGACAAATAATAACAGACAAATTATGTGGTG
>NW_006262139.1:5285665-5326518 GCF_000493195.1 Citrus x clementina | reverse complement strand
TGATTATATTATTAACATGAGAATGACATGAACTTTCTAGTCATGCCCCTCTAAACAATATTACAACCGCCAAACCTAACAAGTACAAACCTCTACTTTAATATATCTTTTCACGCTTATCTACAAAATATAAAAGACGATAAAAAGCCATTCACATTTTAAAAAGCTGAACAACTTTAGAAATATAATAACATTAATATTAATCGTATTTTCAAATGATAACAATTAAATTGTCATGATTATCACTAGCTAATTTACTATTAAATTTAAGGACCCACTCCTATGCATAAAATGTACTAAAACATTGAAAAATAAAATTTGTTGAAAAATGAGACATCTTTCCACCTTATTCTTGAGTTCGATAATTTAAATTCTTATAAATATTTACAAGTAGAATAAGTCCAATCTAAATTTAGATATTTAGATCATCATAAAATTAATTTAGAAAGTTTTAATAAACTTCTAATTGTAATGTAATGAAAAAAATTATTTTATTACAATTTTATATTTTTAATTCACCTTTACGTTGGAATTTATAAACTAAGAATTTATGCCTTTTTTAATTCAAAAAATTTATCTTATTATAATTTTATTTTTTATTTCAATTTTACTTTGGAAGTTTATAAAAAGTATTTGCATCTTTTATAATTGATATCTTACTTCTTAAATAAGGAATTTATATCTTATCTAACTTGTGCTTTCCAAAAAGATAAGCTAAAAGACTAAAAAAGAAAAAAGAAATAGATTCTACTGCAATGTATTTGTCCTCTAATATATTGAGATCTATGTTTTTTTTTTTGTATTTTACTTTTTCCCTAACTTTAATATGGTTAGGGATCCTAATTAAAAAAAAAAACACACACACACACACATATATATATAGAGTCTTTCTCTAATGCATGTGTCATAATTTTTTTTATACGGGCACACTATTAAATTAACTCTCTTAAATTGTTTAAAAAGATGTTTGTATTAAAAAGAAAAAATGTCCGCATTTAAAAATGAATATACATGTAGATGTATATTTATGTATATGTGTGTGTATATATATATTAGTATAAGTATTTTCGGCAGTTTCCGTGATAGAGCTGGGCGCGATCCCACACATCACAATCAAAGCACAATCATGCTAAGTCTAACTTTACGTACGTAAGAAACAGAGGATCCGCGAGCGACGTATTTATCGCATTGTTATTTAAAAATCATTACCATAAAAAAATCAATTAACATCTTCACATAAAGTCACTACTAGATGAATAATAAATAAATAAATCAAACGGGAACTTATTAAATTTCCAAAAGAAGTTAGCATGGCAAAGTCACTGTCTTGCTAATCCGGGTCCTGTGCTCATTAACACAATCATTTAGCAATTATTACCGTATTAAACGAGTACAGTAAATATCTAATAATTTATAATATTTAATTTATTAATAATGACAAATTAGAAGCAGTTTTTTTAACAATTAATATGTACAAATGAATGTATGATGAATGAATGAACCAAAAAGTGATAATAATTACTTTTTATAATTTTTCTTTTAGCTTCATCTTTACAGCAGTCAGAAGACTTGTTATGTGACTAAAAGGTTAAGTACTTTTCTATGTGCTTGGTATTCAATACAAAAAGTCGTTTTCACCATCACCGTCGAGACAAAAATGACCAAAAAAAATAAATAAAAAATAAAAAAATAAAATAAAAGATCTTTTTTTTTTAAATTTTTTTAAGGAAAGAGTGGGCATCCGCGTCGGCATCCGCATCGGTAATAGTAAAAAATAGTCAGCTCCTCCTCTCAAGTCTTTAACTACCACACTTCACCTTCTGCAACTTGTTAGTTTCTTTTGAAAGGTACGGTCTTACTTGCTTCAAATTAAATTCATTATTTAACTTTTATCTTCAATTTTTGTTTTTCATTGTTTATCTGTTTAAATTGAATTGCTTTTTCTTTTACTTCCTTAAATTAGATGCTCTTTTTGTTTTCCCCCTAACGATCTATCTATTCAGTTATTATTTTTATTATTGTCTGAAAAAGTATGGCTGTTTTTAAATAGCGCGAATAAGTTCTGTGCATTGTTATTGGAGAAGCTAAATAAATTTAAAGACGGAATATTTTAATGGATTTTATTAATTTCTATTTGTAAAGGTAATGACAACTTGAAAATGGCATTGTTCTAGAACGAAACACCCCCTGCTTTTGCCTCTTCATTGACTCTCGTTAATATTTTTACATCTGAACGACCATATTCTGGTTGTAAGTGGTTTTTGTGTGTCCTTCTTTTAACACTGATCTTTTCCGTGATTATGAATTTGTGATCAAGAAGCAGAGTTCATTATTTTGCCACTGTTGATAAGTCCATGTCTTCTTTTCTTTTCATAGGTTGAAGGGTGGGAATTTTTAAAGGTACCATCACAATTTCATAGTAAGCTCTTTCTTTGACATCTCAAACTGTCATAATATAGTGACTTGTAATCTTGTAAGAACTGTAACCTTATTGGCATTATGCATGTCTGGCCCTGTGGCCATTGTTGGTGACGTCGAAAGAGCACTTTCTTGTGCAGAGAGAACGACATCTCTGGATGCCATCTCTGACAGAGACCGCGTATATGCATTAAACAATGGTGAAGCTGTCCATACTTCTTCTGAAACCTCTGGCTTTCGAGTTGGGGAGCTTGCACTTCCCAATGGGGAATCTTATTCTGGGTCATTGCTTGGCAACCTACCGGAGGGTCTGGGCAAATATATCTGGTCCGATGGTTGCATATATGAAGGTGAGTGGAGACGTGGGATGAGGCATGGCAATGGAAAAATTCGATGGCCTTCTGGGACTGTTTATGAGGGTGAATTTTCTGGTGGTTATATCCATGGTACGGGAACTTATATTGGCTCTGATGGGTTGACCTATAAGGGAAGATGGCGCTTGAATCTCAAACATGGGTTAGGCTATCAAGTTTACCCTAACGGAGATGTTTTTGAAGGCTCTTGGATCCAAGGAGCTGCAGAAGGTCCAGGTAAATATACTTGGGCCAATAGAGATGTTTATTTGGGAAATATGAAAGGAGGGAAAATGTCAGGTAAAGGAACTCTTACTTGGACTAATGGGGACTCGTTTGAAGGAAGCTGGTTAAACGGTATGATGCATGGATTTGGTGTCTACACATGGAGTGATGGTGGTTCCTATGTTGGAACTTGGTCAAGGGGTTTGAAGGATGGAAAAGGAACATTTTATCCAAATGGAATTCAGCTTTCAGTATTACAAGAGCCATACCTTAATGCTCTCAGAATTAGAGGGCTACTACCAGATATGAGAAGGCAAACCCATGCACATGCCCATCATGCTTCTTCGGTGGAAATGGCAAATGCAAAGGTTCCTGGGAACCGAGGATCTCGACGAATTTCTGCTGATAAAATCTCCAAGGGGAACTTAATAAATTTGGAGCAGTCACATAGAGGAAATGTGTCCCTGGAAAGGCGTTGGAGCCTTGAGGTATCTTTTGAAAAAGTTATTGGACATGATTCATCATTAGAGTTATCTGAATCAATCTCAGAAGGCATGGAGAAAGCAAGTGACAAAAATGTTGCACCAATCTTGGAACGTGAATATATTCAAGGTGTTTTAATCAGTGAGTTTGTGTTAAATAACAGTTTTTCACAATCCTCTAGAAGAGAAAAACGGCGACAAAGGAAACTAGTGAAAGAGGTTAAGAGGCCTGGTGAAACAATCATCAAAGGTCACAGGAGTTATGATTTAATGCTTAGTTTACAGCTTGGAATCAGGTACAATTTAGTCAGTCAGTATCATGTTCTCTATTTAGACTGCTTCATGTTTCACATTCAGAAAACTTGTCTTTACAAGAGGATACCCCCCCAAAAAAAAAGAATTTAATAAAAAAATAAGGATTTTATGCAAGTTCATTGGGTGATTCATTATAACTTTATGCATTCTTTGTAATTAGATCCTTTGCAAGGTTTGATGCTCTCTGCTTTTCCCTTTAGTAACATTGTAGTCAGATTCTTTTCTGGAGAAATGATAGGTAGTATATATTTAGCATGTATGCATCTGAACCTTTTCAGCCATTAGTTGAACAATTTGCTTGCATAACTTATATATTTTGGTGTTCCTTGCATGTAACTTGTGAAAAGTCCTCCATTTACTTGGTAGAAGTAGTTTAAATGTTGTATCTGTTATATATGTTTCATTCCATTGTTTCCAGAAAAAGCAAAGTTATAACATGCTTAGAATGTAATCAGATATACAGTTGGGAAAATTACACCTGTACAGAGGCGAGATGTTCGGGCATCAGACTTTGGTCCCCGGGCTAGCTTTTGGATGAATTTTCCAAAAGAAGGGTCTCAACTTACACCACCTCATCAGTCAGAGGATTTTAAGTGGAAAGATTATTGCCCCATGGTTTTCAGGTTTGTAGATAATATTCTTTCATTTCCTTCCCATATATTTCATTCAATGGGTTTGTTTGGCATTCTTGTTCCGAGCTTAATTTGTTTTTCAGTGTTTCTGGTTAAATTTATTTATAGCACACAAAGCATATCTTTTCAGGAAATAGCTTGCTCTTGAACTTTTTTGGATCAAACCTATGTTATGTGATCACTTTAGAGCAGTGGAGTACCGTTGTGGCATTATTGGTGGTTAAACTGTCTGTAATCTTCAAAGCCATGATTACTCAGTATGTAGTCAAATGTTATTTGCACATATCTTAGTGTATGAGAGAGGGGAGCACACATTCAGCACTGATTTTTTGAATTTATTTCTCTTGCCATGCCATAGAAGATGCTGTTGTTGGGAACCTAGCATGCAGGGACTAATCTGTAGAGTTTAGAAGAAAAGAAAAATGCTATTTGACTAAACAATTGGTTTGTAATTCTCTGCTTTAACTTCGAAACTATGCATTGTATATTCATTTCTGGATCTTGGTTTACCTTTTTCTCCATGTTTTTATACCTTTTGTTCTTAAAACTCATTACAGGAATTTAAGGGAGATGTTCAAGATTGATGCTGCTGACTACATGATGTCCATATGTGGGAATGATGCTCTCAGGGAACTTTCTTCCCCTGGGAAAAGCGGTAGTATCTTTTTCTTATCGCAAGATGACCGTTTCATGATTAAGACACTTCGAAAATCTGAAGTGAAGGTTTGCCATCTCAATTTGTACCTTGACATCTGCTGTAGTTATTGCATTTAGAACCTTTCAAACTTTTATCCTTTTTCATTCTTTCTGCCTATTGTTTGTTTTACGTTTTGAAGCTTGAATGGGAGGAATATTGCCGTAAAGTTCCAAAACTAGAAGACATTTTTGACCTTTTATAATTACTTTGATCTTGTGCTTCTGTAGGAAAATAGGATTTACTTCCAAATTTGCAGAAGTAACAAAGTGGATGGTTGAGTGAAATTCTCTTCTTCTTCCAATTAATAGACTTCTGGCATCACTGATTGGTGAAATAATATGTTCTATTACCTTGATTTGCTCAGAATCAAGGCCATTGGCTTGCTCTATCTCAGTAACTAGAGGTGGGGTCATGTTAAGAGGATTTTGGGCATTCCCTCCCATTCAGCATTTTAGCCTGATATTGGAGGATCCAGCTATAGGCTGGAGATATCGCTGCCTTTAATGGTAGTGGGATCAATAGAGTTTACACAATATGGCTGATTCCATTCAGTTTTGATATTGATGCAACATCTCTGAACTTTTATTGCCTTCCAATTCTTGCCTTTTTCACTTTACTTTGGTGATTAGAAGTAAATATGGCCTCCGCTCAAATGGTTGGGACTCTAATGTGGTTAACAATGGAAGTCTTTAGAAGCCCTTGGAAAGCAATCTCAAATGAACATCCCTCTTTTCTTTCTCACTTTGTGTGATTGCTTCCCTTGCCTCTGTAAGCTCTGTCCTATACGAAATGCTTCTATAAATTTTTGTCCATCTTCCTCTTCGTCGAATTTGCATTGGAATTTCAACTTCGAAAGAAACTTGAATGATAGAGAGATCCAGGATTATGCTACTCTCTTGGAATTGTTCAACGATATCGACATCGATAAAATGAAAGAACACAAAAGATTGTGGAGTTTGGAGACATCAGGACATTATTCTTGCAAATCTTATCTTAACTGGCTGATTAATGATGTCTCCTTGGCTGATTTTTTTACCCTCCAAAAACGATCTGGAAGGCTAGTATTCCTACTAAAATTCAAGTCTTTTTATGGGTCCTTGCTACAAGAAAAATTAAATTTTGGGGAAGTGATTCAAAGAAAGTTCCCTAATAGTTGTCTATCTCTGTCTTGGTGTGTGATGTGCAAAACAAGTGCGCAGAAACTTCTAATCATCTTTTTCTTCATTGTTTTGTGGCCTCAAAGTTGTGGAATAGGTTGCGCAAAGAGGCTTACGTTTTGTGGGTCTTTCGGGGTTCTTGTCACTCTATTCTTATGGAGAATTCTTATTCTTTTGGTAAAGGAGAAAAGGCAAAAACTCTTTGGATCTGTGCTCTGGCAGCCCTCTTTTGGGTAATATGGCAGAAAAGAAATCTTCTTATTTTTTAAGGGAAAAAGTACAAAATATTGAAGAATCGTGGGATAGAGTCCGTCTTCTAGCTTCGCTTTGGTCTTTTGTTTCTAAGAGGTTCCAAGTTTCATCTTTTTTCTTCATTCATCTAAGTTGGGAGAGTACTTTGAGATAGGTGTCTAGGCCAGTCTAGTATTGTAGAGGGTTGATTGGTATATTTTGTATAGCACAGAATAGTTTTTATTTTTTACTTCGTCAATCGGACAGCTCATCTTCTCCTTGTAATGATTCTTCATCGTTAATATAATTTATAGTTTCTTATTAAAAAAAAAATTACTAATGCCAACTACTTGTTTAGCACTCCTTTGTACATTCAAGAATTTGCTTCTCTTTTTGAAATGGAATGGTAACCTCTTCGCAGAATAATGGTCAACTGTGATATAAGGCCCTGAAGTGCTATCATTAGTATATGTTGAACAAAGGAACTGCTTAATGTGATGATAGTTTTCTTTAGTATATGGAAATAGAGAAATAGAGAAATAGCTTGAATTGCAACTTGAACATATCTCTAATTGTTAAACTTTAATTCTTAGAACATACCACATTTTCCTTACATGTTTCAGTTCTATATTTTTCGGAATATTTTTTTCCCTTTTTCTGCCCTTTTGATGATTCAATTAACCAAAGTTCTATTATGTAGGTTCTTCTACAAATGCTTCCAACTTACCATGATCATGTGAGATCGTATGAAAACACACTCATAACAAAATTTTTTGGTCTTCACAGAATCAAACCTTCAAGTGGTCAAAAGGTGATGCACATGGTTTATTACTGCTTTCTTTGTACCGATCACTTTTTTTGTTTGCCTTGATGTGTATAACTATTTTCTACTATGATATGATGTTACCTTGAGTATTTTCCCTTGATTACCTCATTACTATCACAAAAGGAGCTTGCTATCATGAACTTTGACTTTTTTTTTTTTCTCTTTTTCATAAGAAATTGATAGCTATAAACTAATCCCTTAAATTGCAGTTTCGCTTCGTGGTGATGGGAAATATGTTCTGCACGGAACTAAGGATCCATCGAAGGTTTGATTTGAAGGGGTCATCACTAGGGCGATCTACGGACAACATTGAAATTGATGAGAACACAACACTTAAAGATTTAGATCTAAACTACTGCTTTTATTTAGAACCTTCTTGGCGAGAAGATTTATTAAAGTAAGTAATGCTCCGGTGTTGTTCTGTCACTCTGTTACAGTTTCAAATTGACCAATGGTAGGTTTACCAGTTGTTTATTTTATAAATATAGGGAAATAACTAATGGGAAAATGGCAGCGTAATTTTCATTTGCAAGAACTTAAGATGGCTGACCTTCCAAATATCAGACAGTTGAATTAACTTTACTTTGTTTACTGCTTTAAGCTGTACTTGAAATAATTTCTTTCTTATTTGATGCACTTATTCTCATTTGTATTGCCATGTTTTAGTCTTATACTTTTTAATGTTTGTATCATTATGCAGGCAGATAGAGATTGACAGCAAATTTTTGGAAGCTCAGCAGATTATGGATTACAGCCTTTTGCTGGGTGTTCATTATCGAGCTCCACAGCACCTGCGATCACTCACGACTATACGGGAAGATGGATTGGGAATTGTTGCTGAGGAAGGTAAGCGTTATCTTTAGTCTGAAGTTGGGAGTTGAGCCTGCCAAATCTGCTCGACTTAAAATTCGAGAGATGAATAATTTGATTGTCCTTTCATGGTTAGGAACATACCAAGCGTAGTGAAAGTGCATGTCAAGATGAAATGTTTAGGTAGTACTCACGAGAAAAAAATTAACAGTAGTTGTGCCTCTAATTTAGCCAAGGTAGCAATCGTCAAATTCTCATTAAGGACATATTTGAAGCAGTGAATTAATTGTATGATTCAAGTTAGAAACAGAAATTATTCCTTTTACTTCTTGCATATACTGAATTGAGTCTCTTGGCTTCTTGACTGCATTGTGGTTCAATGGGTCAGAAACAGAACTATATATTTTGCATGGTTTATAACCCAGATGCATCAAGTTCAGTCTAATCTGAGTTAGAAATTCTTGCTAGTATAGGTTTCATGGTTGTATGGTCTACTAGGATATAAAAAACTGATACACAATTTTGGTGGTGCTTAAATCTCGAACTCTCTAGAGGATGAAATCTCCAACTACCAAGGCCTTGTTTTGGTCCCTCGAGGAACAGATGATAGTAGTGTCATTGCAGGCCCACACATTAGAGGTAGCCGACTGCGAGCATCATCTGCTGGTGATGAGGAAGTTGATCTCCTTCTCCCTGGCACAGCAAGGTACGATATCTTTGCACCCCAATGGTTTCTTCAATTATACCACCGTAGAAGCCCATTAAAATCTTTGCAATGTTAAAAGACCATTAATTCATCTCTTATGAGTTGCCTAAGCAGATTTTTGCACCCTGCCAGATTGAATGCATTGACAGACTGTGCGGTTGGCTTCAGAAATGAGAAAATTCAGCATGTTTTCTTTTTATAATTTAATAGATAAAATACAAAGGAAAAGAAAACAAAAGAACTAGTTGTCTGCCTTTGTAGTTTTACATGCTAAGCTTGAGCTCTCTATCCTCCCTAGATGTAGTGCATACTTGTACAGCGATTAAGACATCAACTAAAATTTCATGTTTTAGTTTTGTGTTTAATATTCTACAATTGTTACTTGTGAAGCAGACTACAGATTCAGCTTGGTGTGAATATGCCAGCAAGGGCGGAGCAAATCCCTGGGAAGCAGGAAGATCTATTCCATCAATCTTACGATGTTGTTCTCTACCTGGGCATAATTGATATATTGCAAGAGTACAACATGTCCAAGAAGATTGAACACGCATACAAATCTCTTCAATTTGATTCGATATCCATCTCTGCGGTGGACCCTACATTCTACTCACATCGCTTCCTGGAATTTATTGAGAAGGTGTTCCCTGTTACAAGTTAAAAATTTTTGGGTACTTTGCTGATATGAGTGATTTGTTAATGTGAGCCATCACATCCGTTAAGTGATGATAATCAGAGTGATAATAGTTATCTTGGGTTGTTAGGTGTTGTGAAGAAGTGGCTTCTAGGAGCCATCAGAGAGCTTAGTGTTGTCTTCCCAACAATTTGTTCCATTTTCTGGTAATTGGAACGTGCGCAGCTTTCTTCTTTTATTCCACGTGCTATTTAGATTATGATTTGCGAATTTAATTTGATTATCAACATGAAGTCTCAAAAGCCCGGACGCATTAAAGCGAGCCCAGGTATTTCTTCTTACGGTAAGGAAAACCGAAGCATGCAGACTAAACGTTGCATTCAAATTCAATGGCTGGTAAAATAGAAGCTTCTGTTTATTTATAGTTCTAACTGAACTGTATGTCATGTTATCATGTATTATTATTATTCACAATAAGCCAATAGCCTCAGTTGAACATTTGGCAAGGGACAATTCCCACATTTCAAGAGATACCTGTGTTTACAAAATGCGGTTGCGAAGCCAAATTAAGTTTTGCATTTGATACCATAACTCTGAACCAACAAGGATAATGTTTTTCTTTCTGTTTTTTTTTTTTTAAACCCTCTCTCTCTCTCTCTTTCAAAAGAACAGTATCATTAAATAGCATACAAATCAAAATTACAAGAGTACTTTCAAGCTACCTAATTTTCTAAGAGATCCAGCTTTCCATTTCACTACATATCAATTTGACAACCAAATATATCCTGAGATTAAGCAACATGGATCAAAACGGGAACAGGACTGGTCGCAGGACAACCACATGAAGATGTGCTACGGTATGGTCAATTATTGTCCCATATTAGGAGGTGGTGGGGGTGGACGAATCGGCATCTGTTGGCCCCCATAACCTTGTGGAGGAGGAGGAGGCATTGTCGGAGGCCTACCCACCTGAGTACCAGGAGTGAAATTGGCCATTGTACCACTACCACCTGGAGGCGGAGGAGGAGCAGGTGGAGCTCCACCAGGAGGCATAGGCCTAGGACCATTTGCCATTGGAGGTGGGGGAGGCGGTAATGTTCCAGTCATTGGCGGGGGTGGGGCTCTAGGAGCATTTCCTGCAGACACACCTGGTGGTGGCCCCTGTGGTGGAGGTGGCGGTGGTGGAGCTACTGCACCGTTGGCTGCAGGGGCAGCTTGAGGTTTGTTCCCCTCCACTGGTTTGGATTTGAAATATAGCTGCAGCTGCACATCTCAAACAAACACAAAAATTATTAGTCGCAGAAAACTCCCACAAAAAGGGAAAAGTGCCAAACAAAACAACAATGAACAAAGATTAATGTCTCATCTTTAATAGAGGCATCGAGACATATCATATGTAAGTAAATAGCAGGTATAACCTACATTAGAAGTAAAAACCAAGAGCCGATCCAATAGCTGAACCAAATAAGTCACAGAGGTGGTCCAGAGTTTTGGATTTATGGGCAACTTCCGACAACATTTAAAACAGCCGATAAACAACCACATTTACCGACTAATCCATCTAAATGGACCGAGTGCTAGAAAATGGAAAGAGGGTGGAAAGAGAAAGGGCAAGTATAAACAGACTAACCGTGAACATCTTTGAGTCTGGATCCCAATGGGAAAAGAACTTGGGTGTAGATTTGTCAATCTCTGTGCTGGGAACCTGAAACATAAACGGAAATCAATAATCATAACTATCTCCAGTAATGATTAATGGTAAAATGAAAATCAACAAATATATAATATGGTCAAGTCACCTTAAAAGCAATGATCTCATATGGTTCTGCTGCAAACATAAGATACTGGTATCTCTTATCAAATGGTTGAACTCGCTGCATCATGAAAAGAAGAGATTAGGATATGGTTGACTACAGAGAAGAAAACATGCAATTCATCTACAAGGGGTGAGATAAAATCGACAAAGGAAATAATAATGACCACTGGTATCATGAGAAATCTGTTTGGTATTAAACTCAACTCAAATATGGAATATACCTGCTCAAAAGATGACATAAATCGGTGCCTCGGCTTTGATAGGTCTTCTATCTCAGGATATTCAATCTGCATTTGAAAGAAAATCATTACTTTTGATACATAATATATGATGCTATATAATGGAATTTCAAGTACAAAACATGAACAAAAAATTAAAAAAAAATATATATATATATATATATATACCTGGAATAGAAGAGACCTCTGCTTTGTCTCAGGATCAAACTGTTTTGTCACACGATACCCAGGCCTACCAATTTTGACTGCATACGCACCACACATATACATAAAAACTCATCAGTTGAGATTTTACGAAACACGTTCTTAAACTCTACGATAAACAATAGACCAGGTTTTTTTTTCGTGGGCGGGGGGGGAGGAGGGGTGGGAGCATCAGTGAGATATACAATAACAACGCCTCAAAAAATTTTCAGCAATATCAACACTGAAACAAAATGGCTGCCAAACACACCAAAGTATCAATGTTGCAAGTTCATATAAGCCATTATTCGAGATAAGCAATAAACCTATCCTATCTTAGTTTTTAAATCAAAGTCAAATATACAACACTCAGTACCCCCCCAAAAAACCAAGGCACAATACTTTGGGTAACCCTTGGACCCCTCCAACCTTTAATTCTAGGCCAAAAATTAAGTGCTTAGAAATAAATCGTTTCAGTGTCCCTCAGCATGTCGCCCTAATAGTAATAGCTGAAACTGTGGATAATGTATTCGTAATCCAGGATGTCATCCTAATGGCTGAAACTTATGTAATGTGTAACCCTAATATATTAATATGTAACAGTACGCACAGACATGAAATTAAAAAATAAACCATGCATAAGTGCGTGTTAGAAGAGAAAACTAGCCTGTTTTACGAACGTTGACTTTTCGCTTGTGGGGCTGGGGCTGAGCAGGAGCATCCTTGGCCTCGCGGGCAGCTCTCTTAGCCAAATTGGTCTGATGGCGCTTCCCTTGTGTGTGTGCCAAGTAGTTTCCCTCGTTATTGTGAAGTGTCAAACACAGCTTACACTCGTAACTACAACAAGTACAACAACAAGAAGCAGCAAAGCCACCCCAAGCTTAATTAAATAATTTAATTAATCAAATCAAATCACATCAATCAAACGAAGATGTTGTCGATTTACCTGCCCAGGTGGTTCCGCATGAAATAAGGATCTTTGGCTAAATCGATGGTCTCCAAGGCCAACCTCCGGAGCCTCTCTCGCCGGTCGATGGCCTCATTCTGAGCGGAGGCGGCGCCACCGCTGCCGGGCTTCGAACCCCACTCTCTGTCCATGATTTTGATGAGGTATGTGTTCAAAGCTTCGCTTTGGGAGTTGTAAAAGAAACTTTCAACAGGCCTTCGGCTTGTATATATACAGGGTTATTGCCCTTGAGGTTAATTTTCGCTGCTCCCAAACATTTTAGCAAACTTCTACGCACTAAAATTTCAATAAATTTAGGGTTATTATGATTTTACTACTTCAAAATTTATCAAATATCAAATAACTATAATAAGTATTGTCTCTTATCATTTTCTTATTATATTTTTATAAAATATTATTTTACTACTTTTTCATTACAATAAATATCATTTTACTACTTTTTCGTTACAACCGTTAGTTGACTCTTTAGTTGATTAGTTAGTTGACTAATAAAATATAAATTTTATCCTTCATGATTAAAAAAATAATAAGATAAATTTATAATCCATATATCATAATTCCCGTAAAAAGAATTATGTTGATATTTTATATCCATTTTAATAAATATATTACAAATTTATTTTGTAAATAAGTTTCAACTATTTTTTTAATCATGAAGGGTGAAATTGGTATTTTGTTAGTCAACTAACTGGTCAACTAACGATTATAACGAAAAAGTAGTAAAATAATATTTTTATAAAGATATAGCAGAAAAATAATAGGAGACAATACTTGTAATCATTTGATACTGATAATTTTTGAAGTAGTGAAATGATAATAACCCATAAATTTAATTTTGCCAATTAAAATCGTAACTACCCAAATGCAAAATTAAATTATTTTTTCTTTTATTTTAAATTTTTAAGAAAATTTGTTAGCCATCCACTCTAAGTTTACCTCGTTATAAACATACTACAAAAATTTTAATTTATTTAATTTTTTACCCTAAATTTATAATTTATATCGACCGTCCACTAAAATATTAATAAATATTTAACAAAATCTTAGTAAAATAAATAATTTTACCCTTTAATTCAATGGCATTTTTAACTTTACACCATAAATAATAAAATAAAATTTAAAATTTATCAGACATTCACCCTAAGTTTAACATGTTATCAAAAATACTATAAAAGTTTGAATTTATTCAAAATTTCACGTTTAATTTATAATTTGTATCAATTATCAACAAAAATATCAGCTACTTTTTATACTTGATGGCGTCATAAGGGTAATTTAGATGTTTAATATACTAAAGAAATAAAATAATAGTTTAAACAATAAAAATAATAAATTATTTTTCATAACTAATATTCAATTAAATACACTTGAAACTATAATTAAAAGAATATATGATTTTTCTTCACAAATTTACATAATCAAACACTATGCACAAATTATCCTAATAATTCATAAACACCCAATCAATCCTATCCTTAAATTCAATTTCACAATTTTAAAAAAAAAAAGCACTAATTTTTTTTCTCAATTTACCTTCACAAATTAACAAAATCAAATCCAAGATCCACAAATTACCCTAAACACTAATTCATAAACAACGGTCATTCCAATCTTTAAATTCAATTTCATAAACATCTAATCAAATCCAATTGGCAATGTTATAACCACCATTGCCGTCAGTGCTTCCACTAGCCTCGTGAATAGTTACGACCACCACAAGACTCTTCAATAGTCAATCTTCATAGCGCAATGTAAGTTTTTATCAATTACTGCCAATGATTGAAGGATTTGATACCAATTCAACGTTGATTTTGTGAATTCTAAAAATTTAGAGAGAGAAGGTAACGTGGAAGGTAGTGAAATATATTTTATTTTGTTTTTAGTTTTATAATTATATGGTTGATGAAGGATTTGATACAAATTGTGGTTAGGGAAAAAAATTGTTGGTAGTTTTGTTTTTGAAAAAAGAGAGTTTGCCGACTGTTGAGTTATTTTTTTTAATTTTATTTTATTATTGATGGCGCAAAGTTAAAAAAAAAAGACCTTGAATTCAAGGATAAAATGATCGTTCTACTTAGATTCTGTTGAACTAATGGTATTCATATTTTAGTAGATAGTTAATACAAATTATAAAGCTATAGTAAGAATTAAATAAATTTAAATTTTTGTGATAACTTTTATAATAGAAGAAAACTTAAGGTAAATGGGTAATAATTTTTCTATTTTGCATGTTAAATGTATAAATTAACTTTATAAGATCATCAATTATAAAGGCAGTTAATATTTTGATGAATGATTAATACAAATTATAAACTGAAGTTAAAAACTTTATCAAATTTAAAATTTTATAGTACTTTTTATGACAAAATAAACTTAAAGTACATTAACGATAATTTCTAAATTTTTAATTGATAAACCAATTATTTTCCCAATTTCCCTTCGACCCCAAAGAAAAACCACCCGAAATCCTCCACCCAGATATAAAAATCTTTTCCCCTCCGAATTCATAAAAATTTGGCAATCTCAAATTTCATTTACGACTGTTTACACAATAAAATCAAACCCTCGATTTTTACCATTTAATTTTTTTTTTCCTTTCGACAATCCAAACAACAATCTTACACGTATCATCAAATCCCTAAATTTTGAAAATCAATAATCCCCAACTCTTCACAGTTCACACAACCACCGCACACACTGTCGCCGCACATTGCCTTGCCGCGGCTTTCCGTTATTTGAACTGTCAAGATCTCCAAAAATAGCCGAAACAACGTTTGATGCTCTTTCATTTGGCTTTAAAAATTTTGAAATTACTCAATCCCTCACTTCAACAATTCAACAATCCATATCCAATCGCGACACATCCATGACAGTCAAGATATGAGACCTTGGTTTCTAGTTTCCCAAAAAATAAAATAAAAATTAAATCCATGAGTTGCTAGATGAAATTATGCAATTCAAATTTTTAATTTTTTTTTTCTCTCTGAAACCAGATTGGGTGCTTTTGACATAATAATGGTGCCCCTGGCTGTAGGTTTTGTCTTCGTCGGAGGGTAGAGGATGTGTCTGTCCAACCGGCTTGCATTTGGGTACGAGGGTTTGGCTTGGCAAAATTCTGGGGATATTCATTAGGGAAATTTTTGTTTGAGCTGACTCTGATATCAAAGATTAAAAAAAAAAAAAAGAAGACTTTAGTTTGTGTACAAAAATTAGCGAGAACCGAGATAGGCAAAACAAAATGATTTTTTTATTATTTCGAATCTGCATTGGGGGCAATATGATACTCTCGGGGTCAACACGATCAGCCAAAAAATAACCGCTATCTATTTGCAAATACGCAAAATCTTAGGAGAGTAATCTAAAATTATCCTTCTTGAAGCACACAGCACAGTTAGCATTTGATAGTCCCAAAGATGCCTTCTCTTTGGGGGATGGAAGAGCTGGTTGGGGCAGAAGGTTCAATTATGAGAACTACTGGAGCTTACATGAGGAAAGCAAGAATTTAATTAGTGACGTTTCGGTGTAATATCGATGCATCTGAAATCCTTAATCTGATGATTCTGATCGATAATTTCCTCAGCAGAATTGAGATGACTAGAGAGTCATTGAAGCAGTGAAGTGCCCAGCATTTTGGAAAAAGGAAAGAAATTATTAAAAGACCTTCAAGATATGCTTGTCGACATCAAAAGTGGTCCCACGTGCTTTCAGAGTTCAATTGAAATTAAAATCTTGGAAAGGCAGATTGAAGATTTTACGAGGGATGATGAGATGTATTGGCATCACAGATCCGGGATCGCTTGGCTTCAGGCCTAGGGACAAAAATACGAGATTTTTTCATGCGAATGCAAGTTCAAGAAGGCAGAGGAATTTGATTGAAGGGATCTTGGATTAACACAATATATGGAAGGATGAGTCCGAAGAGGTTGAAGCTGAATTTATTAATTACTTTTCTAGTCTTTTTCTATCTTCAAATCCACCAACTGGAAATATTGAGGAAGCTCTTGTCTATTTACAGCCAAAAGTTACAGATGACATGAAAGTAATGCTTACTCATGTTTCTCCAAGGAAGAGGTTCGCGATGCGCTGTTTCAAATGAATCCTAATAAAGCTCTAGACCCTGATAGTTTCTCTGTATCGTTCTTCCAATCTTATTGGGGTTTGATTGGTAATTCGGTTGCTGATGCATGTCTGAGATTTCTAAATGGAGGGGATGATTTGCACAAGCTTAATCACGTCCATGTTGTCTTAATTCCCAAGGTTAAGTTCCACGTAGAGTGGGTGATTTTCGACCAACAAGCCTTTGTAATGTCATTTAAAAAATTATTGCTAAAGTTTTAGCTAATCGATTGAAATCTATTTTGCATGATATTATAACCCCAAACCAACGTGCTTTTGTCTCTGGCCGGCTAATTACAGATAACATTAGTATAGGCTATGAATGCCTTCATAAAATTCAAAACAAAGGAGTGCAAAGCAATCTTTAATGACATTAAAACTGGATGTTAGCAAAGCCTATGACAGAATTGAATGAGACTTTCTCAAGGCAGTCATGTTAAAGTTGGGATTTTCGTCACAGTGGATATAAATTATACTCAAATGTGTTTCATCCTCTTCCTTTTCTCTCCTGATTAATGGTGAAGTTATAGGTAAATATAATTCCTTAAAGAGGGCTAAGGCAAGGGTGTCCTTTGTCTCCATATCTATTCATTTTATGCATGGAGGCTCTCTCATGAATGCTCAAGTACGCAGAGGCTGCCAACTTACTTCACGGTATCTAATTTGATCTAGCTGGTTTATCGATCTCGCATTTGTCTTTTTGCTAGTGATAGCTTAATTTTTGCCCGAACAGATGCGGAAGAGTGTGTACAATAGAAGAGCATCCTTGCTAAATGTTCTACGGCCTCAGGGCAGGCGAATAATTTTGAAAAATCTTTAATTTTAATTAGTCCTGATGCTTCACAAGCCACTGTCAACTTGATTAAAAGCACTTTTAATTTGGCTGTCGTCACCTCCCATGAAATGTACCTTGGCCTTCCTTCACTGATTGGTAGGAAAAAGTCTCACCTTTTTCCCATGCTGAAGGAGAGAGATAGAAATAAAATCTTATGTTGGAAATCTAAGTTATTTTCTTGTAGAGGAAAAGAAGTCTTGCTAAAGGCTGTGGCACAAGCAATCCTTACATATTCTATGAATGTTTTAGACTGCCTCCTGGTTTTTGTTTTAAATTGCAGAAAATGGTGGCTAATTATTGGTGGAGTCATTCTTCCTCGTCCAAGGGTATTCGTTGGCTTCAGTGGAGGTCTCTTTGGTAACCAAGAAGAGCAGGAATGGGTTTAGGATCTGATTGCCTTTAATCAAGCTCTTTTGGCCAAGTAATGTTGGCGAATTCTTATTCAACTGAAGTTTTTGGCATCTATAGTCTTAAAAACAAAGTATGTTCCTTATTCTGGCTTTCTAGAGAATAAGCTTAGTGTTAGGAAATTGGTGGGTGAAGCAGATACACAGCTAAAATGAAATTGTAAGAAAATAAAGAACAAGCACAAAAATGTACCACCTTGAAATTACGTGGTTCGACTTTTAGCCTACGTCCACGGGCGAAAACAGAAGGAAAATATTTCACTAGTGAAAATGAGTTACAAGTATTGTGGTATTTTAGCTCACTATCCAAAATCTCAATACACTCAAACTCTCAAATCACTAAACTCTTAAAATCACTCTCTAAATAAAGAAAAGAACTGAAGAACTCGATAATTTACAAATGAAGGGAGCCAGCGTTTTTATAGCCAAAATTAGCTACTTTTCATTTAATATTTAATTATTATTATTATTATATTAATTTTTCTTTTCTTTTCCTTCTTTGGCCCGACATCTCTTTTTCTTCTCTCTTTCTTTTTTTTCTTCTTTCTCTTTTGTTTCTTTCCTTGAGCGGCATCTACTTGGCCTTCAATTTCCTTCAATTTGGGTGGTCATTTTGAAAAATGTTAATGGTGCCAAACCGCCCATGACTTTGACATTCTCCCACTTGGAGATTAGATTGGGGACCAATCAATCTCCACACCATCCTTTCTACTTCGTCATAATCATGTTGCCTACGTTTCTGCTATGCCACAAGAGGATTTACTCTAGATAAACTTGTCAGCATTTATCGGCTTGGTCAAAACATCTGCTAGGTTCTCCTTCGTGTGGATTTTCTGTAAATCCACACTTTCGTCTTCCACTACTTCTCGAACGAAGTGATACTGACCTCCTATGTGTTTTGTTCTGGAATGAAAGGCTGGATTCCTTGCATTGTGCAAGGCACTTTGACTGTCACAAAATACAGGAATTTTCTGTTGTTTGTGCCCGAGCTCCTCCAATAACCTTTGTATCCAAATAGCTTCATTGCAAGCTTGTGTAGCTGCCATGTACTCTGCTTCTGTTGTAGATAAGGCCACAACGGTCTGCAGTTTTGAAACCCAGCTTACAGTTGCTCCTGCAAGTGTAAACACATAACCAGTAGTGGATTTTCTTTTATCAAGATCTCCTGCAAAATCTGAATCCACATAGCCCCTAACAGTAAACTCTGATCCTCCATAACATAATGCAACATCGGAGGTTCCTCTGATGTATCTCAGAATCCTCTTCACAGCTATCCAATACTCTCCACCAGGATTCGCCATGTATCAACTGACTGCTCCCACTGCTTGTGCAATGTCCGGTCTAGTACATATCATAACGAACATCAAACTTCCCATTGCTGATGCATACGGTACTCGAGACATCTCATTTCTCTCTGCTTCATTGCTAGGACACATACTTGAGGATTCGCCATGTATCAACTGACTGCTCCCACTGCTTGTGCAATGTCCGGTCTAGTACATATCATAACGAACATCAAACGTAATTCTTCTGCGAAAGCCAAATCTTCCTGTTATTTCTATCTCGGTGAATTTGCATCCCTAGAATCTTGTTGGATAATTTAAAATTAACAGGAAGTGGGGTAGAGATTAACTTACAATCTTGCATGTTGAAGTACCGTAAGATTTTCTGCTACCAACATGTCATCCACATACAACAGCAAAATAATGAAATCATTATCTTTAAACCTCTTATAATACGCACAATGGTCTGAACTGAGTCTGTTGTATCCGAGGCTTATAATGAAGGAATCAAATCTCTTATACCAATACCTTGGCGCCTGTTTGAGACCGTATAGAGATTTGTTCAACCTGCAAACCAAGTTCTCCTTTCCTGTTTCTGCAAAACCTTCTGGTTGGAGCATATATATTTCTTCTTCAAGTTCTCCATAAAGAAATGTAGTTTTCAGATCTAACTGCTCAAGATGTAAGTCAAATGTAGCACACATTGCCAAGACTACTCTGACTGTCGTGAGTCGAACCACCAGAGAAAATATCTCGTTAAAGTCAGTACCTTCTTTCTGAGCATATCCTTTCACCACCAGTCTTGCACGATACCGCTCCACTTGGTCATTGCCATCACGTTTGATCTTATAGACCCATTTGTTACCAATGACTTTTCTTCCGTGTGGTAGTGGTACAAGTTCCCATGTCTTGTTCTTGTGTAGAGCTTCAATTTCTTCCTGCATTGCTGTCATCCACAAAGCAACATCTGAGCTGTTTAAAGCTTTATGGAAAGTTGAAGGCTCTCCATCCTTTGTTAGAAGACAGTATGCAACATTGATATCTGTGACATACTCCGAGTGCCACGTTAGCGGTCGTCTCTTACGAGTTGACCGACGAATTTCTGGAGCCTCGGACTCGACTGGTTCTTGTTCTTCGTGTTCTGGTGCTGCTTCAAAAGAATCTGAATCTTTTGGATTATTTTCCACATATACTGGTATAGTCTCTGACTTTTCTTTTACCTTGCTATCATCCTCATCTCTTCTTTGCAGTTGATCTTCGATAAAGATAACATCTTTGCTAATGACGATATTGTGGGTAGTGGGGTCCCACAGACGATACCCCTTTACTCTATCAGCATACCCCAAGAAGATACATCTTCTATATTTTGGATCCAGCTTTGTTCTTTCTTGGGCATTGTACATCACGTACACAGGACATCCAAATGCATGTAAGTAGGAATAATCAGCTAGCTTTCCAGTCCACATCTCCATCGCTGTCTTCAGCCCAATAACTGTAGATGGCGACCGATTTACTATATAACATGCAGTTTTGGCTGCTTTTGCCCAGAATGAATTAGGTAGACCAGCAGTCCTCAACATAGCTCTTATTCTCTCTGTAAGAGTTCTATTCATCCGCTCCGCCACTTCATTTTGTTGAGGAGTGTATGCTACCGTAAACTGCCTCTGAATACCTTTTTGCTTACAGAAAGTAAAAAACTCGCCGTCTGTATACTCTCCACCATTATCCGTCCTCAAGCACTTGATCTTTTTACCATATTCAAGTTCCACCCGCGCTTTGTATTCTTTAAACATTGGAAATACATCTGACTTTTTCTTAATTGGATACACCTAACATCTTCTGGAATAATCATCAATGAAATTCACTATGTATTTTGCACCTCCAATGGATATATCCGGTGATTCCCAAACATCAGAATGAATCAAGTCTAAAATGCATTTACTTCTAGCAACAGATCTGCTGAATTTTAATCTATACTGCTTACTTGTAACACAATGCTCGCAAAATGGTAAACTTACCGATTTGAGCCCTAGAAGTAATTTTCGCTCAGAGAAAATTTTTAAACCTTGTTCCGACATGTGGCCAAGTTTGAGATGCCACATCATCGTTGACTCTTCTCCATTTGATGCGACACACGCATCAGCCTCCTGTAGTGTTTTTGCTTTTAGCATGAATATATTAGCACTGATCTTTTCTACCTTTATCAATACAAGCACTCCTTTAACAATCTTTATAATTCCATTCTCCACACGAGTTTTGCACCCATGACTGTCTATTTGTCCCAAAGACAATAGATTTTTCTTCAGGCCATTGGCATGTCGTACTTCCCCAATTTTACGAATTATACCATCAAACATTTTTATTTTGATAGTACCAATACCAGCGATCTCTAAGGCATGATCATTGCCCATATATACAGATCCTCCTGAGATAGGTTCATATGTGTGAAACCATTCTCTCCGAGAGGTCATGTGCCAGGTAGCTCCTGAGTCTATAAGCCAGACATCAAATAGTCATTTTCTGCCTTCTGAAATAGTTGTTGCCTCGCTGTAGAAAATTTCGCCATCATCCGAGGTACTTGCTACACACCCCTGAGCATTTGATGACTCAGGTTCTTTGCCCTCTCTTCTCTTCTGGTTACTCCAACACTCTTTCTTGACGTGCCTTTTCTTGCCACAGTTGTAGCATTTAACATTCTTCTTACTTCTGGATTTTGATCTACCATGATTTTGATTCCCACTGGGGCCACGTTCCGTTGATCTCTCTCTCGTCACCGATAGCACCTCCGCTTGCTGCGAACTTGTTTGTCTGTTTTCCTTATTTTTCCGCCTGCTCTCCTCATTTAATATGGAGGCTGCAACATCGTCGAAAATTAAACTATCCGCTGGATTGTTATTCTTTAGGTTGATGATGGGTTGATCATACAAATCTAGTAGACTTTGAAGTAGAAGCTCTGCACGTTCATTTTCCTCTATATTATGACCCAACGTTGTGAGTTGTGAAAATAGAGTATTCAAGGTTTTGATGTGGTCGGTCACCATTGTAGATTCCGCCATTCGAAGGGTATAGAGTTTCCTCTTCAAGAAGATTTTGTTGTGTAGTGACTTGGCCTCATACAATTTTGTGAGAGTATCCCATATTTCTTTCGCTGTATTTTTCTCTGCCACACTGGATAATACTCCATCTGCAAGTGTCAAGTGTAGATCAGAAATGGCGTTGCCATCTATCTCGTTCCACTTGTCATCAGTTATCTCCATGGACCTTTTTTCAATTGCTGCCAAGCAATTATTTTTCCTCAATACAGCTTTCATCTTCATTTTCCACAACGAAAAATTATTCTTGTTGAACTTCTCAATTTCATACTTTGCCGCCATTTTGTAGATAAATACCGCACACAAGCTAGTGTACCACCTTGAATAGTTGTGAGTATGTGTGAGAATGCACACCAGGAAAGTTCCAAGGAAAGACTGGAGGGGTCACAATGGTCTCACTTAAAACCCAGACTCCTTAAGCTCCTTTCGCCTTTGTGACAAAACTTTCCTAGACATGTACAAAATCACACAGTTGTTTTACTCACACCACTATTCCCTGCTTTACATCGTAAAATTCTTGGATCACTCCCACCGTTTCACGTGAATAGTACCGTATACGTGAACAATACCGTATACATGAATAATATCATATACGTGAACAGTACCGTATATGTGAGTAGTACCCGACTCTAAAAATACAACCAATAGCTCTGATACCACTGTTAGAAAATTAGTGGGTGAAGCAGACACGCAGCTAAAATGAAATTGTAAGAAAATAAAGAACAAGCACAAAAATGTACCACCTTAAAATTACGTGGTTTGGCTTTTAACCTACGTCCATGGGCGAAAACAAAAGAAAAATATTTTGCTAGTGAAAATGAGTTACAAGTATTGTGGTATTTTAACTCACTACCCAAAATCTCAATACACCCAAACTCTCAAATCACTAGACTCTTAAAATCACTCTCTAAATAAAGAAAAGAACCGAAGAACGCGATGATTTACAAATGAAGGGAGCCAACGTTTTTATAACCAAAATTAGCTATTGTTCATTTAATATTTAATTATTATTATTATTTTATTAATTTTTCTTTTCTTTTCCTTCTTCGGCCCAACATTTCTTTTTCTTCTTCCTCTTTTGTTTCTTTCCTTGGGCGTCATCTACTTGGCCTTCAATTTCCTTCAATTTGGGTGGCCATTTTGAAATATGTTAATGGTGCCAAACCGCCCATGACTTTGACACTTAGTAGTAATTCGTCTTATATTTGGAGGGGTTTGCTATGGGATAGGAAGATAATTGAGAGTGGTTGATAGAAAGGACATCGTTGTATATCATCATAATTGAATCCCCAGACCTTATATTTTCAGACCTTGCTCTCCTCACACATTGCCTTTAGATTCCAATGTAGCAACATTGTTAAGCGATAATGGAGGTTGGAATAAAGATCTCATTAGAGCAAACTTTGTTCCCGCTGATGTTAATGAAATTCTTAAGATTCCAGTGCCTAATGTGCCTATGAGAGATAAGTTACTATGGCATTTTAACCACAGAGTAAAAGTGGGTACCAAGCTGCGTTAAGATTGCGATTTCCAGAGTTTCCTTCTTGTTTAGAGAGTTTTTCTAGTTGGTGGAAATTTATCTGGTACCTCCTAATTCTCACAAAAATAAAAATCTTTTTTTGGAGAGCCTTGAAAGAAATTCTACCCACACAATATAATTTGGCAAAAAGGATAATCTTGAATAATGAAATATGTCAACGATGTTATGCTAGCGTTGAAGATGTTTGTCATAGCCTTGTTGATTGTAAATATGCAAGGAATATCTGGAAGCTTAAGCCTTGCTTTTCATGGTTTGAAAGTTTAGTTTATATGCCATTCTCTTGCTTTGCTAAGAAAGAAGCTGAACGGTTGTCAAGGGAGGAGTTTTTTTTGTTGATAGGGATGGCTGGGTAAATTTGGAAATCTAGGAACAAGGTTTTGTATGGTAATTCAAGGGAGGATTGGCATCAAGTTTTAAATAGGGCTGAAATTTCGCTAGAGTCTATCAAAGTAGGGGCACCAAGTCAATCTATCTCTAGCAAAACTATTGCTACTCTGCCTGATATTTGGTGCCCTCCAGAACCTTCTTAGTATATAATGCTGACGCTGCTCTAAAAACAAGAAGATGGAATTGTTGGTTTCGGTTGAATCATCAGAAGTTACGGAGATGCTGTCATGGCAGCTGCAGCAACGAAGAAGCCTTGTTTAGGAGACGTGAAAACCCCCGAGGCTTTGGCTGTTCTAGAAGGTGTGAAGATGGCTGCAGAAGCTGGTCTTTCTCCGCTAATTATAGAGTCAAATTCAAAGAATGTTGCGCGTTTTTTTCTCAACGGGATCTCTAGTAGAAAAGAGTTGGATTGGATTATTAGTGGATAAGAACAATTAATAAACAATGGTTTAGATCTTGTAATTTAGTGGCTTTTAGTATGGCTTAAGGTGGTACCGAAAGAGATTGAAGAATCATTGTCATTTTCTTTTCTTTTTTTTAATGAAATCACTCGCCGTCAAAAAAATAAAAATAAATAAAAAATGAATAACAACATTTAAAAGATAAATTGATATTTTCTTATCTTTGGAAGGTATATTGAGAATACTTACCATAGGTGGGGGATAATTTGAAATTTGCCTATAAGTATAATGGATTTGAGTTTAACAAATAATGGGCCTAAGGAAGGCCCAACAGAACCCCCATTTTCAAAATCCATAAATTATGCGATATTTTGAAGCTGTTTTCCTCACCAACCACCCCCCCCCACCACAAAATACAGTTTTACTGTAATTAAGCGAATTGATTATGTCATATCATACATATTTAATTGAATGTTAGTAGTAATTATCAATTTATTTTGCAAGCGGATCCTATATGAAACTATAAGGACTTTTAATAATGAATTTGTTTAATAAATTTATCAAGATCGGATAAAAATATTATTTAATAAAGTTCAATTGATCACATATTAATTTTTTAAATTTCTAATTAATTTGAATTTCTAAAATTTAAATTGATTTTTTTATTCTTCTACCTCTCCTAAGATTATCTTAATTCAAGTGATAAATTAAAAATATATATTTAAAAACCACTTGACTAAATCCTAGGCAAATTTGTAAAAGAAACTTATCTCTTTCAGAGTTGAATAGTATAGTTTTCAGATGAGGTAACTATTTCTAATACTATTTCTAATTCCATAATGCTTTTTTACAAAAATAATAAAAGTGATGATCACAATATGTAGTGGATTCTCTGAGCATTGGGTCCTCATCACCAAACATGGGTCTGCCATTGAAACAAATTATGGCCACCCCAAATTGAAAATATGCCATTAAAAGTGAATTGTCGAAGCATGCATGCACTTCACAGCATCAAAATGTCTGAAATCTCAATTGAATTCATTATGGTCCATGCCCCATATTGTCCAAAATAATTTGGATGTCTAATCGGAAATGATCAGTATAGCTTTCGTTTGAGAATAAGTGCGGTACTTTTCTTCGACGCTAAAGAAAGATATGAACAAATTAAATTAGTTGAATTGTATATATCAAGCTATGTTGTTCAAGGAATCTCTCTAGCTTTGCATAATGTTTGAAATTATTTTTCAAAGATTTTATACCATTACCTGCATTAGACGTAAGCACAGCACAACCTCCTTTTCAATCTTTAGTATATAAATTTATAATTTGGATGACAACTTTAATTTTACAAGTGCGAGCCAAATCTCCACGACAACTGAAAAAGGTTTTGAGGAAATTTATAATTGGTTGTCACAACGATAATTAACGTTGTGAAGCAACAGAGTTTTGTTAATCTTTCCTAGAACGTTATTATTTGAATTAGTATATTGTGACAATTTAAGATTTGTGTCCTTATTGCATTCTAATTCTTAAATTGAAGTCTACATTAAGTGAAAGACTTTTTAATTTAGTTATTTTTCTAAAGTTAGTATTATTGTCTTTTATTTTAGGGAGAATACCTAGGACACAAGGATTCTACTAACTTATTATAGGAGTATAATCCTTCCCTATAAATAGGGTTCTGTTCCACATACTGAAGATAGTTTACCATAAGTAAAGAAGTAGAATTTTAGTGGGGATAAACAATGCATGAATAGTGATGGGAATCAATGCTATGAATACCATTGGTGAATCATATTAGTGAACATTACCGTAAACAATACCTGCCACAACTAATCATGGACTTTTATTCTTGATGTTTTTGATACATCTTTGTCCATTGCTAGACATCATTTATTGATTGGTCTCTTCCGGAGAATGTAATAAAGAGATTTTACATTAAGATTGCAAATGATACAACTTAAAAATAATTTATTACTCTCAAGTGTAAAAGTGTCTAATTATGATACAAGTCAGTAAGTCTGAAGTCAAATCACAAGAAATTTAAAAATTCGATGGTCAATAATTAAATGAAAATAACTATAGAAAAATAAGTTAAGAAAAAAAATCAAAATCAAAGAAATGTTAAGGGTTCACGATCCACTCTCGGGCATTCAAATCATGGACATAATACTCTCTCTTTTTTTTTGTGTGGATACTATGTGATCTAGTTCTTAATTAACCACTCTACAAACAAATATAGGGGTTAAATATATAATGTATCACAACTGTATTAGAGTGTTCTCACTACCGTGTTGTTGTGTCGATATTAAGTCTAAACTCTCACATAGATCCAAGGGGATCAAAATCTACAAATAAATATAGAATGAAAATAATTGGTAGAAAATATAACTTATAAATTAAAAACAATAAACTTTAAACTCACTTGAGAGAATAATTGAATCCACAATTTGAACCCTTATACTTCACCCTTCGTCTTAACTTAGAAAATTTGCAGCTCATGTTGCTAAAGAAAAACAATTATTTTATTTGATAAATTAAATTGTAAAATTAAAATAAAAAAATTGAAAGCAAAAGAGAGAAAGAAAAAAAATCTCTTTTTATTAACTAAACTTTTCTGAACAAATTTCACACAAAAAAGAAAAATATTTTCTAGAAAAGTCACAATCAAATTAGTGATTACCTTGCCTTTATATAGGGCATATTATGATCTTGATTAAGTGTGGACATTTGCAGGGTAATTCTATTGAGCTTGCAACTACAACCTTCGAATGAGCTTTAATGATATAATCCAATAGTTTAAGTTTATAGCCAATGTAATGTATTATGGAGCATTAGATTCAACTTAATCAATAGATATAAATAAAGTCAAATAAGGACCCTCCGTCGGACATTTTTGTCAAGGTGATTTAACCAATAAAGTGAGATGTGTTGAATCTAGCATAATGGGTTTCATGTGAGCTTAAACACATGATGCGATCTCAACCTTTTAGAATCATTACTGTAAAATTGAAGAGTTAACTTGATGTGATAAATTCTACCAAATCTTCCAAAGGCTTTTTAGTCTCCAAAATCCAAATTTCATGTCCGGATTCTAATCCGAGCACCAAAAATTTATGAAATCTAGGATTTTCCTATAATTTACAAAATCACACATAAGAACAAATAAATGCAAATAATTCCTAAAATGGATCAAGGATTCATAAATGTGAAAAAGTTATTAATGTTCTCAGTAATGTTAACAAAAATTTTGATTTTAACATCTACTTATTGTATTTTTTTTCTAATGTTAATCATACTCCCCAACAAGCTTAAAGCCTAACATTGATAAGCAAAATTTATGTAAAAGCTTGTAATTGTTCTTCTCCTCTCTAAACAATCAAATAAGTGAACTCCCCCAATTTCTTTTTTTTTTTAAAAAAAAAACAAAATAATGTATAACTAGGTATCGACAAACCTTCCTTTGTGTTCAATTATAAATAAACACTAACATATGAGTTTTATTGAAACATAGTAATATCTTTATTATAGGAGTTCATTAGAGTTTTTATTGTTAGGCAATTGATTATTTATAAGTTCATGAGTACACAATATATCTTCAACCCATGCAGTGAGCTTTGGGCCATTGGCTCCCATAGTAGTTGGCCTTTGCACTAGTTGTAGAAACACCTCTACATGCTTAGTTACTTGAATTTCCAATTGAACCAATTCACACAATTCTTTTATTTTAGCCAAAACTTTACCTCTCTTATGCAAACAATCACTATTAATTAGGCAAGATACTCGGCTACGAGGCAAACATTTTGCTATATTTGTTTTTCTATTTTACTTTAACCAAAACTTTTCCATTTTACATGAACAATCACTGCTAATTATGTGAAATGCCTTGTTACTAAGTAGGAGCTTGGTTATTTTTCTTTTTTCTTTTGGAAGATAAAACAAACATTTTTCATTGTCTTAGATGTAACCTCCAATAAACCATGAGAACTAATTATTAAAATTTTCAACTTATAGCTAGATATGGCCAATGGGCCAGGCCGGCAAAGCAAGGCCCATGCGTGCTCGTGTCCGTACTGTGCCTAAATATTTTACTTAGGCCCGGCTCGGCACACGTGCCGTGCCCATTTGTACTGTGCCCACACGTGCCTGTCTAAGAAAAAAAGACCCAATAAGCTTTTTATTTTTTTTAAAAAATTAAAGAGTACATACTATTTTTTCAAGTTTATGTACTTTTCTTAGGTCTATGCCTTTATTCAAATTTAATATAATAAAAAATTCAAAACTCAAGTCCATATTTAATAATAATAAAATAATAATAGTAAGAAAATATAATATTAATTACTAATTTTGACCTTATAGTATTAGAGTTTTTTTAATACTAAACAACAATAATAATAAAAAAAATTTCTTAAGGGTTAACTTAATTGTTAACTTTGACTTACATAGAGTCATAAATTATAATTCACAATAATATTAATGCATATTTATAAAATCATGATATTTATAATTGTATTCATTAAAATCATGATATCAATTATTTATTTAATAGTTTATAAATATAAATCAATTATAGTTTTTTAAACTAACAATTAAATGAATTTAAAAAATTCAATTTCAAGTTATTTGTAAAATTATAAAATTTTAAGTTTACTTTCATTAAAAAATAAAACGTGCTTATTGTGAGTTTTTTTATCGTGCCGTGTTTAGCTCATCTCTAATCGTGCCGTGCTTTTAAGGCCCCTGTGTCTAAAATTCTAAGCCCGGCTCGGCTCACGTGTGTGTCGTGCCGTGCCGCATGCTCTACCAAAACGTGTTCGTGTCATGCCGTGTCACGTGCCGTTCGGCCCATTGGCTATCTCTACTTATAGCCTAAAAGTATTTGTCTCAATTTGTATGTGATGTGGTGATTTAGTAACATATGTCAAATGATCAAATAAAACAAAATGGATCAAAATGTTATTAAAATGAAGCTCATGAATTTAATTAGTTCGAAAAGAAAGAGACAAAAACATCTTTTATTGAAAAAATAAAATGGTAACAAAGATAGATCTTAAGAGTGACAAAAAGAATTCTTTGCTCTGCTATTTCGAACAAAGATTGATTCTTTTTGCCCCCACTGTTTCTATAAAAAGAGGTAAAGTTTAGAAGATTATACTTAATAAACTTTTAAAAAAAAATCTCTTGAAACATGTATAATTAGTGTATAAGAAAATAGAAAAGAGCCACAAACTAAGATTCAAGTCCACCATTTTAAACTTCTTGTCACTATCTGACTAGTCTAATTGAGAGACAATTTGGTGAATCTCATGTTGTATTCTTGTAATTGATCAATCAATTTAATAACTGTTTTGGCATGAACAAGGATTTTCGTGATATCATGATAGAAGGAAATCGTGCCTCACAGCATTATCAAGAAACATCATTAGGAGATCATAGTAATGATTTACATCCAACACCTCGGTAGTTTTTGGTGGATGTTCATCTATGCCTAGGATACAATTTTGAAATTTCAAGGTGCCAGGTCGCAAAGCAATAAAAGCATCAGTATTTTCAATCATTGCAATAAGTCATTCATGCATATTTGGACAATGAGTTCTTCTCCTTTTCTTTTTTTGGTTATTTTTTTACTAGTTAAAGCCTTTGGGATTATACCTAAAACTTGACTTCCTTCAGTGTTTGCAACTTGTGAGACTACCCTTTTAATCTATAGTCAACACCTTCATATATGAAATGTATTTTTCACTTGGACAATATTCTCCTAAGGTCTTTTGTAGCATTATAAAAATATGAAGTATGTCTACACAAATATTTTTAAGTTGTCAAAATGGAACTATTGCCATTATGATTCTCTCTCTTTTAAAGATTGGGATCATAGGAGAAAGAGATAGATATAGCAAGGTATCTATAGATTTAGGAAAGGTAGTGATTAATGATAATAAGTGTAGAGGCTAGCAATTGTTAAATAGAGTTTTAGAAATAGTAGAAAGGATGAATAAGTCAAATGTTGCAGGAAATTTTAGATGAATAAGTGAACAAAATTAAAGTAAAATAGGAAAAGAAAGGAAACGTGCGGATAGTAGTGTATATGGCTTACATCTTCTATGGTTTTATGTCCAATAATGTTTTAAATGCCTTTTATGGTTGAGGATATCCAATTTCTTATAAATCGGCAAATAGAGTCCTTTAAAGTTAGATTTCGAGTACTAAATTGTACTCTGTCATGTTGAAATTATGTTCATGATCCTTGGATCTCGTGGTGCACATAGCCACTAAGATGTATCGCAAGAACCGATGAGATATTGTCACCTAATGTCTCCTTACTAAAGTCATGCCTTGCGAATTGAACCTTAGCCACACGATTATCAGATACATACCCCAATGAGTGATAACTCGTGTTGCAAGCCAACGGTGTAGTTTTATAACAAATGACTAACCTTTTACCTTTGCACTTTTTAGCATAGGTGCTTTTCCTTAGACCAAGTATGAGAAACAAATGATACGTCTAATATCTCACTAGCTAGCTGAATTTTAGCTTCAATAAGCCAATGAAAATCTTCAGGGATAGTGTTAATCATTAATGGCCTCATTCTTTGACTCATGCTTTATAAATTTTGACCAGAGTAGGGAGAGAGTGAAGGAAATTGTGGATGCAGTTTCTTTACAAAATTTTCCATGCTTTTTTATAGGGTATCAATTGTTGCGGAAAAATGAAAGAATCGACTATCAAAATCACAGATACCATCATTTGCCATTTAACTAGTTGGAGAAATTGTACACATAATCAAATTGTAAAACAAAAAAAATGAAACATATAAACACAAAAAAGAAAAAAAGAGAAAAAAATAGGACTTAATTCCCATAATAAACATATCAAAGAGAAGAAAAGATACCAGAGGAAATGGGTTGTCCAAGAATGGTTTCAATCTTTGTCCATTCACTTTAAATATGTTGCCATTATTAGGATTTTGAAATTCTATGGACCTATATAAGTCTACATTTTTTTACAACAAATGGGCCACTCTACTTTAACTTTAACATTCCCAGAAATAAACGGAGACGATAATTATAAAATAACATTTTTTGACCAGCCTTAAAAGTTTTTCAAAAAATTCATTTGTCATAAAAAAACTTTGGTTTTTGCTCTAATATTTTTTTAATTCTCATATGCTTCATTCCTTAGTTCTTTAATTTCATTCAATTACAATTTGCGCATGTTATCAATATCATCAAGATTTGAATTAAGAGATTTAATAGCCCAAAAATATTGATATTCAAATCCAATAAGAAAGTGACAAGGTTTAACATAAATCCAACATTAGGGAGACATTCCTAAAGATGTCTTGAATGTGGTACAAGTCCAAAATCCATCAATAATTCAAAGAGACCAATCTTTGTGGTTTGTGTTAACCGTCTTTTTCAAAATATGAGTTATTTCCTAATTTCTAATTCAATTTAACCACTTATTTGAGGGTTTTTTCTTCATAAAAAACAAAATGATTTATTATAAAAATGCTTACCTCCATCATTGGTAATGCCTTGAGAGATTTCAAATTGACTTAGAAGATTTTTAATTTTTAAAAAATGGATCACCGTTTTATGATCATTGTGCCAACATGGAATCACTTCAATTCATTTTGAGATATAAACAATAACAACCAAGATATACATAATTACAAGTTACAATGGAAATGTGCTCGTAAAATCTATTTTCCAAAAATAAAAAATTTTAATGATAACGATTGGATTTAAAGGCATCATGTTTTGCATAAAAATAGACTCCTGACATTTGAATGTTCTCACACTTTTTATAAAATAAATGTGAATCTTTAAATAGTGTGGGCTAATAAAATCAACACTGTAAGATTTTCACAACTATTTTCTTTGATGAAAAGTAACCAAAACTGTTGGACCAAAAATAAATTTAATCTCAATAAGGCCCATCTAATAAATTTTCTTCCAATTAAGCACACGAAGTGGTGGACAAATCACCTAGAATGATCCTCCTAAGTAACAAGGTTTCAAAGCCCAAAAGGAGCCAAGGTCCTAGATTCCTATTGTAAGACAAATCACCTAGGATAAATCAACTAGGTGGCAAGGATTTAAAGTCCAAAATGTGCTGAGGTTCTAGACTCTTATCCTAGGACAAACCTCCTAAGTTTGAAAGCTCTTATGATCCTAAGGTCTTAATAAAAATAACCTAAGGACTAAGGATAAAACGTTCCTTTCTCTAATCTGTAGACAAGTTTGTATATCCATGTGTCAATCAACATGGGCACTAGAGGACAAGTGTTGCCAAATGTCACAAGAACAACGATATTTGTCATCAAAATAATTAGGACCCAAGTCAAATCAGTTTGGTCGATAAATATGTCTTTCATTCTCACTAAAAGGGAAGAAAAAAGAGACTAAAAAAAAAGAGAAAATGCTAACTTTCTCCCTCTAATCTTTCTCTTTCTAAATTTATATTTCCAAAAGTCCGGTGACTAACTTGATCGTCGGAGGGTTTATATAGGCAAAGCCGACCCTCTTATATTTTTCTTGTGTTTGCAGAGTATTACAAGATAAGGACACTCTGATTGCCTAAGGAAGTGAACTCAGAAGAGCATATATAAAGGCCCATAAAGATCAGCCCAAAAAAAACTCACCATCATCAAATCCAACAAAGAGGAACCCAAGTCCTAAGGGGATCATCATCAGTCGAAATTTCCATATCATAAGTTAGGACAAAATTTACACCAACAAAAACATTCTTTGGAATGGAAAAATTGAATGACATCATTTACCTCATCATCTGGTATGCATATCCAAAAAATCTAATTAGTTTGAACAATTATAGATCATCCTAATAAAAGTTGCTTGGGGGAAAAATCGATGACCAGCATTTTGATGACCAGCATTTTAAACAAGGAACAATTGAGTAGCAGGGGGAGTTGGACTACATTAAGGATGCTAATGACGAATGAAATATTATAAGAACTGTAGTGATAGTAATATTTTCTTGGCTAATAAGGGCAAAGTAGGAAGAAAATTAGTTTATTTAGGATCATGTAAGAGGTCATTATGTCCAAAGGGAATATTGTCTCGTTAACTGAAAAAAGGGAATTAATGAGCGAGCAAACTACCAAAAAGAGATAGCAAAGGTTTGCCATGTCAACAACTACAGTGCTACTCCCTCAGAGGTGGCTAGATGACCTTTCTAGTTTTGATATGTGTACATGCGGACAATTTACATGAATAATGAGCAAACTTTTCTCTAGGCATGCTTCAAAGGTTGTGACAATAAAAAAAAAAAAAACCCAGTCTTAAGGATTATAACTTATGGTGTATCTCTTCTCATCATATTATTTACTTATGTACTTTGCGATTGAAATCATAAAGTCAGTTTGGAAGAACAGAGAAATAGAAGCGAGATTACTGAATGACGAATTGAGGGAATATTGTTAAGATTGGGAATTTTTTATTTATTTATGGCGTAGGCAGTTGAGTGGTGCGAGCGTCAAGAAAAAGAGTTTTATTTAGTAATCATAATATCTTCCTTAATAATAAATTAACTTAGGAATATTATAATATTTTAAAATTTTATTAAAATATAAGTATTTAAAGTAATTTTTAAAATACAAATAGCTCCACGCAGACCACGTCATACTCATTGTTATGGGCACGTTATGGCCCTCGGATTTGTTACAATAAATGGTGTATAAATTATGCACACATTTTATAATAGGATAAAGCATGAGATTCAGATTGTTTTAATCACCATTTAAACCTCATATTTTTCATGGTAAGTTTAGTATCAAGAAGATGATCAAAGGACAGAAGGATTTTGAGTTCACAAACAAACAAACCCATGTGTTACTGTTCCATTAATGTTGTCAAAAGTTGGATGAATCACCTGCTCATGCTCCTGCTGATAAAGATGCCAACGGTTGGCCTAAATCTAAACTTGAAAACGGCCCCTCACCTGTAGGAGGAAAAGCTTCTTTACCCACGCGCCTTCAACTCTCGCATATCTAAGTTTGTTTTTTTAAATAATTTAATTAATTTCATGCATATCAAATGCTGTATATGGTGGCAGTACGAAATACAATTGATTATAAGCCTATCACACACATTTAGATCAATTTACTTGCAGCATTGAGATGACACTAACAAGCATGAAGAAAATGGATGCACAAAATGTATTTAAAAGACACCTCCCCTCAATGTATATACACTCATACAACTTTTGTGCTTTCGAGTTCTATTAAGGATATCCTTTATTTTGATTATCTTTGATTTTGAATTGCAAGTGAAAAAACGGAACTTGATTCTCTGCAGAACTTAAAATATAAAATATGGTAATTGAAATTCGATAATTAGGCTAACTATGTAAAGAGGCTGAAAGTCACTTAATATGCATATTCATAACAAATTTAAATATGATTAATATTTTGATAACTTTTTTCTTAAGTAGAAATGGACAGAGTCCAAAAATAAATTTTTAATTTTTTAAGGGTCGATTTGGATGGCTAGACTAGTTAAACTAAGAGGTTGAAAGCCGTTCGATCGGATAAAGCGTGATATTTTAATTTGAGTGAAGATAAACACATTAAATTTTTTATCTTAAATTTTATTTTAAATGATATATTATTCCTTAAGTAATTTGATAATTTTTTTATAATATTTAAATAAATTGATTATTTTATCTGATCAACTAATCAATAGATTCACATATTTTAAAATAAATTTTTGAAATAAAAAATTTAAAATATATGACATTACTCTTTTAATTTAGACAAAACACAAAAGCCCCCAATCCGAGATGGAAAGACAAGTAAAGAATAACGTTGTTGTGCATCAGGTGAGTTAGCCGTTTTCTTTAACTTGTCTCTCTCAGCAAAGCATATATACTCGTACATTTCATTTCATTGCATTGATGCCCACCACTGGTGCTCTCTGCCAACCTTTCTTTTTTGATATCTATCTATATATACATTTCTTTTTGATTTGTACTTTTTAGAGAGAAAAGAGAAGAGAAGAACATCATTCAAGTTCAAGACAGAAGTCTCTTGATCATCATCATTAGAAACAGCAAAGCACAGCACAGGACAGACTCGGTTAGTAACAAAGAAAGATAAAAAAGAAAAAGAAAAAAAGTGAGCGATTTGAGTTTTTTTTTTCATATTTATTAGTGAGAAAAACGAAAAAGGAAAGGAAAGCTTAGGTGGGTGGGTGTGCGTGTGGATTCATAATGGGATCGTCTTCAGGGCAGAGCAACAGCTACGATCTTTCATTCAAGATCCTTTTGATCGGTGATTCTGGTGTTGGTAAAAGCAGTCTTCTTGTCAGCTTCATTTCCTCTTCTGTTGACGATCTGTCACCCACTATTGGTACTTTCTCTATCTTTTAAGTTTCACATTCTGTTTCCAGTTTCCTCACTTGGTACAAAATTGCAGTTATAATTTTTTAGCTCTTAAACCTGAGAGATTTTCGTGTTGGGATCTTCTTTTGGAGTTTAGCTATTCAGTGTATACTTGGTAGAAATTGGAGAAGTTTTTGTTAGCTTACTTGATTTTTGGATCTTGGTAGGTAACGTAATTTTTATTTGGTGCTTTCAATTGTGGATGCATTAGTTATTAATACTAGATATTTTTGTGTTGTTTTAATCTTAACTTTTTGCAGGTGTGGATTTTAAGATCAAGCTGCTGACAGTGGCTGGGAAGAGATTGAAACTTACAATTTGGGACACCGGTATGCAATCACTGTCATCGATTCTTTATCTTGAATCCAAATACTATTAGAAAATTAGGCATTCAGAGAATGTTTGATGTTCTTATGGAAATGAGTTTGTGTTAATATGTCATTGTCATTGCCAATTTTTTAAGCTTAGATGATGCTAGAATCTAACTGATAGAAAATATATAAATCTACATCTTGAGAAAATGGGCTCACCTAATAGGCCCCAGTGGTTGCTTTACTCTTAACGTCTTCTTTGATAGAGAGCAATTGTTTCAGTTTTACCTTAGAATCCAGGTCTACCATTTGTAGGGAAAATAAACCAACCATAACCCTGTGCTTCACTTTACTTGTTTATGTCATAATGCCCCTTCATTGTCACCATTACCATCCATGTCTTATTCCTACTGTTGCTTAAATGGTTACATTCCATGTTTGCCAATCTTGTTTTTCAATCTATTAAAAATGTACTGCCTTGAACATAATTTATTTTTCCACATGGTAATTGGTATGATGATTTTCTGCCGTTTCTTGTCAAGTTCTATTAAAAAGGATTGGGTGACTATTTGATTGCATTCAATAAAATTTCCTTTTAAGCTGAATTGGACTGTTGATTGAAGTCAAGTTCTGTAGTTGAGTGAGAAAGATCCTGTTTTACAATCTATTAAAAATGCACTGCCTTGAACGTAATTTATTTTTCCACATGGTATGATGATTTTCTGCCTTTTTGGGCAAGTTCTATAAAAAAGATTGATCAACTGTATTTGATTGCATTCACTGAAATTTGTTTTTTAAGCTGAATTAGACAGTTGATTGAATTCAAATTCTGAACTTGAGTGATGAAGATCCTTTTTCAATCCCATTTTCAATCTGTACATTGCATCTTATCTTGATCTTCAAGATAATTTTTCATTCAACAAAATTTTACCTTTCTACTAATTTAAGGTTCTGCATTTAATAAACATTACTTTTCCTTTGTCTGCTCAGTCAAGTGCCTACTTTTTACAATACACATTACGGAAATTGTTTGACAATGTGGATGGATCATGGTTAATTGTAAAATCATCTGTTTCTCGCAGCTGGACAGGAGAGGTTCAGAACACTAACCAGTTCTTATTATAGAGGTGCTCAAGGAATCATTCTTGGTATGCCTTTAACGAAATGTGTTTGTGTAATTTCAAAATGAAGAATTTTATTCTCTTGATTAACCTTATTGTGCCTTTGGCAATGATATGAACTTACAAGAGTAATTGTTGGCATCAGAATACAAAAGGCATCGACATGTCTGGTAGTAACAAGCAAAAATAAATGTTTATGTGAGGTTGACTGCCAAGATGAACTTATTTGCAATCTTGTATATTTTACCATACGTATGTAAGTTCTGATCAAGTTTTCCCCTAAAATGGCAGGAGAGAAATTAACTAGGACTGGGACTTACTAGAATGCATGTTAACATACTTAGGAAAAAGTAAATCCAATCAATGACTTTGTGCATTCTAGCTCTTCTTTCTATTGAAAAGTTTCATACGTCCCAAATAACATTAAATTTCTTTCTGTTATTACTTTTATCTTCGTAACAACCAGAGCAACAATGTTCTTTCCAGGCCCTACTGAAACAAGGCTTTCTCAAAACATTCTATG
Source organism: Citrus x clementina (assembly GCF_000493195.1). NCBI lineage: Eukaryota > Viridiplantae > Streptophyta > Magnoliopsida > Sapindales > Rutaceae > Citrus > Citrus x clementina. The sequence continues at coordinate 5,288,413 of NW_006262139.1, read as the reverse complement.
CTTTTACCTTTTCTTTCATCCATTCGAATTATGTAACATTATTTCGCATGGATTTGTCGTTCTTGATCACAGAGAACCAGAATATGTTTCAGCAAGCATTTTCTGGAGCTCTTTCTTCTATTATTTAAGATTCATATGTAAGGCAAGCATATTGTAGTTGCTTACTATTAAGGAGTGACGCTGCTGTTAGCTTGTAAGCCTAGAACTAATTTTAATTTTCACCATGATGAAAAAACGTTCAATCATGACTTTAACTAATTCACTGCCTGCTTTTTTGAGTTATTCTTCTTGATTTTTTTTTTTAATATAATTCCACCATATCGTAGATTATATTGGTGTTAACTTATTTATTCATTTTGCTTTAACTGCAGTTTATGATGTGACAAGGAGAGAAACCTTCACAAACTTGTCAGATGTGTGGGCTAAAGAAGTGGACCTTTACTCTACCAATCAGGATTGTGTCAAGATGCTTGTTGGAAATAAAGTCGACAGAGTAAGTGTCATAATCTCTATTATCTCTATTAAATTAGTTAAGATTTTAATCACTATGAGATCATAGAGGACCAACCCCTAGCTAATCAATGTAGACTCTTTATTTCTCTCTTTCCCGGATATGACATTGCAGAAACTTCGAGGTCCTTATAAGAGTTTAAAGGGCTTCCTGCGCTTTTCTTGTTGTCGAGATTAATATGAAAACTGATGAATGTCTCCATTCTCGTTTGATCTTAGCAGTAAAAGAGAACTTTCCTTATGTTTGTCTCACCCACATGACTATAAGTAATATAACATTTACCTTGCTGTTCATTTGAAACAATTGAACCATGATGTCAATCAGATTTGGACTTGGAATGGATCTCAATAATTAAAGTCTCTCAATTTCCAGTATGTATTCGCACATACCGTATTAGCACATTATTAATAAATAGTTTATTACTTGAAGAATATGGTATAAGTCCTCTAATTTATGTTATCTTTCACCTGCTGCTAATTGACACATAATTATTAATTTGTATATATTTATTTTCCAAGTTTTATGGTCTATTTTACACTTTGATGTACGATTTCAGGATTCTGAAAGGGTTGTAAGTAGAGAAGAGGGGATTGCTCTTGCAAAAGAGCATGGATCTTTGTTTCTTGAATGTAGTGCTAAAACCAGGGAAAACGTGGAGCAGTGCTTTGAGCAGCTTGCATTGAAGGTACTTTTTCAGAAAGCATTTTGATGCTTCGGTAAAATGTTAGGCACTTTAATCCACAATAAGGTTTCATCAATTTGATATACTTGTATAGGGTGGGAATATGATGTATGCTATATCTTGGGAGTTATGACAGTAGGTTGTTATTTTCTTCCTTTTTTCCCGATGCCCGTAAACCAGCCAAGAGCACTTTATTGGGATCACACCAATTTGATGGTTAGGAAATTCCTTAATCTCAAGTGATAGCTCTCTGTAGAATCCCTTGATTCTTAATTCTTTAACTTTCCTCTTTGTTTTTTTGGTCTTTTTTCCTTCAGTTCTAATGATTAACACGCAAGCTTCATCAGAAGTTAGCTATAATCCAATACCCGAACCGGGGTCTCAATTGTAGAAATAGTGTTATGCATCATTTGCATAATTTATCTACTGCTGAGCTACCATGTCATTAGGAGTAATTCAATATTATTGACACAGTGTGGGATCATTGTGCAGATAATGGAGGTTCCTAGTCTTTTGGAAGAAGGATCCAATGTAGTAAAAAGAAACATTTTAAAGCAGAAACCAGAAAACCAGTCACCTCCTATTGGCGGTTGTTGCTCGTAAGATGCTGCATTGTGGAGGTCTCCATATCAACAGAAGCCATAAGCTGCCTGCTAATGCGCTGCTTCCCTATTAACATTATGAACAGATCATGTGTATGTATAACTTCTTCTGTTATGTCTTACTGCTATTCTCTGGGGAATGCTGGCACTCAAAAAACATATATATTAGCTCGTGTAAATGTTTTTCTTTGAATTTCGTTACTGATCCATGTTAGAAACACAAAGTTGCTTGGATTATTGATTTTATGAGTGAGTTTTCTACTTCATGCTTTTGAGTTATAATATTTACTTTGGTATTTGAACAAAACTAGAAACTGCACCAAAATTTTTCTTTCGGATATAAAACAATGGCTTATATAATTGGTACTATTTGATGAATGGATGATTCTGCAAATATCCAGATTGAATGGAATTCATCTGCATTTTCATTTCAAATCTTAGAAGGGCTTTTATTTGTATGTGACAAAATGATTTTCACTTTGCATAAATACAGCGAAGTTTTCAGAATTTAATGATTAATTTTTTAAGTTTTTGTTTTGTTTATTTAACCAAATAGATAATGTGCTGAATATATAACTATTGGGCGATTTTGATTTAATACTTTTTTATCTTATAAAATATGACTTAAACCCCCAAATTTCAAAGTGTTTTACCTTTCCTTTAAAAAAAAGTGTTATTTATTTTACCTTTCAAGCTCGTAGTTTCTTTAAAGCCCATCGAATCAAAGTTCTTTCTCTCAGTTCAATAGTTGATTTATTTTACTTGTGAAATATGAGGCATTTTGTTTCAAGTTATGTTAAGAATTTTAACAGGGTTCAAACTTCCAAGCAGAGAGGGGGGGGGGGGGGGGGGGGGGGGGAAAAAATTTTTAAAAAAAAAACTTTCCCCAAGGCCCCCCCGGTTATTTTTTAAAAAAAAAAACCCCCAAAAAAAAAAAAAAAATTAAAAAAAAT
>NW_006262139.1:5271283-5285266 GCF_000493195.1 Citrus x clementina | reverse complement strand
CATGATTCATCCAGTACCCTTTTGCTCTCATCCATATCAGCATGTTGCCCACCAAGTATTCGATAACATATCTGACACATGCTGTCTATGTTCCTCATCCAGTTCGTGAAGTTACTAAAAAAATGGATCAGGAAAATGAGTGTGGGGGGGGGGGGTGGGACAAAACAATAGAAAGTTTCCTGTCAATTATCTTTTAATAAATAAGCCTAATGTGTAGGAACAGAACATTGAGAGAGAGAGAGAGAGAGGCATACTGTTAAAAGATGACTCATCTGTCACATCATAGACAAGCAATATGCCCATGGCTCCCCGGTAATAAGCTACGCAAGAAAAAAGTAAACAATGTCTAAATTATTTGAATAGAACAATTAAGTTGCACATTCAAGATCATCTGGTTTGAATAATTTATGTTAAACATTGAACCATGATAATAACAAATAACCATTAAGGAGGTCATCTAGAAGACGACAGAAACAACTCAACGCCTAGAGCAAATATGCATATCCAAAAATCTAGCCTTGTAAAGCAACGATCTAGTACAAACAAGCTTAATGACAGTGAGCCACTCCAAGGGTTGTTTGGTTATCTTTAAATTGTATACCACAGAACATAAACTCCCAATGAAGAAGAAGATATTATTTATATTCAGTAATTATCCAATGAGGTCAATCTTTGGTCTAGAAGATTCTAAGCATCATAATAAATACCTAATGCACCCCAAAAGCAATATTTATGCCTCTAATAAGCAATTACCAGGAACCATCCAATATAAAATATATCTGCATTTTCTTATACATTTGACTCTGACTGTATGCTCTTTGTATATGTGCAAAAGAAGCGGTCATAGTTACTAGAAGCTGACAATTATATTCTTCTTTTTCTTCTCTTGAACTCGGGAAAATGACTACTTTTCACAAAACACAATCAGTTACCCAAAATTGATCAACCAAGCCAATATATTTCAGGTTAAGGAATAACATATTTGTTCCTCAATTAGAATATAGTCCTTCAAACCTTGAAGATTACTACAAAAAATTAGTAGGTACCTGTTGTAATCGTTCGAAAACGTTCTTGTCCAGCAGTATCCCATATTTGTAATTTAATGCGCTTCCCGTCAAGCTCGATGGTCCTGATCTTAAAGTCGATCCTGAAGAGATATTAAATGTATTAAATGTTCAGGAAACAGTTGAAAACTATAAAATTGAAAAATTATAACAAGTCACAAGGTTTTAAAATCAGACCCAATTGTGGTAATGAAGCTTGTTGTGAAAGAATCATCTGAGAAACGCAATAGCAGGCAACTTTTTCCTACACCTGCAAATTTACAAAGTAATGAGGATAAAAATAGGTACATAGCATGAGATACATATTTTTATCATATGCAAATAAACATGTATTGATTTGCTGTAAGCTAAAATAGAAGCTAATATCATTTACTATTTCAAAGAGCTGAAAAGAAAAACTAACACCTAAGCTGACAGGTCTGGGAGCTAATGATAGAATAAGTAGGCACACAATCTAAAACTCTAAACAAGTAGGATATATTTGAAATTGAGGTGCAGTAGTTTTTAAACACAACTATTGTAGAACGAGATCACTTGTCACTTTCAAGTATGAGTGGATAAGTGATTGCTAAAATTTTAACTACCAAGTAAAAGTGGGAGTTTACCAAACACTTTTGACTATTGTACTCTCCAAGTTTAAGCGAAAGGACAATAGTTAGAAGGACACCTATTGTAGCTTATCACTCTCCTCACTAGCAAGCTAAACAGATAGTCGGCCTAGCATATAGAGACTGAAGACAAGAAGCAAAAACAAGCATGTAGAGGAATTCAATCCCAAAAGCTACTAATCGTAGCATAATTAGCCATCTCAATCTCACAAGACAAATGAGGAAAACTAGACTAAGAGCATGTTTGGGATTGTGGTGGATTCTTAAATAAGTGATTATTTGAGAATCTATTCCCCAATTATGTTTGGATTATTAAATTATTTGAATTATTCTGTTAGATCTATTATGCTGACAATCATCAAACAAGTGATAATCAAACATAATTTGAGAGTAGATTCTCAAATAAGTGATTATTTAAGAATCCACCACGATCCAAAATGCGCACTAAGGCCCTGTTCGGTACTGCTGTTGGGGAAAAAGTGTTTGGCAACTATAGTTAGTTTGGAAGCTAAGACGATTTATCCCAAAAGTTGTGCGACAAATATGAAATTTCTTATTACTTGAACGCAATATTCACAAACACGTTAAAGCTTTTTATATTACCGCAGTTGTGCGCATAAAAAAGATTTATCTTAAGTATAAAAATAATGCTGAAGCCACATAATTGCGAATAGAAGTTAACACCATATGAAAGAAACCAACCCTATTGTTTGATCGAAAACAATACCGAAAATATCATGATATAATTTGATGAACTTAAGAGCAATAATAATATTGAATTAACAAAGGTACTTGCCACTATCCCCGATGAGAAGCAGCTTGATCAGGTAATCGTAATCGGCACGAGCTCTAGCCGGCGCAGTCGCCATCTAAGCTTTTTTTTTTCTTTTTATTTCTTCGATAAATAATAAGAAACAGGTCTCCTTGTCTGTCTCTGTGATTGTGACTGTTTAAGTGTTTATTTTCACTCGGATCTGCACCTTAAGGCAAGGCAAGGCAAGGCAAAGCTGGCTGGCTGGCTGGCTGGCGGGCTGTGACAGGAAGTCAAAGAGAAGTTGAGGTGTGTGTGAATCAAGAATCAAACAAACAAATTCTCGTTCTCCTCTTCCCTCTCGCTAACCTCAATTTAACCATACAAGTAACCAGAGTTCGCTCGGGAGGAATCTGCTGTGGCCTGTTCACGTGGCAGTATGGTCATCAGTTACTGGCTGTTGCCTGTTCCTTTGGTTAATTATTGGGAAATTATCGTCTTTTGAATAAAAACTTGTTTACACTTATGTAATTATTGTTGTGAAGGATGGCTTATAACATTCTAGCGAGTCAAAAGTCACAACGTGGGAAAATTAGCGTCTTCTCCCTCGTCATTTAACCTACAAATAAGTGTATTATTTCTCAAAATCATATCACAAAAAAATTGATTAACAAAAGTCTATTAATAATAAACTATCAACAAGATACTTAAATAACGCACGATAGTTTATTTGACGTGGACAGTTTAATTTTTATTATTTGTGTTTATTTAAATTTTATTATTATATTTTATATTATTAATTTAATTACTTATTGTTTATAATAATTTTAATAGTTGGTTCTATAATTCCGTCTGTATTGTTATTATTTTTTAGTATGTTATTACTTTGTTAATATAGCTTACTTAATTTATTTGCTTATATGACTGGTTTAACCACCTATCAAATTATTTTATTTTCAATAAAATTAAGATTTGCTCTTGTTTATATTTATCAGTGAATATTATTATTGTAACTTGAAGTTTACAACACAAATGAGGTGGTGAGAACCTAAAATTCTAACCTCATTAAAAATCAAAACTAGAAGTTCTAGTCATGATTTTAAAAGTTAGAATCTGAAGTTCTAAATACACGCATGAGGTTTCTACATATTTCATAATTTTTGTTTTTGTTTATATTTACATATTTTTATATTTATATTTTGATTTTTTTCTTTTGATTATTAATACAAGGTTTTCGAAAAATGGAAAATCTCACGAATCTATAAATTCTCGTTCTTAAAGTTTCTAGAAGAAACTAGCTTTTTTTAGGTGTTAGACACAAAAATGTACTTGAAAGCTATAGGTTTGGAAGGCACTATAATAAAAGAAAGCGAAACATCCCTACAGGAAATATCAAAAGCCATGATTTTTCTTCACGATCGTTTACATGAGAGCCTAAAAGCTTAATATCTGACAGTGGAGGATCCATTAATTTTGTAGAATAACCTCAAGGATAAATTTGACCACCATAGGCATATTTTTCTTCTAAAAGCTAAACATAAGTGGCTAAACTTGAGGTTACGAGACTATGTAAGAGTCTTTGGATACCACTCTACTCTATTCCACATCATCTCAGAACTAATATATTGTATGGAGAAAAACTTACTAAAAAAAAGCTTGCAAAGACACTCTCTATTTTTCATGCATTAAACGTTGTCCTGTAAAAGCAATATCGAGAGCGTCGATACAAAAAATAATCTGAGCTAATAACATCTCTTTTAATTGCTGAACAAAACAATGAGTCCTTATGACAAATCATGAATAACGTCCAACTAGCTCACAACCATTCATAGAAGCAAATGTTAATACACATACAAATAGTGGACATAATTGAGGAGGCAAGAGAGGCCATGGTTATCACCCTCATGGTGGTCATAGGCATTCAAGACGTCAAAACAACAAGAATGGACGCCACTAGAAATGGAACATCTATGAGGGACATAGTGAAGAAAATGAAGTATAAAGAAAAAATGCTAGAAAATAGAACATCTATAAGGGAAGTAGTAAAGAAAATGAAGCATAATGAAAAAAAAATAGTAGATATAACAATGAAGAAATTTATTATCAATGTGGAGGAAAATGTCATTGGTCATGTACCTATAGTATGGACAAACATTTAGTAGACCTCTACAAGCATCTAACAAAGGGAAAAGAAAATTTGAGACTAATTTAATTGATAACTCAAATCATTAATTTGACTCATCTTGATGTCTCTGATTTTTTGAGGACATAGAAGGAAAAGTGATCGCTTAATTGGTAATGGAAATGTCCACATTAATTAAGCTTTCGATGTTGTTCCATAATTATTAAGTTACTAATATGTTAATTTTTATATTTTTGTAGTTTTATCATATGTACTTAATGTTCATATATAATCTTGATATCTAACATGAAATTTTGTTTGATGTAAGGTTATGGATTTTAGAAATAAATTATTCATTTTGGAATTGAAATCTGGAGATGTATGCTTGGCTGACAGTGCAACTACACACACTATTCTTCAAGATAAAAATATTTCTTAGAAATAAAGTACTTGAGGAAATGTAAATATTGTCTCTAGTCCTATAGACCTAATACATGGATTCAGAAGAGCTATACCCTTGTTAACAAGTGGAATAAAACTAATAGTCTAAAATGCTTTATATTCAACAAGATCTAAATGAAATCTTATGAGCTTCAAAGATATCTACTGAAATGAATATCATATTGATACTTTAAATAAAAATAATGTGGAATATGTACTAAAAATGTCTTAGGAAAGAAGTATATATTAGAAAAGCTCTGAGTATTCTCTTTAGGATTATATTATAAAATCATTAATGTAACTAAACGCTACGTAGTGATGAACTATTAGTTTATAGTTCCAAAAATGTTATATTGTGGCATGATCGACTTGGAAACCCATGATCTACAATGATACGTAGAATTATTGAAAATTCTTATAGACATCCATTAGAGAACTAGAAGATTCTATTATCCAATGAAATTGTTTGTACCACTTGCTCACAAGGAAAATTTGTGGCTAGATCATCTCTTTCTAGGGTTGATTATGAATGTCCAATGTTTTTTCAAAGAATTCAAGGAGATATATGAACCAATCTATCCACCTGTGGATCATTTTCTTATTTTATGGTTTTAATTGACACATCTGTACGATGGTAAGATCTTTGTTTAATTGTCCACAAGCAACGTTGCATTTGCAAGATTTCTTGCCCAAATTATAAGATTAAGGGCTTTTGGATTATCTAATCAGTTCAGTCTAGATAATGCTGGTGAGTTTACATTAAAACATTTGATGACTATTGTACATCAGTTGGTGTCAATCTTGAAAATCTTGTTTTACATGTACATATACGAAATTGAGTGATAGAAGTAGGGTTGGCAAAAAGGCCAGAGCCAATCCGCGAGCCTAAAGCTCGACTCGTATGGGTTGGGCTTGGACATGGGCCTAAAAGTACAACAAAGCCTACATAGATTGGGATTGGATAAAGGCCTAGGAAAAGTGCCTCAGCTTTTTAATTTATAAATAAAAATTAATTAAATTTAAACAAAAAAGAAAAACTCAAAATATTAAATTAATATGTTTTTTATATTTGTATTTGTGATTTATTATGTTGTGTTACTAATATTTTGTGTATTGGACTATTATTCTATTATCTATTGGATAATTATCTCTAATTTAAATTTTTTTACTTTATTAAAAAATTATTTTATATTTAATGGAAAAGCCTAGGCCCAGCCGTTTGGACGAGCTTTTGAAGGGCCTAGGCTTGTTATCAATAAGATGGGCTTGAGCTTGCCTTTTTCAACCCTAGGTAGAAGCATTAATTAGCGGTTGTAGATAATTGCAAGAACTTTACCAATATCTGCATAAAATCATTTTATTTTACATGCTACGACATTAATTCGTTTTAGACCCAATGCTTAGCATCAATATTCTCCATCACAGCTTGTTCTTGGTTAACAACCCGACATCTCTCAACACACATTTTTCATTGTGCTGTGCATGTTTGTATATCACCCCTTCAGTTTACAAAGATGGGACCTCAATGTTGTTTGTGGATTTATGTCGGTGTTAACTCACCTTCAATTATCAAATATTTTGAATCCTTAATGGGTGATCATTTCACTGTCGTGTTTTACAGATTTTCACTTTGATAAGAAAAATTTTCCATTATTGGGGAATAGAAAGCTGCTTAAAGTAAGCATGAATTTTCTTGAAAAGTTTTTGCTTTGTCTCATTGAGATTCTCATATCAATTACCAAATGCATTTATATATGCAGCAAAGGTAACTAATCACATATTCCAACTACTAATATACCAGTTTGGATAGTTGTTCCTACTAACAAGTGTCAAAGCAGCTAATGAGTTATTTGTTACACATTAGAAACGTGGTAAACAACTTGGTTCCAAAGACAATGCTCCTCAAAAAAGGAGAATGAAAGCTTAGGATATCAACATTATCTAAATCATTAGTTTCAGAAGAACTGATGGTCCCTAAAGAGACCGTAACTCCTAAAGAGCTATGAAAACATAAAATCAAGGAAAACTCTACAAATTATATTTATACAAGGGAAATGTGGGATCGTAATGAAATAAACATCAATAATATATTTTCATTCACAGTAGTTACTAAAATTTAAAATGATTTTGAGTCTCAAACTGTTGATGAATGTAGACAAATACATGATGGCCTTAATGAAAAAAGCAATACAAGCATAACTGACTTCTCTACCTAGCCGTGAAGTTTTTGAACCTATAGTCTATATACCTGAAGATGTCAAACCCGTTAATACAAATGGGTATTTGTAAGAAAATGTAATAAGCATAGTGAAATCATTAGATACAAACCATGATTAGTTGCACAAGGTTTCTCACATAGATTGGTATTGATTATACGGATATAGTATTCTTCAGTGATGGACACTATTACATTTTAATTTTTAATCAGCGTAGCGGTCTAAAAAAGACTCGACATGCATCTCATGGATGTAGTGACTGCATGTCTATATCGATCACTTGACACTTATCTTAACATGAAAATTCTTAAAGGATTCAGAATGCCTGAAGCATATAAATAAAAACATTGTAATTTGTGTTCAATCGAGCTACAATGATCCTTCTATGGATTGAAACAATCAGGATGCATGTGGTACAATCACCTAAATGAATATTTGATAAAAAAAAAAGATTTAAAAATGATCCAATTTACCCATACATATTCATTAGAAAATTTGTGTTTGGATTTGCAATTGTAGTAGTTTATGATGAGACATGAACCTAATTAGAATTCCCGAAAAGCTCTTGAAAATAGCTAAATATTAAAATAGAGAACTTGAAATGGAAGATTTGGGGAAAACAAAATATTGGCCCGATTTGCAGATCGAGCTTCAAAAAAACAAAACAAAGTGCTTATCCATGAATTTGCTTATGTTGAAAAACTTTTAAAAATGTTTCAATATGGATAATGCCCATCCATTAAGCAGTCCTATGGTTGTTTGGTCTCTCGATCCTAAAAAGAATCCATTCCAACGTGAAGAGAACGATGAAAAGATACTTAGTCCAGATGTACCATATCTAAATGTAATTGGTGCTTTATTGTACTTAGCTCAACGCTTCAAACTATGCATTGCATTCTCTGTGAACTTGCTAGCAAGATTTAGCTTAATGCCACCATAGTGACATTCGAATAGCATCAAACATATCTTTCAATAACTTCATGGAACGGCAGACTTGGGTTTATTTTATTCAAGTGAGCCAACGGAGAATTCTGGTCTCATTAGTTATGTAGACTCAGGCTACCTCTTTGATCCTACAAAGCCAATTCACAAATAAGATATGTTTTCACTTATAATTGCATAGTAGTTTCATGTTGATTTGCTAACCAGACTTTCTTTGCCACCTCTTCCAATCACTCAAAGATCCTAGTGGTACATGAAGCAATAGATGTTTCAACAATTATATATGAAGACAATCTTGCTTGTATTCCTTAAATTAGAGGAGGATACACTAGGAGTCAGTCTCACACACCACACACATATACAACACACACCACAAACCAAAAGCGCATAGTAGCCTCCCCTCCGCTCCCCTCCCTCACGGCCTCACCGTCAAGTCAACATTCAACACAATAGCAGAACGACTGCTGCTCCTTAGTAGAAACACACATGCAGCCAATATCTATTCACTCGACAGCCGACACATGCTCACAATAGTCACCGCTAATGCCAACCGCCACTCGATCTCCTGCTCCAAGAGGATTGCGAGTGAATTTGCTATTACCACCTACTAAATCTGCTGCTCCACGCTCCACCATCACAGCATCACCAAGTTCCTCCTCCAAGCTCCATCCGAACTCGACAGGCAGAAACCCAAATTTTTGTTTGAGTTTTGAAGCTTCGAGCCTTCGATAATCGATGGTATATACTATATAGTTCAAATAGTTGTAATGTGTAATATATTATATATTATATGTTAAATTGTTAATTAGTAATTGTTAATAATATGTATTGTTGAATTTTAATAATAAATCAAGAATATTTGTGTATTCTTTTGTCAATTATTAATTTTTTTGTATGGATATATTAGGTAGATTAGTTATTAAAATTAAACATTTTGATATATATGATATGTGATGCAATAGCTTCAATTTCAACAAAAATGAACTAATTCAATTAACTGTACATTAAGTGTATGTTAAATCGTTAATTAGTAAGTACATGAAATGTGGGCATGAAATTTAAGGTTTGATAATAAGAATTAAGATATAGTTATGCAAATAATATTCTATTATTCAGGGAAATAGATAATTGGATATTATAAATTAATTAATCATTAATTTCTTGCTTTTCCTTTATGGAGTATAAACAATTTTGAATTTTTACATATATAGTTATACACCTAATCAATTAATCATATAGAAATATTTCGATGGAAATGTTGAATTAAACAAGTTTCATTAAATTAAATTTATAAATATTTGAATTGATTTATAATACTAATTAGATTATGTTAATAATATTTTTATGTTTTAATTTTTGAATTAATGATTAATAATTATTATTTTGAATGTTTAGATGGCTGGACACTCAAGATCGAATTTGATAAGTGGTGATGAAGAACAAAGTATACAAATGGAAGGAACTCAAAAGGGAAAGGAAATTTTAAAGCGGAAAAGATCACCAATGAAGAAAAGATATGAGACGTGGAATCATTTCACTTTGATTGAGGACAATCCAAACAAATGCAAGTGCAACTATTATAGTAGACAATATCAATGTCATTCAAGATTTGATGAGATTGCAAATATGAAAAATCATATAAAGACCTATAATGCATACAAGATAGTTCGAGAACAACAAGATGGAAGTCAGCAAAATTTCACAACTAAGGGTGGCGAAGGAAATGCAAGTAATATGGTTTTGGCTAAAGGATAGAGTCAAGATGCTTGTAAAAGAGTAGTCACTAAAATTATTATTATGAGTGAGTTGTTGCTTAGTTTTGTGGATAACCGAGAGTTTAGGCATTTCTGGAATGTAACTATTCTACAATTCATTATGCCATATGATTTTCGGATGTCATGGATTTATTTTTAGAGGAAAAGACAATGTTGAAGAGTTTGATTTGTGACAACAAGCAGCAAATGTCTTTTACAACTGATATATGGACTTCCGTTCAAAACATGAGTTACATGGTGATCACAACTCATTTTATTGATAGTAACTGGTGCCTGAATAGGAGGATTATCAGGTTTTGCTTGATTAAAGATCATAGAGGGAAAATTATTGGTAAAAGGATTGTAGCTTGTTTACAAGACTAGGGGATAAAGAGGTTGTTTGTAATAACTATTGATAATGCCACTACAAATGATATTGCTGTTAGTTATGTCAATATGCAATTGCTTGCTTGTAAAAATGATGGTACACTTGTGTTGGTGGGATAGTATTGGTATGAGTGTTGTTGTTCACATATTTTGAATTTGATTGTTGTTTCAGGGTTGAATGAGTTGCATGCTACTGTTGTTGCTATTTGAAATATTGTGGAGTATATGAGATCCTCCACCACAAGTTGCAGACATTTAAACATTGTGTTGCACAGGTGAAAAGCCCGAACCGAACTGTCATTTTAGATTATCTTACGAGTAGAATTCCACCTATTTAATGTTGATGACTGCATTGAAGTTTCAAGCAACATTTGATAGAATGACAGAAGAGATAAACTTTATCAGGCTTACTGTTGATTGATTTGTATAATCAATTATTATAAATGCCAACGTGCAAGTATACACAACAAGTAATAAAGTGATGAGTATTCAAGATCGTCTCCACAGGGATTGATGTTACTCAAAATGCTAAAGCAATCACAATAGTGCAAATCAACTTAAAGACCAAAACAAATAATTGTCAAATAATTCTATCGTGATTAATAATTGCGAGAGATGGAAATAAAACAATGCTGTAATGAAATAAACTAAGTTAACTGTGTCTAAAATTCAATTGAGGATATAGTAGTTGAATGATCAAACTTTCATAATGGGATGACTGTTGTTTACCAAATTAGCACCAGTTGTTAGAATAAGTGTTGCAGCACCGGGCAGGATAAATCGGCATCCTCAGCTATCGCATGTTGGACGTCTCATACCTTTAAATCTATTAACAATGACCAGTTGCTCATATATTTATGGCACGACATTATATCCTTTAATCTTTCTACCCTACAAGGTGAACACCTATGTCTAGTGTGCCACAAATCTTAACTTCAAGTATTGCCTTTATGGGATTCAGGATAACCTAATCCAGGAAACTCGTCTTAAGATCAAGTAATACTCTAATAATGTCTGCTAAGACATGCCATTTTGCTGCTCTATCTTAACTGAAACTATTAAATGGGTGGTCAACTGAAATAACAATTATATACATAAAAACTATTAGAGTAAAATGCTACAGCAATATCATAACAACATATAAGAACAGTCAAGAACCCATTGGATTATTTGTCACTCAACTACAAGTAAATTTAGTTCATAATCTAGATGAGAAAAATAAACATAAACATATTGCTCTCGGAATACATCAAATCAATTAAAGGAAGAAGATAAATATAAGTTGAACACAGTAAAAATCAAAGCCAAGTAATTCTGCACAACTCTCCAATGTTGCCGAAACAATACTCTTCAATTCTGATCTTCTTCTTCGTTCCTTGTAATTATTCTAATGATAATTCCCTTTTTTCCGCCTTTCTTTGTGGTATTGCCTCATTTTTATATTGCAAATTAGGGTAAACATAAGCTCATGCATGTGTATGCGTTAAATTAGGAAGCATGTGCTGACCCGCGCCTAAATTTTCTCCTGCATTTACTTTCAGATTGCTACAGCACGGATTGCTCCAACATTCACAACAGCATTGTATTGCTCCTGATTGTGCTTTTCTTCTTTTATGACCGTCTTCTTTCCTCCTCTTGCTCATCTAATGTCTCAACATCTCCTCATGAATTAAGACTTTCCAAGAACCTACAATTATGCATCTATTTTTAGCACAAATTACTATGATTCAAACAAAACTTATTAATACTCAACTAAAATGAATGTTTAAGCAAAATGTAATCAAAATGTAATAAAAACACCTTATTTATTCTCTAAATGACCTTGATTCAAGTCTAGAATTGATGTAATAACTCTCATTTTCTAGAGTTATCACTTACTTTCTCAAGAAAGAAAATAATATTGAAATGGTAGACCCGCCTGAACCTAAAGATTGGAACAATATTGAATGAATTGTGAAGCTTTTAAAGGTATTTTATGATGTCACATTGTTGTTTTCTGCGTCTTAAAGTATGACTTCTAATCTTTATTATGATACTATTGGCTTAATTGAGAGTTCGTTAATTGTATTGCAAGTAAGTAAGGATCCTCAAGCGATTTCATTGGCTTATAATATGAGGGATAAATTTGAAAAATATTTTTGCCTCCATTCTTGATCCTTGAGCTAAAATGGACTTTGCTAAATATATTTTTTAGATCATTTTTAACAATGATAGTTTGAAGGTTGAAGAAATGACTAAGGCAGTGAAAAGAGACTTATTGAATAAGCTTTATAATGCATACAGTGCAAAACTAATTGGAATATATAGTAGTTGAGTGAATAAATTCTCCTAATGGTCTTGACTATTTTCTAATGGTTGGCTCGGTTGCTGTAGTATTTGCTACAGCACTGAGCAGAATCCTTATGTATCCTAAGCTGTCGTATGTTGGATATCTTATATCTATATGCAACCTAACAGTGATCAGTTGCTATGCCAACATAAGATATAGCATTACACGCTTAGGTTCTCTTTACCCTACAAGGTGAATCCTTATGTCTAGTTCATCACTAATTTTAAATCAAGCATGACCCTTTTGGGACTCAAGTAAAACTCAATCCGGGAAACTCAATTTAAGATCAAGTATTGTTCTTATATGTTTCACTAAGATAGGCCCTTTTGCGGCTCTCTCCTAACTTGTATCATTAAATGGGTGATCAACTGAAATAATGAATAAAAATAAATACTATCAAAACAAACTGCTACAGCAAACATGCAGCAACACATATATTCAGTCAATAAACCATCAAGATTGTTTATCACTCAACCACAAATAAATTTAGATCATGGTTTGTAAAAGAAAAATAAAGAACAAGTTTCAGCCATGAAACACATTCCCATAAATAAATAGAAAACGAGAAAACAAGAGAAGAATAAGAAGGATTGAGCTCCCAATTGATTTATGTAAATTCTCCTCTTGTGCAGCCCTTAATCCCTCTCTTGAATCTTGTTTTTCTTTTGTTTCTTTATGTTTTTCTCCTTGGGTGACGGCTCTACCTTTTCCTTATGATGTGTGCTTATTTTATAGTTGAAAATTAGGGTAAACGGAACCCTAGGGCGCGCATAAGTCAGATTAGGAAACTGCATATCGCAATTCTGCAGTTATCCCGCGCAGAATTTTCTCTGTCGTTGTTCCAGAATTACTACAGCAATGGTTGCTATAGCAACTGCACTGTTCCAAATTTGTTTCAACTCTTTTGTAGCCATGTTCTTTCCTTATTTTTGCAAGCCTATTGCATAGCATTCCTTCTATGAATTATAAGCTTCTAGAAACCTACAATTATGCACACAATTTGAGCACAAATTACTTTAAATCGAGCAACACTTATTAAGACTGACTAAAATGATTATTTATGCAAAATATAACAAAAATGCAATAGAAACACATAATTTACTCTCTAAGTAGTATTGATTTAAGCCTAAAAGTGTCATGATAACTCTCATTTCATAGAGTTATCACTCACCCTTACCTTGAGGGCAAAAAAGTAGCATCTGCAGTGGAAAGACATTCAAATTGACCCAATTTAACCTGAATTGACCTGAACTCAATTCAAATTGTATCTAATCTGAACCAAACTCAACATGATCAAGTTATAAGTTTGGGTTGAGTTTTGATGTATTTTTATCCAACTTGACCAACTCAAAACCTGATCAGGTTGATC
>NW_006262139.1:5223406-5271183 GCF_000493195.1 Citrus x clementina | reverse complement strand
TCATCAAACTTCTTCTACACTCATGAGCTCCAACAAGATAAGAAAACTTATTTCAAGTAAATATGCTGCATTGGTAATTTTACTAATCTTTTTACTAAGGCTTTGCCCACGTCAACATTTGAGAAGTTAGTCCGCAGTATAGGCATGTGTCGATTCAACAAACTAAATTGATATTACGAGAGGGCATTTCGTTAGAGGAGCATATTTTGAAGAGAAGAATTCTGCAACTATATTGGATGAATATGCACTATGTTCCTTTTCCTTTGACTAGGCTTTTTTCTCATTACAATGTTTTGACAAGGCAGTGTTAATCATATCTAATTCCATTTTTTATCTAAAAAATTGTATGTAAAAGAATGGTGAATCTAAGGGGAGTGTTGTAAATGCTAGCTTCATATTTTGGTCAGGCAAAAGTCCCACAGAGGAAAGTTGGCATCTCGTCCCCCCTTAATTTAACGTATTATGTCTCAAGATCATATCATAGAAAAATCAATTAACAAAAGGTTACTAATAATAAGCCATCCACATGGTACTTAAAGTGCTTTGTTTTAGTTCAAAATTTTGTGTTATTTATTTATTTCATAACAATTATTATCTTTTCAATAAAAATTTAAAAATAATTTTCCTATTCGGTAGGAATTAAACCTGCATAGGGCTAGACCGGCATTTTTGGACTAAATTTTAATAGATAATATTAAAAACTTCTTCCTCATTCTACTAATAAAGACCAAATGTTGTATCATTTTGAAGGTGTGAGGAAAATTCTAATTAAGAGTGCCTACTAATAGGTTGTGCTTTCGATCGGATTTGGATTAAGTTCCAAGTTTGATTAGATGGGAATTAATTCAATGGAGTTTATTCATATCCAAATCAATTTGGTCGAATATCCTACTAAAGAAAAATATACTAAATAAGATAAAAGTTAAACATAATCTAACCTAAATTCCAAAATCATAAATTAGTTGAACCCTACCCACCCCTAAAGGCTCGAATCAAGCTAACAATTCATGCTCAGTTGACCAACTGCATGCTGATGACAAAAAGTACTAGCTCTTAAGATAAAGAAAATGATATTGCTCTCTCATACTCGTCCCTTCTTCTTTCTTCCTCAAGAAGTGAGTAACTAACTAATTAATTAATCTCATTGTACTTGATAAAATCAACAAACAAAGCCCATGAATGCTTTCTTACGGTGCATTTATTTTGCAAGAATTGAATGAATTGGGATCGTAATAGACTGAAATTAAGATAAAATGAGAATTAAAATAAGTTGTTTACTTAACTTACAACAATCAAAATTGGAATGAGTTGTATTCTCATTGATTTATTTATTTTGTCTTAGAATCATATTGTTACAAGTATTAAAATGCCCTTAGTTAAAATTATGTAATTGTTCACTAACAAAATAATAAGTAAACATTTCTAAATTAAGTATATTATTGTTTAGTATTATTTAATAATAGTAATTATTAATAATATTATTACTAATACTACAATTATAATTATAATTATGATTATTACTATTATATTATATTACTGTTAATATAATAATAATAAAAATTACTATTGATATTACTATCATTATCAAAATTATAATAATGCTACTTATTATTATTACTACTACTACTATTATTATTTTAATATTTTTAAGGGGGCATAAAGGGAAATTTATGATTTATTAGGGGCAATAAAATCACTAAAGAAATGAGAATCTCATTCCCAACCCTATGGAAATGGGATTCCAATTCCTTATTCCCAAATTTAGTGAATCCCATAATTTCTATTCCTATTCCTATTCCTTGATTCAACATTTTCAAGTAAATACACATAATCGGATGATCCTCATTCATATTCCTAAATCCAAGAAGTTATTCCTAAATCCAAGAAGTAAATACACTCTTATTTATATACTTGGTGTTTACTAATTGGGAATGGGAACGAGAATCAGAATAAGTTATTTACTTGAGCTGTAGAAAGCAGAATGAGAATAGACTATGTTACAATCCCTTATTATACTCGTAAGCCCACGAGTCTATTGTAGAATAGATTTATGATAACGAGTGCTGATCCCAAAAGGAAGTAGATTTAATCATGTTTAGGGTTAATTTTCCAAGTTTGTTTATGAATTGGTTGGATGTGGTTTTTGAGTAGTACCAAGATAAAAAAAAATGTCGGGAATAAATTAAAGAAGAAACAATGCGAATGAAGTATTTAAGTCTCTAAATTTACATTCAACACTTCACCGTGGATTTGATGTTCTTTTTTAGTTCCAGTTAATTTATGAGAGGAGAATTTTCACTCCTCATAAGTCTCATTATGGTAAATATAATATCAAGCACTCATTGTTCCAGGGCAAAATTATCTTTTGCTTAATGTGGTGTCAAGACACGTTGTGCCAGTGATAACAATTTTTTTGTCGACAATGTGACAAGACCGTCCACTAAATAACTTAGATACACTCTCTGTCAACACTGCATCAAGACAAACCATAAGTGCTAGAGGGGAGTTTTTTTTTTAATAGATATAGTGTAAAGTGTTTATCATGCCAAACACTAATGATCTTGCATAGGGAGTCAGTATATCATACAAAATCTAGACAAGATTGAAATTAACTTAGCACAATGAGTCAAAATAAACCACATAAATTAGAGTGAGAGAATGAATAAACTTACCAAATTAAGCCCATTGATCATGTTGAGGCTTCACCTTTAATTAATGCTTGAAATTAATTCAGCTACTCATATTGAACTAGGGTTAAAATAGTAATTTTTTATTAAAACATGTAAAGAACAAGTTATATAGGAAGAACTATATACAATGGAGCTCAAATTTGGATTTAGAGCTGTATAATTGGGGGGGGGGGGTCCCCTACTTATAGATACAACAGTTCGAATGAAAACAATTCGAATGCATAGGATTGCACCACATGGCAAACTTTGATTAGATGGAACACGTCACTAGGACTATCATTTCCTATATATACACATATCATACGCACATTTTTCAATCCAATAATATGCTACCACGTAATCGATCAACGCAAAAGTCAAGAAGCTTTGATTTAGTGTATTGCATATAATGTGCGTGCATTTTTCGGTCTAATAATATGTTTTCATGTCATCAGTTAGCACAAAAGTCAGCGAGGCATTGATTCAGTATGTGTAGGTCTGTAGTAAGCACATATGTAGGTCGAATAGGATGTTGAAACGCATCAGTCAAAGCCACATCGATGGGCTCCACCAAAAATTACAATTAGCCTTTATGCCCTTCCTAAGATTTTTAGCTATTCTAAGCTAAAAACTGCTATCTTTTCTACTGTGTGATTTTTCATTAATCATGAAACGACTAAAATACCTGTGAAATACATAAAATACTCAAATAATAACAAAACACACACTATCAAAGTTCAAAAAACTAAAATACATAAAAGAATAGATAAAGTGAGACTTAGAATGTAAAATGACAATTTTACCCTTTATAAATATACATTCTCCAGCACTCAATAGACTATATATTTATGTATTTATTTTGTCTTAGGAATATGAATCGAAATAACTTGAATTGTTACAAATTACCAAAAAAAAAACTCTTAATTAACTGTTGTAATAATTATTATTATATATACTATAATAATAATTATTATATATTATAATAATTGTAGTTATTATCATTAAAAAATTATTGTTATTAAAATTATTGTTAATAGTAATAAAAATGATTTATTATAAGATCAGCGTCCAATAATTAATGTATCAAGGTTCACAAAAATCAATAATAATAGTAGAAGTAGAAGTAATAATAATATAGTAATAAATAATGAATAACAAAAATTGGTTGTCAACAACAATTCAGTAGCAAGAACACTGACTGACAACAACACAGCATGGCAACATCAGCAACTCAATAGCAATAGAAATAGTAGCAGTGATGGCCGGCAGTAGTAGCAGCGACCATCAGAAGCACAACAACAACGACCGAGAACAGCAGCAATGACAACAATAGTGAATGAAGGTCTACTTTTTTTTTTTTAACTTTTTAATTGAGGATAAAACAAAAATTATTAAAATTTGATTGATAAAAATGTCAAACCTGGGAATGTGATTGTGCTCTAATTCCTAACCCTCCTAGCGAATCAAAGCTCTAGTAATGATTCCCGATTTTATGGCCCCACACTAATTTTATTCTCATTTCTAGCTTCAAACTTACAAGTAATTCATTCATTCCAGTTCCCCCATTCCCATTCTCATTCCTTGTAAGTAAGAATACCAATAGGATGTAATCGGCCCCTCCTGACCTCTGCCTTCCTGGTAAAGTCTTTCTTCCTGGCCTCATTGGGTATGTATTTTAAGTTTTCCATACCAAAATAGACTTTTGCTGGCTTTTTGTTAAGAGAATAATTCGGGTGGTATTTGCAGGATTACTTTGATGCAGAACTGTGTATTCAGCTACAGCTCTCCCACTCTTGATCCTGCTTCAAATAACTTAATCCCAGCTTTCACTTTTCTGCTTGCTGTCACCTTCAAACTTCTTCAGGGTTTAAGGTTCGGGTTCAGATGACCTTTTCCCAATCCCAAATCTGTTTTTGCCCACCCCTGCCTACTATCCAGCTCTGAATAGAAAAATTTCAGACACGGCCTGAAGGCCTGAAGCAGCTATGGAGTCATTTAGCTCAGCGCACTCAGATGTAGAAATATTGAATCTTACAGGGCTGGCCGCTGAAGAAAATTTTTAATGCTGATGTGCCCTTGATGAAGCCAAGATAATCACAATCGTCTGTTAATTTTCAGTTGCCTGTAGTCCGATTCAGATGTAATCTCTGAGTTTTCTTAAGTGAATCCACCACATCAAATCGACAGTAAATCTACTTCGATTTGATTGAAAGATGTTGAAAGAGTTTTACTACTACCATTATATGAAGAGATTTTATGTCTGTAAGAGCATTGCAATAACCAACACATAAAAGTTCTCAACTTAGTTGAGAATTGTCAATCCAATTAAAAATGTGAAGTCGAGGATTCCTGTCCTAGTTAAGAGCAATGCATTTGCAGCATGCTATTGACAACTATAATTTTAACAGTTTTTGACGGATCTATACAAAGACATTCAGACTTCTCAAAAATTTGCAAATCCAAAATGCCCTTGATTTTAATGTGGAAAGCATACATCAAATATGGCAAAGAAAATGAGTATCATCTATATTAACTCAATCAAGATGTATGGCCCCCTATCTCATTTAGGGTTCTGAAATCAATAGATAACAAAATTTTAATCTAATTCCAAACATACCTATCTATGAAAAAAAAAAAAAAAGTAACGAGAGCAGTCAAAACAGAAATAAAGTTCACATAATATCAGCTATTTCGATAGAGATTACTGGCAGGTCTGACCACTAGCAGCAACTTCTAGAATTCTCCTAGCCTCGGTGTCTGGCTCGGGTAACTCACTTGGGGTCTGCTGAATCACTACTGATTAGAAACAGGATAATTGAATGAATGGAGGGGATTCAAAATGATAATTTAGAACACTAACCTTTCCATAGAGGTTTGCCTTTGTAGGAGAAGCACCAGAAGCCAGCAACAATCTTATGACATCCACGTGTTCACCTCTTGCCGCATGATGAAGAGGCTGTAGGAGAAGCATTATAGAAAGTTAGATCATAAGAATACAAGTAAGGTTTCCAGTGAATAAGGAAAATAACGCAGCTGCTTTCACCTAACTAAATCATTTTGGTCATCACAGTCCTGGGTGGTAGGAAGGAGGAAATGCAGCTAAGCACTTATATCGTACAGGAAACATTGTTCAAAGAAAATTTCATTGTAACATTCAGAGCAAACCATAATTTCCTCTAATTTGACTAAGGTATTAATCAGCTAATGAAACAATTGAAACCCCAATGGGACAAGTAGTACTCACAGTATCACCTTCAGCATCAACAGTTTCTAACATCCTTTTTACACATTCAGTGCCGCTAGCACTATTAATTAGAAGTTGAACTATCTCAATAAACCCTGCAGATATCATTGATAAAGGGAAAGAGATAAACAAATATGGTATTACAAATCTTAAACCATTAAAAGAAAAAAAAACTCGGGCATGACTCATGAGCAATGAAATGATATGATGTTTAAGACCCGTTTGGGGCAGCTGCGCTGCCACCGCGCAGCTGGTACGCAGGCCAATTCTAGGGGAATATTCTCCTAAAATTGGCCTGGGGAGCAGCTGTGCGGTGGCAGCGCAGCTGCCCCAAACAGGTCCTTAATAGCCTACCCCCAGCACAAGCATCATGCAGAGGAATTGCTCCATCTTCATCCTTGGCCTCCAAACTAGCCCCTCGTTCCAAGAGTAGCTAGACCAGAAAAAAAATAAAAATAAATAATCCAAGAGAAAAATCAAAACTCTGTTTGTACATTAAAGAGTAGACAATATAAATTCATCAAAATTAAATGCTCGCTGACCTGAACACAAGGCAGATAGCCATAGAGGCATGTCAGATGGAGAGCAGTGTCCCTGTCTTCTACTGGTTCATCAATACTACCACTCAAGTTATCTATACAAAATATAAAAAACCAAATGAATAATAATTACAAAATAATAAAATTAAAATTGCCTTTCCTAAGACTTTAGTCCAAATAATCACTGTATTCAAAGATCTTTTCACTCAAATCTTAATCACATGCCCGTTCATATTTGTTTGCTACACATTCTAAAATCAGATACAAATACAATTATGACATGTTTTATTTTAAAATTGTTCTACTTTCATTAGTGTAATTAGAAAGCATAAAATTAATAAAACCACAGGGGCCAGGGGGTGTAGATGCACTCTGAAAAAAGAAGCAAATTGGTAGGACAATCAAATCAAACCTAGAGCGAGACGGAGGGAATGAACGTCGCCGAGCTGAGCGGCGGCGGCGAGGTCACGGAGGTGAGGTGGAGTTTCCGATTCGAGGTCCATATTAACGCCGTCTTCTTCAAAGAGAGCGTTATCTTCTTCGCTATCATCTTCCTCCATCATTCCGTTGCGCGGTACCGCCATTTTTTCTCCTAATTAACTTTTTTATAACGGTGTTTTGCAGAGAAAAGTAGAATGAAAACTTAAAAAAAGGCCCAATTTGAAGTGCAGTGCTGCTTTTTAGTAGGGTTTTACTTTTAGAGTAATGATACAGCCACAAACTCTTGTACAAACTTATTTTGTACAAATTGATGTGGCATGATAAGATTGGTTGAATTAAATATCACTTGGCCCACATGATTTGTTTTTATTAATTTATATTTTCATTCAACCAATGAATTAATGCCACGTCAGTTTGTACAAAATAAATTTGTACAAGAGTTTGTGGCTGTATCATTACTCTTACTTTTATCATTTTATTCTCCGTCTCCGCATTTTATTTTATTCTTCTTACACTTTTTTTTTTAATTATTTTGTTAGATTTCACTATAATGCTGTAAGGATTTTGTAGACTCTTGAGCTTTAATGTTTTAATCTCTGCTACTGTTTATTTGATATAGTGGATAAAAAATTAATTATTTAAATAATAACAGATAATTGTTAGGTCGTAAGTAAATATAATGTTTTTTAATTTTTAATTAAAGAAAATTTTATATTATGTTAGATAAAAATTCCAAATTTAATAATGGCATCATTGGATTTAATATTAGAATTTTACCCTTAATTTAAATTTAATGGACAATTAATTATATAACAATTAATTTGTAAGTTATGATATTTCTTCATACTTTAAATTATTTTTATCCAATAAATTTATAAATATTTTAAGTCACAAAAAAATGAAAAAAATACAAATAATTTTAGAATTAAAATTATTATCCACTAATTCTATCACTTTACAATATTACATTTTGTACTTTTACATTTAGCATTAGAAATATATATAATAGCATTAAAATAAATGTAATTAACAAGTAATGTTATTTTAATAATACTTTATATGACGATATTACATAAAGACTTATAATAATTTTTATTGTATGAATTTAATTACAAAATCATTAATAGTTAAACAACAATGATAATAGAAAGTATTGTAATAAAATTTTTATATATGTTTAATTATATGAGCTAGGGGTGGGCAAAATCGGGTTCGGGTCGGGTTCGGGTCAACCCGATCGGGTTTCGGGTCAACCCGATCGGGTTTCGGGTTGTTCGGGTTAGACAAGAACCAACCCGAACATAACCCGAATTATTGACCCGACCCGAACATAGTTCGGGTCGGTTCGGGTCGGGTCAATAATTCGGGTTATGTTCGGGTTGGATCGGGTTGGATTTAAATTGGGTTGGATTGAGTTCGGGTCAATTCGGGTCATTTCGGGTCAGTTCGGGTCAATTCGGGTCAGTTCGGGTCGGTTGAAATCGGGTCAATTCGGGTCGGGTCTATTCAGGTCAATTCGGGTCAAATTCGGTTAATACAATTTTGAGCTCTTTTTTTTCCTATTATTGTAGTTTTTATGAAAGTTTTAAGACATTTTTCTTAATTGTAGTCATTTTTACTAATTTTCAACTAAAAAAAGAAAAGAAAATGTTATTATTAATTCAAAAATCAAAACACATAAATATTATTAACATAATCCATAAACAAAAATTAGTAATTTCAATTCAAGTTGTTCATGCTCCATAAACAAAAAGTAAGAAATTCATGATACTTAATTTTAATATAATATATAATATCCAATTACCCATTCCCCATAATAAATAATATGATATTATTTGTCTATCTATATCTTATTTTTTATTATAAATTAAATCTTTTAATTTCAAGTTCAAGTTACTTGTACTTAACAACTTAACGGATGATTAACATATAATATAATATTAATTGAATTTATTAATTTGTTTAGGGTTGAAAGCTTGAAGCTACTGCACAAGTACACATAATTACATAACATAAACACATTATAATTATAAAACATATACAACATAATACTTAATTTTAATATTTAATCTACCTAATGTACTAATTTATTCATAAAAAAATTAATTATTAATTATTGTTAACAATTATTAACAATGATCAATTAATATTATTTCAATTATTAACTATTATTAACAATTATTAACAATTATCAATTATCAATTAACAAAACCCACCAATCGACAATTCTTTTTTATATATGAAAAAAAATAATTTCTGATGAGCTCAATAATTAATAAAATTTCCTTGATTTTATTACTAATATTTATAAATACATAATTCGTTCATTACAATAATTAAATAATAAACAATTACTAAATTACATAATAAACTATTTAGCATATATAATTAATTAATTATATAGTGTATATATACCATGAAACGAAACAGGAAACACTTAGGAAACGGGTCAAAAGGTTGAAGGCTTGAAGCTTGAAAGTGGAAGGTGGAAACCGGAAAGCTTCAAAATCGGGTTCGGGTGGAGAGGATTCGGCCTTCAAGCAGCAGATCGGTGGCCACGGCTCACGGCTGGACGGACGGGATTTCACTTGGCAGCAGATCGCGGCTTCACTTGGGAGTTGGCAGCAGCAGATCTCGGAGATGCGGGCGGCTCACGACTCACGGCTGGACGGGTTTGACTTGGCAGCAGCTGGTCGCGACTTCACTTGGCAGCAACAGATCGTGATTTCAGCAGTTGGCAGCAACAGATCGCGTCTTGTGGTGGCTGGTTGCAGACTTGCGGGTTGCGGGTTGCGGCTGCCTTGTTCAGTTGTTTCATTGTTTGTGTTTGTGTTTGTGATTTGTGAAGTTGTGGCTGACAGGCAGCGTGTGTGCTGTGCACTTGCAGCGTGTGTGTCACAGTGTCAGTGTGTGTGCTGTGCAGCTTGTGACTTGTGTGTGCTGTGCAGTGTGCAGCTTGTGGCTTCTATAGTTCTATGTGTGCAGCAGCGTATGTGACTATGTGTGTGTGGCTCAGTGGCTGGCAGCTTGTGACTTCTGTTCTAGTGTTCTGTGTGTGTGCTGTGCAGCAGCATGACAAATTCAAATTTGTTTCCCGTGACAAATTTCTTTCTTTGTTTCTTTCTCATCCTCTCTCGGTCTCTCCCCTTTTTGTTTTTTTTTTCTTTTCCTCCAAAAAGAAATTGTTCTGTTCTTAAACAATTTGTCAAATGCTCGAAATTTATCAATTGCTTGGCGTTGGGTAGATGATAAGATCTCTTTTGAATGATTAAATTGGACAAAAACAGAAAAGGGTGAGGATTGCTTCAGTCATCATTGCACTTGCAAAATGCCATCTAAGGCAACTTTATTTTCTTTATTAAAATTTAAAATGTCTCTGAGAAGAATTTTGACAGAATGGCTGCTAACTTTTTGGATTGGTTATTGGTGTGATTCGATTGCTGTTGGAGAATGGAGAGGGAAATATGCTCAATAAGGAGTACAGACACATGCCAGAAATCAAAATTTTTTTTTTTTTGGGAACCCGATCGGGTATTCGGATCGGGTCGGATTTGACCCGAACCGATCACAACCCGATCGGGTTTGTAAGTTTCAATCCGATCGGGTTTCAATCCCGACCCGATCCGACCCGAACCCGAAATTTATCGGGTCGGGTCGGGTCGGGTCGGATCGGGTAAAATGCCCACCCCTAATATGAGCCAAAACAAATGAGAAATATTTTACTTGACAATTTTTATTGAAAAATATATATGTCTATATAATTACATAATGAGAAATGTTTTAATTTAAATTTTTAACACAAAATTAAACTATTAATTTCATACAATTCAATGGTGAATGATATAATATTATAAATTATTGCTTTGACTTTCAATATCAACCGTTAGACTGTGATAGATTATTAGCTCAAATTTTGTATCAAAATTTTAAGTTAAAATATCATGAACCATGTTTTTATAACAAAAATATAAACGCATACAATGAATTTTTTTTTTATTTTGTCCATTAAATATGATTGGACGTAATATTTTATTTGTTGTCACCATTAATGAAATAATGACTTAGTAACATAAAATTTTATAATTACAATGTAAAGGAAAACAATAACACAATCTTTCATAATTCATAAACTAAAGCTAATTAGGAGTATATGTTAGATTTAACTTTTATAAAATTAACAAAGTGATATTTGAAAATAAAATGAAAACAAGCTTGTGAAACTTAAATTTTGTAAGGCTTGAATAATTTCCTATCATGTAAATAAGAATATAAAAATATACAAAAAAATTTCTTCTTATTCTTTCCCACATAAATATTATTAGAGGTAATATTTTATTTATTGTCACTATTAATTACCGTAATAAAAGTAATGACCTTAATAACATAAAATTTCATAATTACAATCAAAGCATATTAATAAAATACTCTTTCATGATTCATAAATAAGGTTAATTAGGAATATATATTAAATTTAACTTTATGAAATTAATAAAGTGATATTTGAAAATAAAATGAAAATATATAGGCTTGCAAAACTTAAATTTCCGATCATTTAAGAATATTTATTGCACGATAAATAATTAATTCATGGAATAGGTATGCTAAATGAGTGTTAAAAATAATATATACTTCATGATCAATTATAAAATAGTCATTAATAGTATACAAAATAATGAGTATTTTAATATGCGATATTAAATTCTACTAAAACATGTGTAGCAATCTCACCGACGAGTTTATTAATGGAATTATGACATTCACTTAAATATACATACTTAGTTGTGTCTAGAGATGGCCAATGGGCCGTGCCAGCCACCAAAAAAAGGCCCATGCATGCTCATGCCCGTGTTGTGCCGTGCTCACTATGTGTTTCGTGTCGTCCCGACTGCCATGCCTAAATTTTTTTGCTTAGGCAATTTAGGCCCGGCCCGGCACACGTACCATGCTCATTCGTGTTGTGCCCACACGTGCCGTGCCGTGGGTCGTGCCATGCCGTGCCTAAGAAAAAAAGCCCAATAAGCTTTTTTATTTTTTATTTTTTATTTTTTAAGAGCTCATGCTAAGTTGTTGGCGTACTTTTTTCAAGTCTATATACTTTTTTTAGGTTTATGTTGTTGTGCAAATTTTATTGAACTCGTAAGTGCATGAATCTATTGTAGAATAGATTAATGGTGATGAGTGTCGATCCCACGAGGAGGTGTGTTTCAATTATATGTAGAATTAATTTTGTATGATGGTGGTTGGATTTGTGGTGAAAATGACTTAGATTTTCCTAAAATTGGAATTTAAATGGCGAGAATAAATTGAATAGAAATCTATTGAAATGACATACTTGGGTATCTGGATCCGTATCAACATGTACCATGGGCTAAATATTCCTTATTAATACCAATTAAATCATGAGGGGGAAATCCACACCTCATGAACCACACTCTAATTAATATGGTGCTAAGAGCTTATTGTGCCAAATAATAATAACCTTGTACTAGAGAGCCGGTGAAACCAAGGCGGTATCTAGACAAGATTATTATTATTTGTCGATGAGAAGTCAAAATATCCACAAAAACTAGAGGGGAAGAGAAAATAAATTTACCAAATAACGCCCATGACACATGTTGAGACTTCACATTCAACCCAAGTTTGAAAGAAAATTAGCTACTCATAATTAAACTAGGGGCAAAATAGGAATTTATTAAAATATATAGAAAATACAAGATGAAAAAGGAATTACCGAAAATGGAGTCCAAAAATGGATTCAGAGATATCAAATTAAGGGGGGGGAGGCCCACTTTTTATAGATACATTGAGTAAATTGTGGTCATCAGATTAAAAACAGTTTGGACGCTCAGGATTGCACCACGTCATCAGTCAACAGTACGCGGTTTGACCACGTGGGTGAACAGTAACACGGTTTGACCCGGATTGAACAGTGACGCGGTTTGGTTGAAAATAATCCTGTGTAATGCATGTACCGTACGCGAGATTTTTGGTCCACTGATATGTTGCCACGTCATCGATCAATAGTGCATAAGAATTTTTATCCAATAGGATCGTGACACCTCATCAGTCAATGCCACATCATCGGTCAATGTCACATCATCGATCCGTCTATGTGAACAATGCCGTGGACAGTAACGTAGACAGTACCGTACATGTGAATAGTACCGTACATGTGAACAATACTATTTTTCCTTTAATACTCCTCCTAAGGTTTCGACCGTCCTGAGTTCAAAAGTGATGTCCGTTTTGCCATCTAATCTCTCGTTCATTGTGAAATAACTATGATGCCCCTAAAATACATAAAATACTTAATTATAATACAACACATATAATTAAAGGGTTATTTTTAGGTACCTCTCCTGAGGTTTAGTGTATTTACAGTCAGATAAAAAGTATGCATGTAATTACAAGGACCTCCCCTGACGTTAGTATTCAAATATGTATGGCATTAGTATTTAAGGGCAAATGTGTAAAAATATATTTAAAATTAAAAAAAAATCAAAATTGAGATGATTTTGTTGATTCGGCTTAATCACAGCCCTTCAAAGGAGCCAACATCATCGCCTCACAGCTCTGGGTTTAGGTAATAACCAACAGCATGAAGAGAGCTATGGAGATGATTGTCCCAGATCTCATCAATAATTTCCCAAATTGGCCAATATTGGGCTTTCTTGTTCTTAAATTCCTCTTTAATTGTCTCATTTGCTTGATCCATGGTTTCATAGATGTAACCCACTTGTGGTTTATCAGCCCCATTGATCAAACACAGAACATGCACAAGGGGTATAGTTGCCTTTAGGACCATCCTGGCTGTGCTCCAAAAAGAACGATCCTCCACTAAATTAACTATCCTCTTCCCCTCTGTTCTTGAAGCCCATTTCAACGCCGAAGTCCGCTGGTGGTCCTGCAATATCTTCTCAACCCAAGACCACGTGGCCGCCGCCATCGCATGTAACTCTGCCTCTGTCTTCGTTTGGAAGGGCGAGACCCACTAGGAGTGCTGGTGGTGCACGAAGAAAGCTCTGGACTGGGGTCGCGGCGGCGGCCCAGATCTCATCATTGACGACGGTGGTACGCCACGTTGTTGATCCACGAGAGAGTCAAAGCTGAGGAGATCTACGAGAAGACCCGGAAGCTACCCGACTCGGCCTCCACCGACAACGCCGAGTTTCAGATTGGTTGTACCAGATGCAAGAAAATGGAACCCTCTTGTTCCCTGCCATCAATGTCAATGACTCTGTCACCAATAGCAAGGTAATTTACTTTGATTTGCTTCAGATCTCAAATTTATTTTATTTTATTTCATACCATCAATTCATTACATGTTTGAAATATTGGAAGAAATTAAATACTAATGTTTGATAATGCAATGGGGGAAACAATTTGATGACTTGTATGGATGCCGCCACTTGCTCCCAGATGGTTTGATGAGAGCTATTGATGTTATGATTGCCGGAAAGGTTGCTGTTGTTTGCGGTTATGGTGATGTTGGCAATGGTTGAGCTGCTACTTTGAAGCAAGCCGGTGCTTGTGTAATTGTAACTGAGATTGATCTGTACTAGGATGTTAGGTTTAAATTTCTTAGGAGTGTGTGTTTGGCTGGTGGGAAAGTTGGAGGAAAGAAACAGATTGGTTTCAGTTAATTGAAGACCATTCGGGATTTGAATAAGGTTATGGATGGAGCTGTGTGGATCATTTTGTATTTGATGCAATTTTAAAGTTTTGCTTGCTTTGCTACTTGTTATCCTATTGTTTACTGATGAATGATTAAAAAATATTTTTGTTTGGAGGTCAGAAAAAGCGAGAGAAAGTGAGAGAAAATTTCAATAAAAATGGAGAACCAGTATAAAAGATAACTTATTATTTTGAGGAGGAGGGTACTTTTGTAAATTTAACGGTCGACTAACAGTCAAACTAACTGGATACTAACGGCAGGGGAGGTGCTTGTAATTACGTAGATACTTTCTATCTGACTGTAAATACACTAAACCTCAGGGGAGGTCCCTAAAAATAACCCTATAATTAAATGACAAGAATGTTAAATACATAAAAGTAAGGGTGTTAGTAAAACTTGAAGTGTAAAATGACGATTTTCTCCTTTATAAATATGCATTTTCTAACACTCAACATATGCCTTTATTCAAATGTACTAAAATCGAAAATTCAAAACTCAAGTTTATATTTAATAATAATAAACTAATAATAGTTAGAAAATATAATATTAATTATTAAGTTTGACCTTATAGTATTAGAAGTTTTTTAATACTTAACAACAATAATAATAATAAAAATTTCTTATGGGTTAACTTAATTGTTAACTTGGACTTATATAGAGTCATAAATTATAATTCACAATAATAGTAATGCATATTTATAAAATCATGATATCAATTATTTATTTAATAAATTATAAATATAAATCAATTATAATTTTTTTAACTAAGAATTAAATGAATTTAAAAAATTCAATTTCAAGTTATTTGTAAAATCATAGTTTACTTTCATTAAAAAATAAAACGTGCTTATTGCGGACTTTTTTATCGTGCTGTGCTTAACTCATCTCTAATCGTGCTATACTTTTAAGGCCTATGTGCCTAAAATTATAAGTTGGGTACTGCCCACGTGTGTGCCGTCTCATGCCGCGTGCCCCACCGAAATGTGCTTGTGTCGTAACGTGCTGTACGGACACGTGCCGTGGCACGTGCCATCCGGCCCATTGGCCATCTCTAGTTGTGTCATTTATTAGTGTTATATCATATATAATTTTATAATTGCAACTTATTTATTTGATTTGTGTTAGATAACCTACTAATATTATATCTTATACTTAATAGTAATAGATTTTGAAACATTTATTTAAAAAAGATTATCACATTACAAATTTAAAGTAGGATTGAAAAGTGACTTTTAAATACAATATGCTATTCAAGCAAAATTGTTCTCGAACTTTAAGAGTAGTCACAATTGTTTTACAAAAATTCTCTATCCCCTTAAACCATTAACAAACTAGTTACAATTATTTTTAAATTATTTATTTTTTACAGTTATTTTTAAATTATTTATTTTTCTTTAATACAAGTATTGTATACCATTGATTAAATATAATGGAACACAATTAAAATATTATTGATACGATAAAAAAATTATACCATCATAGAGGAATCATTATTTCTTATTTTTTTATATACATAATAAATTAAAGTACTATTTAAAATTTGGTAGAACTATTTTATCCCATTAAACTACCCTTTAAATCATTTACTCATTATAGCCATTATGAAAATTCAAAAATCATTCTTTTACTCATTACACCTCTAAATATCCCAAATACAGCCTTGATCACACATTAGTCTTCACCTTATATTTTTCTTCAACATTTACAATTTTTTTCCGAATCCGCAATATTTGACCACTACTCATTCTCTCATTCGACTTTCATTATTAAAATATAGAGATTAAAAAAATCATAATAAATTATTTGTTTTTTCTCTATATGATGTTCGTAGTTTGGAAAAAGCTTCATTGCCATTGTATGTAAATAAAAAACTAAGAACTTCCAATAGTTGAGATTTGATCCAAACTTGATAAACTTATTTACTTGAAAAAAGTAAAATAAAATAAAACAAAATAAATTCTTGTATTTTAAGAGAAAAGCTCCCGACATGTTTCTAAAAGAACTAGAAACCAAACTATGTTTGAAATAGTGAGTTTTCCCATTAGTAATTAAACCAAAAACTAAAGAGTTATTTGGATATTCATCATATTTATTCTTGAAGTTGTTTTGTTCGTAAGACTTATTTGTTGTCCTTATAATTAAGAGTGATTTTGATTAAGGAGGATTTTGTAATAAAATTTTTAATGAATTTAAAGATTTTATAATAAAATTATGGGTTCATGTCAACTCAGTTCCTTACATTTTGAAACAAAAAGGCCATAACTCTTTATACTCGTCCATACTTTTATAATTACTAATTTATCCTAACACTAAAGTGCATCTATATACAAAGAACTTAAACAGTAAATAAACAATAGATAGACAAATGAGAGAATAACAAATGGTGCATTTGTCAGCATATATT
Organism: Citrus x clementina; assembly: GCF_000493195.1. NCBI lineage: Eukaryota > Viridiplantae > Streptophyta > Magnoliopsida > Sapindales > Rutaceae > Citrus > Citrus x clementina. The sequence goes on along the minus strand of NW_006262139.1, from coordinate 5,254,211 downwards.
GCATTGTAGTGCAATATATTGTTTTATGTAGATTGGATTTAGTAAATTCATTATATTGTATTAATATTATGATTTTCTATGTTTGATATTTTGTTGTGCTGTATTAATTTTACTTTAAAAGAAAGTTTGTCATTGTCACTTTGCCAAATCAACTTAAGTTGGGTTTAATTTGAACTTTGGGTTTAATATTTTTGCCCAATCTACTTCTTAGTTTGGTTTCAATTTTCCTTAAAACCAAGTCAATAGATGCCACCTGTACCCCAAGAAAAAATCCCTTATTTATAATGTCTTTGGCCTATTTATATTGTCTTTTAATGAATGAACTACTGTAAATATGGTAAAATTTACCATGTTGCACTGTAAATGTTCAACTTTCCCTATGAACTTACCTCACTTCCATTAGCAACTATATATATGTGTCAGTGTGTGTACTTGTTATATTATGTAGTTATGAACAAAAAGAAATTGTTTACAAGCTATTTACAAGGTACTAGTACTTTGTTTTTAGTTTAAAATCAATGTCTATGAGATTTAATAAGGGTGACAATCATTTTAAGGTTAATTAGATCCCATATGTAATCCAGTTTAATGTAGTTAAACAATATCAGTAAATTCATATATAATAAAGACAAATCATTCAATAAATTGACTACAGTCTAAACATAAATAGAGCACTCAACTCTACTCATCAACTACGAACTCAATTTATTTATTCATAAGATAACTTATATTTGTCTTTTTGGAATCCATATGATGATCACATAAAATACATATAATATGATTAAGTAGACCTTATTCAAAATATTTATACAATTAAGATATATGAAAAAATGTCTTAAATGTTTTACCTGCTATCTTTGGATATAGATAAACTAAACATATCTAATCAAGCATACTAATTATCCACAATCATGATCGTAGGTTAAAATTAATTAATCAACCTTTGGATGATTCCTAAATATTTTATAATCTATGTATTTCAATATACTTATACATCAAAATCATCATGTCATTAAATAATAAGCATCACAATAATTATTAGTACTTGAAATTTGACATCTATGAAAACTTTCTAATTTGGCTTTCTAATTTGGTCACTTTGATGACTAACAAATTATCATAATATGAGTGTTAAATTGAACATTTATAACAAAGTAGTTTCCTCAATAAAATAAATAAAACCATAGACATCAACTGAAATTTCAAACATTAAAATTGGAATATTAAGAAATTTCAGGGATTATTAATTAATGAGTGGAAGCATTCAAAAATATGAGAACAAAACTTTTAAGGCTTGATGCACATAAAGTCAGTGGCTTTATTATAATAAACCCAATCAATCATATCTATAATTTAATAAAATAAAATATCAGGGACTAAACTGAAATTTCAAATTCAATTACTCCTAAAATTCAACTTGATGGCTGTTGCCAATTCTATGGACTTAAATGCAACAAAATTCTAAACTTTGGTTAAAAACATAAACCAAATAACCTTAGGGCGTCTTATGAAAAAATCCAAGAGAACTCGAATTTCACCTTTATCTATTGTGCCTCCAACATTCAAAAACATCTTGGAAAAAATTCAAATTTTCCTAATGGAGAATTTGAAATTCAAATTTTAAAAAAATTCAATTTTTTTAAAACATGAATATATACAAAAATTTCTATGCAGTAATTTTCTTTATATGTTATGTATATGTGGAATAAAATCTAAATTGCATATACCCATAAGGACAAGTGAAAATTAAGAGAAGCTTATTATAGATCTTAATCGAAAATCATGAATTCTTAAACCATGCTTTGAAACCAATTGTTGGGAATTTTTACAACTCTTATAAAGCAAATGAAGCCTAATTTGCATAAACTTTAATCCCTAAGATCATAAAATATCATAATTTTAACATCATCATAATTGAGAGGAAACATACCTTGATCCATAGCAATTTTGTTGATCAAATCTCATTGCAAAGAATTAAAGATTAAAAAAATTGATTTCTCTCTCGACTCCTTTAGAGTGATTCACTTTCTTGATGGAGAAAAAATTAACATGACGTGTGTGTGTGTGTGTGTAGGTGTATGTATATGGGTGGAGAGAGAACCAATTTCAATAAAACTCTTATTCCCGTTTTCCATCACAATGGGCAGTTAGGTTTTTCCAATTGACCAATAAGATTTTGTCCAATTATTTATTTTATTATTTAAATCTTAAATTATTACTAATTCAATAGTGTGGCACGTGGGCCACTACGAAATATTCCAACAACGTAACTTCATCACTCATCAAAAATCAATTCTCTGATCTTAGCTCTCAGGACAAGGTTGCAATTTGAGGGTGGAAAGTTGTTACATGTCCAATATTTTGTTCCAGTTTATTTATTTTATTTGTTTCTTTTATTCTTTGAATAAGTCTTGCCACTTGTTGAAAATTAGAGTCCACATTGTTTAGTTAGCTAATTTGTTGGCACGTGCCTAGAGTTTTGCAAGGATAATTGTGTTCTTCATTATTTAAGTTATGGAATAATAATTCAGAGATAGACTCTGATTTGAAAGTAAAAACTACTTGTAGTTTTGGAAGTTCAGGCTCCCTCTAACAGACCTGATAAATTTAATTAGCCACCTTCTTTTCTTGTTACACAACAGGCAGAATTAAGAAAACTAGTACTAACTCGTAGATAACAACATATTAGATGTAGAATTCAGAAATTAAATTGTCGTTATATGTATCACGATTCATGCAAAGTCCTCACATCATACTCACATCACATGTGTTGGTTGCATAAGCATGTAAAAAAATGATAAAACATAGCAAAATCCTCTTTCTCTTTCTTTTGGCCACTTGCTTAGGAGTGAGAACAAGACAAAAGGAAAAACTAGGTATAAGTTGGAGAACTTGGATCCTTGTAAAATTTAATGAACTTAAGTTGTGTAAGCTTTTGCTTTATGAAATCACATGGCTTGTATATAAATAACACTATAGATCATTGGTTAAAGATTATTTTAACGGATAAATTATGACACGGCTTCACCTTGAAGGTCCTCCCTAGTTGATGATTACATTTTTGTTTTCTTTTTGTAGGTTTATACATAGGAACTAACTCGATTGTTAGCAATGATTTTTCCAGGTTCGAATCTCACCAATATGCTCGCATTAAATAAAAAATGGTGGTTATGATACCCATTTATATGGGTTTGCTCGATAGTCTTTATTTTCTATTTGTTCAAGAATCAAAGGGGGAAAAAAACCAATTAAATTTTGAATTATAAGTTTATATGGTAGCCGATTAATCTTGATTTGTATGTATATACATATAGTCCCGTACGAACGTACTCACAGATTTTAAGATACAGGTGTTATGGCAGATGGAAAATGTGAACTCCTACATAAAATAAAAATATACTACCTTTTAATAAATTTGAGTTTTTGTATTTATGGAACATCCTCCCTTTATTAAATAAGGAAATCATCAAATGTCAATTATAAATTTGAATATTGAACTCATTTAAATTGTGCTATGTTATAAAAATCTCATACCGCATTATGTTTAAAACAAGACACCAATAAGATTTAATCTCATAAATTGTTACCAATCATAATATGGTAAAACATCGACAGTATATATATAGGGATGAAAATATGAAAAATCGTTAATGAGACCAAACTATAGGGATGAAAAGTACTTTTACCCTTTTGTGTTTGGCAAAAGTTATGGGACAGATTAAATTAATTAACATGTTAAGATTTGACAAAGAACTATTTTGTGGTGCACGGAGCAATTTGAGAAAAAGTCAGCGAACTAGTAGAAAAATCGTATTACTCATATATAAGTGTGATAACAACTTTCATTCATTGAACGAACATAGCAATGATGTGATATGTCCATCACACTCTCAGCTTGAAACCATGGAGGGGGGTAAGAACAAATACTGTTAATTGATTACTTCACTCGTTACTAGCTTGGAGAGTATAACGGAAGAGTTTTAAAGATATACAGATATGGATCCTTAAAGAAAGGGCAGTTAGATAGCTACTGGCTCTGGCTTTGCAAACCATTCTTTTAAATTTGCATCATATTAAATGAGACTGACAGACAAAGACGGTGAGTTTAGCTTTCTCGCAAACCAAACAACACAACAGCAACAGAATCTAATCCACCACCACTTTCTTTCTTGTGATTTTGTGGCGCCAAACACATTCTCCAAGATAATTACATCTTTTCTTTTTCATCTTTCAACACTTTGATCAATCAAAAGTTACAGAAACATCACTAATTAATCAATTAAAGTACGATCAATCACTTGATTCCCCAAAAAATACAAAGAATAAAAAGAATAAGTAATTGTGAGTTACATCAATTAGAGAAAATAGCAATGTTAATATTTCACATTTGGCTTTTAATTTGTAACAGAATTTCAGAAAATTATAAGAAAAAAGGTTTTTGCCCTTTAGTAATGGCAATCAACCAAAGGAGATGCTGAGAAGATTATAACTTGTTCTTTGGAAGCAAAGGCAAATTTGGATTCGCGGCGATCATCTTCTGGGGCTGGGAGATTAAGATCTAATTGTAGAATATTTCTTGGTTTCTTAGCTTGTTGAGATTGACGATCGAGACTACTACTTGTACCCATACTCAATGCTGTTGTTGAGGTCGTAAAAGCCCTGTGCCGTCTCATATGCCCTCCTAAGGCTTGCCCAGAAGAGAACTCAGCACCACATATGGAACACTCATGAACCTTATTAGCCTTATTGTTGGTTCTCGCACATAAATTAGCAGCATCTCTATTGTTTGCCATTTGTAAAGAAAGGGTTGTGCTCATATTGCTGAAACGATCATCTTCTTCATCCATTAACACAAAGGCTTTCTTACTTGCTTCAATGTTATTATTTATTACCTTAGGTTTCTTGTGACTCGCTCTGTGTCCACCTAGTGCTTGAAACGAAGGAAAGCATCGGTTACACGTCTTGCACTGGTAAACATATAAACCCGTAGCCACAGCCGCAGCCTTGCTAGTTGTAGCCGGTTGGTCAAGATGATGAGATGATGATGATGATGAAATTTTCTTGGCATCTCCTTGAGCTAAAAGTATCAGACAATTAGCCATATCCTCTTCTTGTTCAGTAGTCGTTGCGAATTCAACAGAGGTGGTAGGAGAATTAGTACTGAATATTCTTTCACCTTCACCCCCACTTTCTAGGGAACTAGAACAGCTATAAACCATAGCCATTGCTAGCGGAGACTGCGGCCTTGGCCTCTTTGTTCGCTTCCCTTTCATTATTATTTGCGTTTGGTCTTTAGGCCCCATCATCTCATCTTCCTCTTGATGAGCTTCATCGGCCATCATCATCATATATATCACGAAAATTCAAGAGAAAGAAAGAATGGGGTGGGAGCAAAAGCAGGATATTTGTGTTAATATATAGATAAAAAGAAAGAGATGAAAAGAAAGAGAGTCAAAGGATGATTAAGAGTAGTAACCGTGGCCAGTCTTGCGTTTTCCAACATTGGAAGTTAGATTATGTATATATATAGGCAAAATACAGAGGGCATAGAGAATGGAGTGAGATAGGAGAGGGAAAGGGGAATTAATAAGATGCAATGTAAGTATTAGGAGGCGAGGAAACGAGTAAGATTCGGTTGGCTTTCAAGCAAACCCATTACTTTTTTCTAACGATTCCCTTTTGGTGGATTGCTTTGCAAGCCTGGAACCACATAATTTTCCCTCCTTTTTCTCTCCTTTTTTTGGCTTTATTTGCTTATGTTTCCGTTATTCACTTTTACTTGCTAGTTACACTACTTCTCAATAACATATAACACCTTTTCACATATAAACATAATGCTAAATTAATTGAGTTGGATCAGGTGATGGATAAAGGCTGCATCTTGTGGCAAGACTTTTTGTTTATGTTTGGGCATTTCTTCACCTCTTTTTTTATGTTCAGTCTTCCGAGTCATTATTATAGAGATTGATTTTGTTTCAATATTTGAAAATAAATCTGATTTTTTTTTTCAATATTTGAAAATAAATCTGATTTTTTTTTTCAATATTTGAAAATAAATCTGATTTTTTTTTCTTTTTGATTTCTAATATTTAGACTACGTAGGTGGCGTTTGTTTTTTAACTTAATAACTTAAAGTGACTTAACTTAATTAATTAAGTTAATTAGAGGTGTTTGTTTTTATAACTTAATGAGACTTTTTAGATAATTTTGACTTAATAAAATAAGCTATTTTTTTTGGCTTTTTACTTAATGAAGAAATCTGAATTAAGTCAATTACTTGCTAATGTAAAAAATATCCATGTTTTATAATTTATTTTTCATGTCTATCCCAAAACTCACCCATAGATATTTACCCCACATAAAAATATCCATGTTTTTTCTTTCTTATATTATATACGATAAAATTTGAAATTTATGGTATTTTATATATTAAAATTCTAAAATAATTATGTATTCACTTGAATATAGTTTTACTTATAAATGTTAAAATATTGGGTATTTAATATATTATTTATTTGACATTCAAATTTAATAAGGATACAAATGTAAAATTACATATTTTCAGCTTTTTAAGTTGAAAAAAACAAACAACTTAATACTTATTTTCCGAGATTCAGACAAAAAACAAACATATTATTCAGATTCAGACATTCAGACCTATTCAGAATTCAGACTAATTCAGGTCTATTCAGATTTCAGACAAAAAAACAAACGCCACCTACGCGCGTCTGTGGTTAATTAGCAGTAGATATTCAGACTACGTCATCATATAAATGATTCCAAATAGACCCTCCATGACAAATATTAATATATTGATAATACAATTTAAAAAAAAAAAGGCTGTGATTTGTGATTGTTAGAGAAGATATTTCATATAAATTTTAATTTAACTTATTTGTGAGTATTAACTAATTGTGCTTTCGCTGCAGTTAGGCTTAATCAATCGAGCAGTTGATGGGCAGTTGACCCCATTCGCTTCACAATCAACTTGGATAAATCCTTCGAAGGGCAAAAACCCTAAAATCACGCCGGCTCTACGATCCAATAGTTATTTGATTAAATTTTGTATACTTTAATTTACCCAATCATTAGGGTTGGTAAAGGCTTGAGATGCTGACACGTTTCCCATGAAACTTAATTAATTCAGCCGCCGTATTGCATATTTAAGAAATACAGCCAATTATCCTAAATGGTTTTTGGCTTATACATGCCTCTATAGTCAATCACTATGCATGTATCCATTTTTTCGGATCACGATATACATTATGTTGCAATGTTACGATGTGAATTGGCAATGATCTACTTTCCAGCGAAATAAATAATACCTTACTAGTCCTAACACGATGTGCAGGTGCATATGATTATATATCATTTACAATCTAATGGAAATACAATGAAATACAGAGAAGAAAACTAATTAATTCGTCTTCTCCATAATGCCAATGATACTTTACTCCAATGCATTGCAACAAGCCAACAACTAGGGGTTGGCCACTATGTTTCCAGATCATCTATTTGAAATTATATTATAGTAGTAAGGTTTATAGAACTTCTATAACTAAAAATTTCCGGCCGAGCAAAAGGGCTTATTTTTCAAAATTTGAACTTGAATTGAGATCATAGCAAAATAGCACTTTCTATTCCGTTTTTTGTAGAATGAAGATATACACACCGAAAGAATATATATATATATATTCCTTTTTCTAAGAAAACTTTGTTAGTTTTGCATTTGATTATTAACATAGTTGGTTCAATATATTTTTTGTAGTAAAAAAATATGGCGTGCACCTTTTTTTTTTTCTAATTGACTAAAAGAATATAAGATCACGAGGGAAAAAATGGAAAAAACAGAAGAAAAAACTAAGATGTCCTTTGGCTTTATGCATGATTTTGGAGTAGTTGTTGATGGACAAAATAGTCTTTTGCATTATGCACCGTGATCACCTTCAGTCTCCAATCTTTTATACCTAAATTAGAAATGATAAACTGACGAATTGGACGAAAAGTTTGCGTCTTAAATGATCGATAGCGAAGTTAGCAATATTTTTTTAGGGTGGACTGAATTTTTCACTTAATTACTGTTCACAGTCACTGTTTAACATTTTTTATTCAATGGTTATTTAATATTGAATCCCATTACAATAATGCCACTAATTAGTAATATCTTCTCAACAAATAAATATCACAACTCTTATAAAATAAGTGGCTTAGGTATGTTAGTGTTTTGGTCTGATTTTGGTTCAGTCCAAAACACTTTAATAAGTCCTTTTCTACAGGTGGTTTTGGTGGAGATAGAGTTGTCTGAAAACAGCTTTCTACGAAAGGTAAAGATTGAGACGAACCTGAAATAAAAGAAAACAACCATTAGAAGTAATGCCAGCAGTTGGCAACAATACTCCCATGGTCAGGTTAGCAAGAGGTTTAAGGAGGTGAAGAGTTTCAGAGAAATCCTTGTATGGGAGAAAATTTGAGTGTTCGTGTGATTGAGAGAATTTGCCTCCTTTATAAGACTAACTTGACCTTATAAGGTAGAGTGCTCCCTAAGAGTGTCTTTATGTCTGACACGACTTAAAAGTGTTATTATTCCCAACTATAAGAGTGTCTAGTTATAATATAATCCGGTGAGTCTGCGATCGAATCATAGAAAATTTAAAATCTAGTAGTCAATTTATTAACAAAAAAATTAATTGGACGAAAAGTTTGCATCTTAAATGATCGATAGCGAAGTTAGCAATATTTTTTTAGGGTGGACTGAATTTTTCACTTAATTACTGTTCACAGTCACTGTTTAACATTTTTTATTCAATGGTTATTTAATATTGAATCCCATTACAATAATGCCACTAATTAGTAATATCTTCTCAACAAATAAATATCACAACTCTTATAAAATAAGTGGCTTAGGTATGTTAGTGTTTTGGTCTGATTTTGGTTCAGTCCAAAACACTTTAATAAGTCCTTTTCTACAGGTGGTTTTGGTGGAGATAGAGTTGTCTGAAAACAGCTTTCTACGAAAGGTAAAGATTGAGACGAACCTGAAATAAAAGAAAACAACCATTAGAAGTAATGCCAGCAGTTGGCAACAATACTCCCATGGACAGGTTAGCAAGAGGTTTAAGGAGGTGAAGAGTTTCAGAGAAATCCTTGTATGGGAGAAAATTTGAGTGTTCGTGTGATTGAGAGAATTTGCCTCCTTTATAAGACTAACTTGACCTTATAAGGTAGAGTGCACCCTAAGAGTGTCTTTATGTCTGACACGACTTAAAAGTGTTATTATTCCCAACTATAAGAGTGTCTAGTTATAATATAATCCGGTGAGTCTGCGATCGAACCACAGAAAATTTAAAATCTAGTAGTCAATTTATTAACAAAAAAATTAATTGTGGAAAAAGAAATCACTAGGAATCAATTTAAAAATATGTTAAGGTTACAATATCCACTCTCAGTGTTCAAACTATAGTTTAAATACTCTCTCATTTTTATATTTTCCCTCACTTTTACCAGTTAATTATTATGTCATTTAATTTTTAACTAAGTATGTGTGTGGATAAATATGGAATCAAGAATCTAATTGCCACAACTATATTAATGTGTCGACATTATGTCAAAATATCATACAGATCCAAGTAAATATATAAATTAACATGACATAAAAATAACTAGAAAAGAATAAAATAAACTTAAAAATCACTTGAGAGAATAACTAATTTAATGATTTGACATCTTGAGCTTCACATTTCATCTTACTTTAGTAAAATTAGCCACTCATATTGAAAGAAAGCAAAACACTTTTTTTATTATTTGACACATTTCTGGAATATATTAAAAGAAAATTGAAACAAAAGAAAATAAGATAAGAAAAGAAAAGAAAGAAAGAAAGAAAGAAATTCCTTAGCTTCACTCTGTTCTCTACCAGCTCTCTTCCTCTGCAAAAACTTCTCCTATTTATAGGCGATCTTCAACTTCAACTTCTTTTATTCTATTATTATTTCTTATTATTATCACATAAACAAGCAAGTAAAACAAGGGTGATGGTCATGTGGCATAATGGCCTCATGACCATCACTAACATGATTGCCCACTTTTTCTTTTTCTTTTTCTTTTTATTTTTTTTAAATTTTTTTAATTACATCTCATCGATAATACTTTCCAAATGGCTCCAACAATTCTTCTTTGTTCTCGCTTTCAATTCCAATTTCATATTTATTCCTGAAAAATATTTATAAGATAAAAATTAACATATTGTAAATTAATTTAACATAAAAATTTATTAGGAGAGTATTCATATAATCTATAAGTTATGAGCTCATTAATCAATGCTTTAAGTGAAAAACTAATAATTTATCCTTATTACATGTACACTTTTAAGTATTAATCAATGTCTTTTTGGACACTTGGTAGACTGCTATTAGTTATTTCCTGCCTTAGATAAGGATTTGTTGGGAAAGAGACTACCACAACCAGTTGCAAATTAAGTGGAAAAAAAAAACTCTTTCCCTTTTTGTGTGATTAAAATAGGATGTGTACCACAAGTAAATAAGCAGAAAAATAAACCAACAAAATCCAAAGTAAAAACCAACCATAAGAGACATATTTTTACGTGGAAAATCCAAAGTGGGAAAAATCACGGGATCGTAGTCCGATATAATCTTCCACTATATTAATGTGATTACAGCAAAAATTCTTCTCTAAATAATACTAGAGGCTAACAACATCAAGAATCTCAATATTCTTGGCTCACGGTGACAACCTAATAACTGTCTCTCCAACAAATGTGTTTCTCAAATAATAGCCAACGAGAGGATAAAATAAAAATCAAGATAAGTAGGATTATACAAGGCGATGCCAGGAACTTACCCTCAAAATTGGGAGAAAACAAAGTTAACTTCGCCTTTCGATTGTCCAATTAAAAATTAAAATTCCTTGACCCCCAAAACCCTCACTGTCTTTCTCTCTCGTCGTTTTCTTCTTCACAAAAGTTGATGTTGCCTCCACTTATTCTGCTTTATATAGCCATGTTTTCTAAGCCTAAATTTCATGGCAAATTTTATCTAAGTCCAAATCTTAGTAATAATTACAACTAAGCAAACCTATTTGGACGTTGGACATTTTGGTCCACTGAAATGAGATGGAGCCTATAAGATTTAAGAGTAATTTAGCCTTTTTTTGTTCAGACCTTTAGTTTTTTTTTTTTTTTTGCTGGGCAATAGTCCTCTGAGGGACTATCTTTATTGGTAGGGTGTTCTGCCTCAACCCTAATTGGCTCATTTTAAATGAGCCAATTAGACAGAAATATATGATTTTACTGAAGGTGAAAACAACAATGTCTCTAGTCCCCCTTTCCTATATCTAATTCACGTGACTTGCAATGAGTTATTTGGAGACAACCTAGGTAGAGACCATGTTGTGATGATGTGCTGTGGCCTTAATGGTGAGTTATCACTGCCTCTGTGGTCCCAAGCTGATATGAAATTCTAGTTATGCAACCCAAGAGGGGGGTGAATTGAGATTTTAAAAATTATTAAATTCTAAAGCAAAACTCAATGCAAATCTAAAACGAATTTAAAGCAATAACAAATAATTTTATTGTAATATAAAAAGATAAGGGAAGAGAGATTCAAACACGAGGATTTTTATGTGGTTTGCCCAACCTCGCCTACGTCCACACCTCCAAGCTTTCCGGGCTTGAGGATTCCACTAAGCAAGCCTCCAAGGCTTCAAATACTTACACTTGACTTCTAAGGTGTCAATAAACCTTTACAATAAGAGCTTATCCTCAATCTCTTAACCCAAGTATATCCCAACGCTTACAATCGCTCAATTTGATTTTAAAGAATATTACAAAATAAATCTCTCTCACACAATGTGTTTGATTACAAATGAAGATCCAAAGTGTGAGATGAATACAAGAATTTAAGGTTCAATGAATATTGTATGCTCAATACTTTGCTCAATCATAATTGTTGGAATCGTTATTGTTTGAATTTGATTGAGCTTATTTATAGTTGGGGTTGAAAACTAGCCGTTCTTGACTTTCTGCTCACTATCGGATCATCGTTAACTAGATGTCGGATCACTGTTTGACTGGTCAATATGACCGTTGGGCTGAATTTTCAAATTGTCGGATCGCCGTTTGCTAGATGTCGGATCGCCGTCAGTGTCCAGAGACTACTCTTCAATTTTGTTCGATGTCGGATAGCCGTTATCGAGATGTCGGATCGCCGTTTTCTACAGTAACTGCTACAATGAACTAATTTTATAAAATTATAGTTTGGCCCCAAAACGTTATAAAATTATACTATCTCCCAAAACTTTATAAAACTTGTCAAATAGGTCCATTTTTTGGATTTTGAGCAATACTTGTTATTATCAAAATTCTCAAAGCTTTTTCAATTGAAACCATTAACATGAAAATAACCAATTTTATAAAAACATTTAGAATATAAAACCTTTATAATGATTTAAAAATATATAAAAACTATTTTGAGCTTTTAAAAGATTAATCAATCTTAATCAAGTTTGTTATCATCAAAATCAATAATAAAGAAATATTTATGTTAACAATCTCTCCCTTTTTGGTGATGACAAACTTTTTAAGAAAATACTTGTGCAATTTTGTTCCCCCTCAATATGCGCTCCCCCTAAGTAAATATTTGTAGAATTTAGCTCCCCCTAAATATGTGCCCATCAATTTTTAACCACACAAAAAATAAAAAGAAATTTTTTCAACAGATGTGATATAAATTATCTCCCCCTTCATCACAAAAAAGAAATGAGCGCGAAAAGATTAAAAAGAGAAGTTTAGAGATTACCCATGGCGGAAAAAAACATTTCGGCGGAATCTTCCCTTAAAAATGAACATATCCTCAACAACAAAATAGTTAAAAACACTCCCATATAAATTTCAATTTAGCAACCAACCTCCATACCAACAAATTCAACATAATCATAAGCAACAACCAAACATATCATCAAAATCAACTCAATCATAAGCAAAGTCCACATATCCAACAAAATCACCATAAAAGCATCACAAGCACAATCAATAGACAAATAGCATTATAATAACTACATGAAATGAGTGATGTCTGTGCGAAAAATATAAGTGCAGAAAACTAAGATGGGGGCGGTGAAGAGGAACTGCCGGGATCATAGCCAAGATGTCCAAGAATGCGGTGCTGTCCAATAAGTAACTCCATCTGCTGATTTAATATCTGCTGCCGAAAAGTCGTAAAGTCTGATTGAAGTGCATCCACTTTGTCGAAGAACTGCTGAAGATGGTCCTCAAGAGAAGAAGATGCTGCAGGAGGTACAGTTGGCACGACTGGCTCGTCATCCTGAGAGGATGCTGCTGCTGCGTGATGAGGGGCACGTGGTTTAGCTCCAAGGCGAAAGTTGGGTAACTCATCCTTAGAGTAAACGTCATTGAGCAGGCGGTTATCATCCAGAGCTACCAAAGTATCCTCATTCTTAGAGGAGGTAACCTTGATCCACTTGCCTTGCCTCAAATGAAAACCAATCCCCGAAATTATTTCCCTACCCAACTTTTTGGTCTCAATATAGACGGGTTCGGTCAGAGGAACATGAAAATGTCTCAGAATCTTACTAATAATGCTACCATATGGAAGAGACCTGTTAGATACTGCAGGGGTAGAGAGCATATGACGCAAAAAAGTGAATGAAAGGTGCACTTGCCTTCCTCGGATGAGAGAGTCAAGTAAACTGACATCTAATCTAGTCACCTCATTAGTGTGTCCCTGCCTAGGTGTAATAATGTGCTGGAGAATATTGTGAAGAATACGGACTTGGAAAGGTAACAACTGAGACCGAAAGGACAAAGAGCAAACCTCGTCAGAGAGATCGCGATGTCTACAGATATTCCTAACATCCTCAATGTGAGTAAACTGACTAAAATGAAGTTCTTTTCTAGCAGTATACAGATTTAGCCCCTCACATGATATTCCAAGTATACGATCAAGCTCAAATATATCGAACTCAATCCTAACACCTCCAACATGTATTACGACTCTATCTTTTCAATTAACAGAAATCTTCATATTACAGTAGAACACCTTAACTAAATTTTCATATACTCGTTCTTCAATGCCTAAAGCTTCATCCCATTGTCTTAGCATTTAAGGCAAAGTTCTACCACATATAATAATATCAGAGAAATCGTCAATATCAATATAGAATGAGGGAGTTACCGCTTTTCCCATGAATTTCTCATGAAATCGTTGAGCCAGTTGACCATTTGGAAAATGCAGGCTGTTAAAATCTTGAGAAAAAGGTTTGAAGGAACTGGGATTGCGTGGAGCTGCTTGCTTGGTTCGGGCACGCTGCGGTTGTGAAGCCATTGGTGATTTTGGAGGAATTTAAATCGGTAGAAATGAAGTTTAAGAGATGAGAGAGTGATTACAAATTGAAATTTGATGGAAAATGGAAGAAATTTGGGTCAAATTTGGCGAGAGCAGTGCGGCTGGTTCTAGGGTTTTCAATTTAGGATTTTTAATTTTTGAAGTAAAAAACTGATTTTAATCGGTTGAAAAGGTTCTAAAGAGGATGTAAAATGTAAGGGGGAAATATTCATTTGTTATGAAAAATATTCATATGCACTTATGCAGGGGGAGCTTTTAAATCTTTTTGAAACTAGTCTTTAAACCTTGCATTGATTAAGGGGGAGCTTTTCATAACTAGATTAAATTTTTATAATGTATTTTGTCATCATAAAAAAAGGGGAGATTGTTAGCCTATATGGCTATAGATATTGATTTTGATGATAACAAACCACACGTGTTGATTAAACGAAGATTTATGTATTGTGCTTTTACAATAAGAAAATGTTTTTATGGAGTTAAATTGTTTTTCATAATCTTTGATTTTAATAAATTATTATTTTGAATTTCGGATTTGGACCTATTTAAAAATATTTAAATGTTTTGGATCATTCTATAATTTCACATATTTTGGGTCATATCTTAATTTCAAAAAGTTTTAGGATTAATAAAGTAATATTTAGAAATTCTGAAAATGGACCTATTTGAAACTTTTTATAACGTTTTGGGCCATAATACAGTTTTATAAAGTTTTGAGGTCAAACTGTAATTTTGAAACATAGTTTACTGTAGCAGTTACTGTAGCAGTTACTGTAGCAAGCAGCTATCCAGATCCTGACAAATGGTAGACTGGATTTGGGCAGAATGTTTCTGGAACTTAAACGGCTAACCGAATTTCACAAGCGGCATACCGAATGTTCAGAAATTCAAAATTGTGGCTGTAACGGTAACATTAAGCGGCTAATCGGATGTCCATAAACGGTAAGCCGGTTATGACTAAAATGTGCATAACGGCTAGTTTTGGAGCTCAAACTATAAAAACTCAAATCCAATTCATTTTATAGCTCTCCAACAAGCAAAAACAAAAAGCATACAACATATCTTGGGCTCTTAATTCACAAATCGTTATTCATTGAATCATTGTTGTTCTTCAATTTGTACATCTACTCTTTAAAAGAGTTTTATTATAACTTTCATTTCTTCATCTTAATTGTGAGTGTTTGAGTTTGTGAGACACTTGAGTGAAGAGATTGGAAGATAATCACTTTGGTGTAAAGGTTTATTGACACCTTGAAGTCAATTGTAAACGTTTGAAGCCTTAGAAGGCTTGGATAGTGAAATCCTCAAGTTTGGATCGCTTGGAGCCGTGGACGTAGGCGGGGATTGCTGAACCACGTAAAAATTCGTGTGTTTGTTTCTTTTCTCTCTTACTCATTTTTTATTGCACGTTTATTGAACTTATAGCTTTTGAATTTATTAAGGCATTAGATTGGATTGTTGTGTGGCTTTGATAGGATAATTTTTTAAAGTACCAATTCACCCCGCCTCTTGGGTTACACACTTGTATTTCAAATTTTAGTACATTGTAGGAGACAATTTCTGTAGTTTTTAGGTGGTTTAGGTGGTTGAAACTTATTTTTTAGGACCTTCCTTTTCTTCCTTTGCTTTTTCATTTGCCATCCATTTTTTTTCAAGGGCTCAAAGGTCATGAGCAATGTCTTCCAACGTCTCATATCCTACAACGTTCCTTATTAAAAATTTACCACCAACAGTTAGTGATAAGCTCAAGTTTGGATCTTACACTCGTTCACCTAAATTCTAATTTTCATTTGTCACAAATTACTATATATGTGTGTAATAATTACTTGATTACATTGATTTCGAATTCAATAAATGAATAAAGAAGCAGCAGTCTCTCTTCTTGCACAATTCTTTGCATCCTTTCTATTTCTTCTCTTTTTGTTTTTTTAATTCATGCTCCATTTTCTTTTGTTTATTCACTTACCAATTTTTAAATATATTGAAAGAGAAACTTTAGATGAATTCACTTAATACTAAATAAAATAGGTTTCGCTATTTTTTATTTCTTTTTTAATATAGAGGTAATTTTAAAATTAACTATTTTTTTTCAAAATACTTACCTCGGCTGCAGCCCGGATTAGTACACCTTTAACTTCCCATTTTGGAATGATGATAGTCACTAATAATGAGCATAAATCTTGTGTTATGTATATAATCCTCTGTTATTGAGTTAGTTATTGAGTATGAGTTAAGCTTTAAGGCTCATATATTATATTAGGACCAAACATTGGTTCGATGTGAAATGGGGTGTTAGGGACATCATTTCATATTGGTTAAGAATTGAGCTTGGATTAAGTATATAAAATTTTGTAACCCTCAATTTTAGAGCAGGCTTTCATAGAGATTTTTCCACCATGTACTCAAAACTTCACTATTCATTTCTTTATGGCAACATAGTTTAAATTACGGTAAATATGGGATTACCTCCTTATGAACAAACTATTTTTAGATTACCCCTTAATTTTGAATACCTCAAGTTACCTTATTTTTTGTTAAAAAATACAGGAGTGATTCAAGGATAATCAATTCGACGGGGTAATCCAAAATTAACCCTTAAAATAGAATTAGGCTGATGTTATTTTCACTCCACACTTTTTCGTTAACCCACCCCACTTCTAGAAAATAATTACAAAAAATTTACATTCCTTTTAACAATTTCAAACAAAGAAAAATTTTAAAGAATTAATTAATAAAATTTATCTTAATTTATTTTTTTGTAACTTATATTATTTTATTGTACTTGACTACTAAGATTATTTTAGCCTAAGTTTAAGTTTGACTTTTTTAACCCTTATAAGGTACCAAAAATGTACTTTAACTTCAATATTTTTTAATAGGGGTGGGCAAAACCGGGTTCGGGTTGTTCGAGTTAGACAAAAATTAATTCGAATGAAACCCGAATTGTTGACCCGACCGGATTCGATCCGAATATTAGACAAATATCAATATGAATGAAACCCAAATTGTTGACCCGACCCGATCCAAATTATATTCGGATCGGATCGGGTCGGGTTAATAACTCGGGTTAAATTCGGGTAGGATCAGGTTCGGATTTAAAACGGGTCAAATTGAGTTCGGGTCATTTTGGGTCTAATCGGGTTAGTTCGGGTCAGTTGAAATCGGGTCAATTCGGGTCAATTTCAGTTAATGCCATTTTGAGCTCTTTTTTCCCTATTTTTGCAGTTTTAGGGTGGTTTGAAGACATTTTTCTTAATTGTAGTCCTTTTTATTAATTTTCAACCAAAAAAAGAAAAGAAAATTCTATGAAATCAAATGAATAAAGTTAAAATGCTAGGATTAGGATTATTATTTGCTGAACCAACAAAGTCCAAACTTAATAAAAGTTAAAATTAATACAAACTTACAAAGTCCAAAGTTAATAGGCTATTGGTCTCCATTCAAAGCAGAATTTCCAAATACTAGTCTTTGAAAGTTTCAAACACAAACTCACAAAGTCACAAAATTTAAACATAATTAAATTTTCGGAAACCCAAATCACAAAGTTCAA
Source organism: Citrus x clementina (assembly GCF_000493195.1). Taxonomy (NCBI): domain Eukaryota; kingdom Viridiplantae; phylum Streptophyta; class Magnoliopsida; order Sapindales; family Rutaceae; genus Citrus; species Citrus x clementina. The sequence goes on along the minus strand of NW_006262139.1, from coordinate 5,236,286 downwards.
ACATAAAAACTAAATAAGCTTCCTTGGTTCCTCTACAGCTCCACGCAAGCAATTTGACAAGTTCTAAATTCAAATTCTTGAACTCCAAGTTCAAGCGCCGATTGCCTAGAGAAGGATTGAAGAAATGTACAATAACTATTTTCTTTAAGCCACGTTGCAAATAAATAAACTCAATTCAAATAACTCAATTGAGCAAATAAACCAAATTCACAAGGTTACACATCAAACACAAACACAAATAAATAAATCCAATATCTTTAATTGAGCTAAAGGGGTGTTACAATCTTTCTAATTTCTATTATATCATTATAAATTTATAATTACAAATAAATATAATATGTTTAGCAAATTTTTCATTACACACACACTTGATTATATATATAATAAAAAAATTAAGTCAATTATGCGTATTTTATGACATTCATCACCAAATCAAGTTAATAATAATACTAGACAATAATATTATTCTATCAACTTCAACTTGTCTAACTAAAACAATTACAAATTTATAATTTTACAAACTACAATTAGACTTAAAAATTTAAAACTATAACAACTATAATTATAGTTTAAATTACAACCTAATAGTACTATAATATCAAATTATGAATAATAATATATATTAAAAGTTACCTTTTAAACATCCATAACACCAATGTCGGCGCTCACCGCTTCCACTGTCAAAGTTTACGATCTTACAAACTCTATAAAATCCAAAAAAAAAAGAAAAGAAATTAGTAAGTAACTCAAGTACATGACTCCATGTAGATGTTCTATATGAAGCTATAATGCATTTTAAATATATTATGTATATAATGTATGATAAAAAATTAAAAACATTACCTTCTTGTAATTTCATATCAAACATTTGCTCTTTAATGTCTTCTTGGAGGTTGTAGACAGGATTGACAAAAAGTTTATATTGCAGCCAATTTTTAGTGCATATCAATGCCTCAACCATAGTCCGGTGCTAAAGGCAGACTCAGATGCCATTGTGGAAACAGGAACAACAAGGACTGTTGTGCAAATTTTATTGAACTCATAAGCGCACGAATCTATTATAAAATAGATTAATAGTGACGAGTGTCGATCCCACGAGGAGGTGGATTTTAATTATGTGTAGAATTAATTTTCTATGGTGGTTGTTGGATTTGTGGTGGAAGTGATTTAAATTATCTTCAGATTTAAATTAAAATGGTAGGAATAAATTGAAGTGAAAATCTATTAAGATGACGTACTTGGGTATCTAGATCTGCATCAACATGCACCATGTGCTAAATATTCCTTATTAATGCCAATTAAATCATGAGAGGGGTTTCCACTCCTCATGAACCAAACTCTAATCAATATAGTGCTAAGGGCTTATCGTACCAAATAATAATAATCTTGTACTAGGGAGCCGGTGAAACCAGGGCGGTATCTAGACAAGATTATTACTATTTGTGGACGAAAAGTCAAAACATCCACAATAATTAGAGGGGAAGAGAAAGTAAATTTACCAAATAAAGCCCATGATACATGTTGAGACTTTACCTTCAACCCAAGCTTAAAAAAAAAATTAGCTACTCATAATTGAACTAGGGGTAAAATGGAAATTTATTAAAATACGTAGAAAATATAAGATGCAGAAGGAATTACAGAAAATAAAACTAAAAAATGAATTCAGAGATGCCAAATTAGGGGGGGAGAGCCGCCTTTTTATAGATACATTGAGTAAATCATGGTCATCGGATTAAAAACATTTCAGATGCTCAGGATTGTGCCACGTCATCGGTCAACAGTACGCGGTTTGACCACACAATTTGAACAGTGACGCGGTTTGACCACATGGTTTGAACAGTAACACGGTTTGACCACACAGTTTGAATACTAATATGCTGCCACGTCACCGATCAACAGTACTTAAGAATTTTAGTCTAATAGAATCGTGACACCTCATCAGTTAATGCCACATCATTGGTCAATGCCATGTCATCGATCCATCTATGTGAACAGTTTCGTGAACAGTAACGTAGACAGTACCGTACATGTGAACAGTGCCATTTTTCCTTTTATGCTCCTCCTAAGGTTTTCGACTGTCCTGAGTTCAATAGTGATGTTTATTTTGCTGTCTGAACTCTCGTTCATTGTAAAATGATCATGATGCTCCTAAAATACATAAAATACTTAATTAAAAAAAAACACACATAATTAAATTACAAGAGACTAAAATACATAAAAGTAGAAGTGTTAGTAAGACTTGAAATGTAAAATAATGATTTTCTCCTTTATAAATATACAGTTTCTAACACCCAACAAGGACATCCCTTGTAATTTTCTCTAGAATTGGATACCTCGATCCATTCACCTTCTACTAAAGCAAAATATTAAGTTTAAGAGTGTTGGGATCTTCAATTGGGTCTTTCAAGTACCTTTCCACCTCAGATGCTACTCTTTTGCTCTCATTCTGAACATAAACCTTCTTGGCATATCCAAGGAAAGGGCGAGCAACTCGAAAAGTGTCATCACCTTCACCACCAGCAACATCTACCAAATTAGCCTCAGTTGTAAAACGTTGAGAAGAACTTGTACCACCATAGCTGCCACTAAGACCACTCTCACTATACATCGATGGTGTGGAACTAGCGGAGAATGCACTATATGCATCATAAAACTCATTCAATAAGTCCTTAACTGCTTTGGTCATTTATTCAACCATCAAACTATCATTGCCAAAAAGGATCTAAAAAATATGTTTAGCAAAATCCATTTTCACTTGTGGATCAAGGATAGAGGTAACAATCAACATTTTGTTTATCTTTCCTGTAGACTCCCAATACTTATCAAAATTTTCCTTATACTATAAGCCATAGAGGACACCCAAGGATCTGGACTTTCTTGTAGTGCAGTCAATGAACTCTCAATTAAGCCAATAGTATTATAACAAAGATTAGAAGTCACACTCAAAGAGGTAGAAAACAACAATGTGCATTATAAAATATCTTCAAAAACTTCACAATTCGTTCAGTACTCTCCCAGTCATCCAGTCCAGGCGGGCCCACCCTTCTAACATTATTTCCTTTCTCAGCAAAATATGCCTCATAAGGTTTATCCACTTCTACCATTCTATCAAATGCCTCTTGAAATTTCAGCGCAGTCATCCACATCAAATAAGTAGAATTCCACCTGATAGGACAATTCAAAACAACAATTCCCTTTGGACAATCCACCTGCTCAGCACATTGTTTAAATGTCCACAGCCTCGTAGTGGAGGATCTCACGTACTTCACAACATTCCGAATAGCGGCAACACTAGCATGCAACTCACCACCCTGAAACAACAATCAAATTCAAAATATGTGCACAATAACGCACATGCGTATATTGTCCCGCCAACACAAACCATCATCATTCCTCCAAGCAAGCAACTACATAGTGAAATAACCAACAACAATATCATTTGTAGTGATATTATCAACAGTTATTGCAAACAACCTCTCAATCCCCCAGTCCTGTAAGCAAGCTACAATCTTTTTGCTAATTGACTTTCCTCTACGATCTTTGATTGCGCTAAAACTAATAATCCTTCAATTCAAACACCAATCAATATCAATAAAATGAGCTGTAATCACCATGTAACTCATATTTTGAACAGAAATCCATAAATCAGTTGTAAGAGGCACCCGCTGCTTGTTGTTTCAAATCAAACTCTTCAACATTGCCTTTTCCTCCAAAAATAACTCCATAACATCTCTACCAATCTTTCTTCGAGATGGCATAATGAACTACGGGATAACTACATTGTACAAATGCCTAAATCCTTTGTTGTCTATAAAACTGAGTAGCAACTCATCCATAATAATCATTTTAGTTATTGCCCTGCGACACGCGTCTGGACTCCATCCTTTACCCAAAACCAAATTACTTGCATTTTCTTCGCCGCCCTCAGCTGTCAAATTTTGTTGACTTCCACTTTGTTGTTCCCGAAATGTCTTCAATGCTTCACATGTCTTTATATGCCTTGTCATATTTATAATCCCATCAAGCCTTGAATGACATTGATATTGTCTACCACAATATTTGCACCTACATTTGTTTGGATTATCTTCGAGTAAAGTGAAAGGATTCCATACTTCTGATCTTTTCTTCATTAGCGGTCTTTTCCGATTCGCCTTTTCCTTTTCTCTTTGGGTTCCTTCCATTTGTACACTTCGTTCTTTATCGAATTCGATCTTGAGTGTCCAAGCATCTGAATATACAAAATAATCATTAATAATCATTAATTCTAAAATCAAAACACAAAAATATTATTAACATAATCTAATTAGTAATTTCAATTCAAATTGTTCATATTCCATAAACAAAAAGTAAGAAATTCATGATTAATTAATTAATTTATAATATCCAATTACCCATTCCCCATAATAATATGTCATTCCCATTTCTATGTAATGCTTCGTCAGCCGTGATTAGTTGTTGCTCCTATAAATCTTCTATCCTTCCTCTATTGAGCCTTCTACAAGTATTTTCAATCTCTGGATCAAAAGGTAATAAATTAAAACTTCCTGAACGTCTCATATAATTAAACAAAAAAATGAAAATAAAACTAAAAATAATAAAAATAAAATTCAAATTCAACTAAGGTTAGTTTGGTATTGATACTAATCCAAACAATCCCTAGCAATAGCGCCAAAAACTTATTGTGTAAATTAGTAAGTGTACTATTCGGCACAAGTAATATAATGAACAGTAGAGTATCCTCCCACAGAGATTGTATTTCCTATTAGCTACCGAAATTATTCGAACCCTAATTTATTTTAACAATCGAATAGGCAGATTTAGATTAAAAATTAAAATAAAATAAAATAACTAAAAATTAAATAAATATGCGGGCAGTAATAAAAATCACCAAGAGATAAAAACACTAGGACATTCGATTTCACCATAACCAATCCAATTTAATCCTTCATCTATGCTATTAAAGTTTATTATCCATATTGATAGTGAATTTCCCTAATCTATTCAATATCGCTCTAATAATAGAAAAAATAGCTTCACATATTAACCCACTTTATCTCTATGTGAATTTAAATATGCAAAGATTCATTAAGCTCTATGGAACTTCTTAGAAAAACTACACGAATCACGTTGTCACATCTCTGTCTTTCGTTCAATTCATGGCATCCATTGCGTAGAGCAAAAAAACATAAATTTCCTCTCGGTCTCATTATATATTCTTAAATCATTTAAATATTGGCCAAATATTTAAAAGTATTAAGCGCAATATTAACCACTCAATCATGAAATAATAAACTACAAATAAAACAGATTTATGGAATTAAAATTTTCATAGTTAGGATATATCATAGTCCGAACAAAATAAATTAGTGTATGAGAATATAAAAAGAATCTATAATTATTATAAAGAATATTCAAATAAAATAATGAAGAAAAGAAAGAAAAAATCAAGAATTAATCTCGGCTCTTGCTCTAGATCTCTTGCGGTTGCTACTGCTTCTTTTAATTCAGTCGGGTGTTGCTTTTCTCTTGGCTTCCGTTCGTCCTTCTCTCTTGGCTTTTTCAATTGATGGCCTTTTATAAAGAAAGCATGCTGGCCGCCTCCATAAAGTCCAAGCTCATAAGGAATATGAAATATTTAATTAATAATCAAGATTCTCTTCTAAAGTTGTGCACATGCTTGCCATTTAAAGCCATGCCAAAATATTTTCATCCTCAATTAATCACAACCTATGCTCTCCACGTGCATGCCATATTTGTCAATTAAATCTTGAAAGCTTTCACCCACGTGATTGCATGCATGATGTTTAATTTATTTACATCTTCCTTGATTTATTTCAATTAAATCTCTTTATTTCTTTTCCTTTTTTATTTCTTCAAGTAAATTTTTTCCTGAATATTTTGATTTAATTCCTCTTTAATCCCATATTATATCTAAAATAACAAAATATAAAAATTGAGATAAAATTAACATAATAAAATACAATTTAACATAAAATTAGGTTAGAAAAATATAAAAATAATATATAAATTACTAGCACACTTGAGTTTGATTATTAAATAAATGATTATTTAACAATTTAAAGAATACTAAAACCTCGATAAATGAATGTTCGATAAATTAATAACCTCGCTTAAATAATAAATTCTTCTGGTCCCGACTTGGCTAGTGTACTATGATAATAATTTCACAAAATGCATAAGATAATAATTTTTTTCCGAATCCTTTAGGACCCAACTAAAATATAAGTTAATAATTGATCAAATATAAAAAATATTAATAATAAAGAACATATAAAATTCATATTATTAAGGATTTTTTTTCTTGATAACTTACATTTCTTAATTCAACTCTTTTCTAATATATATGCATTTAAAGTTATTTTTTTTCTTTATTCCAAAATTGAACTCAGCCTCATCTTTAAGTTTTTGTAAAGCATGCACTACATGTGGTATATTCTTTTTCTTGTTGTAGAAAGTAAGTCTTTAAGGTTACTATTGCTTGAAAAACCTCTTTTGTGGAAACATTTGGTAAATTATAACTGTCATCTAGATCATGATCATCATCGTCAGATGTACCTATTAGTCCTTGAATAATCTATTCATCAATAGGAGATTCTATCACTGTATCATTGTTACAATCATAATCCAAAAGATACTCAATATCCATGGCATTTCTATAGCATAGACCATAAATAGCTTCATGTAATCCATTGATGCCTTCGTCTTTACCAACTTGTTGTTCGATAGCCACATCTTCGTCTAACCAAATTTTACAACATCGAAAATAATTTGTAATGGTTGTCGTCTTCACATAAATGTTCCGGCCACATTAATAAAATTGATAGCATTCAATATGTTAATTTTTTACTCCTACATCGTAGCCTTAATAAAAAAAAAAGACGTTGATAATGAATTTTTAGTGCTCAAATAATCCCATCTTTACATAGTTGAGTCTTTGAGGTTGTATTAGGAGGCAAGAAAAATAGTTTAACATTACTCAAGCCGTCAATAACCTTTGGACAAGTTGAGCAATCGTCCACCAAAAGTTGAACATTTTTGCCATTCATTCTCTTATCAAACCAACAAACAAATTCTTAAAAAAGTAATCCAGTAATCCATGCTATCTTGTTAGCTTGATAATGACAATTAACATTGCTAATATTCACATTTTTAAAGCATCCAGGATTAGCATACTTACCAATAATCCAAAGTGGTACTTTGTCAGAACCATCACCATTGCAATAAGTAGCAATAGTAATTCTCTCCTCGTCCTTCTTCCATCCTTCCAATTGCTTTGTAGCAAGCGAATGATTTCTATCATAAACTCATTTCATCTATATTGTAGATATCCTTTGATAGAATAAACTCATTTCATCTATATTGTAGATATCCTTCCATTGAAATTGGCCTAGTTTAGCTTTTATACTTGGTAAAATAGCTTCAATATTTTCTATAACTACCAAACCACTTTCCCAAATCTTTGATAAGATTTAATTCCATGTCTCGCCTTAAATCGCTCAAGCCAATCACTTCTGGATTAAAGTTGCCATACATTTTTTGCAAAAACTCTTTTGCTTTGGTTTGGATAATTTCTCTAGTCATATTCACTTTCTCTCGGTATTGTAGAAACCACTCATACAATACTTTTTCCAACTCGAGATGTTTTGCTGGTTTGTACCTCTTAACATTCTTTTTTTTTTATTTATCTCATTTAACAAATATTCAACTGACCTTTTAAGAATAGTAGATATTGTTGACTGGCTTATGGAAATATGAAATTTTTGTTGATCCCATTGTTGCATATCTTTTTGACTTGAGGAGAGATGCTTATTTTTATATTTGCACAGTGCTTTCCTCATCTCATCAGTCAAAGTAGATTTTTTTTCTCCTTTTAAATGAGAAGTCATGATTCTAATGATTTGAGTTAAAAAATAAAAATATTATTTATATATAGAGTTTGTGTTCTCAATTCTATGTATTATGTACAATGTACTTACATTAATTTATTGATATCATTTGTAAATACATGATAATTACAAGTATTCACATTACTTCTTGGCTTCTATGTACATGTATTTGTATTAATTTATTGATATCAATTGTAAATACATGATAATTACAAGTATTCACATTACTTCTTGGCTTCTATGTACATGTATTTGTATTAATTTATTGATATCATTTGTAAATACATGATAATTAAAATATATTTACATTAGCTTTTTGGCTTCTATGTACATGTACTTGTATTTATAACTCATACATGAATTTTAGTTAAAAGAATAATACATGTACCAAGAAAACTCTTCATAAATTAATAAATATTTTTTACCAATAAAATAATAAATTATTCATTTATCGATAAATAATTAACCTCGATAAAATAATATTCTTTTCCAATCCCGACAATATTATTTTATAGAAATTTTACTATAATTCTAAAGATTCACTAATCCCATACAATAAATACTTTATTTTCAAAAGAGTATATCTATCTTCTGTCAAATTATACGCAATTAGTAGCATGGAACTTCCACGATAAACACTAGGGTAAGAAAACATTACACTAAAACATTAAATGAAGAAAGAAACAAAATCATGGGCGGTGGCATTAAAAGGAGGATTCGCTGTTTTTTAATCATTTAAGGCAGTGTGTAAAAAGAATATAGAGAAGTGTCTTCAAGTCTTAAAAATAGGAGAATTTTAAAGAGAGATTCTTGGCGCAAAGAATTATCAGAAAGATGGTTATGAGAGGCACGTAAGGGCAAACCGTGAGCATCAGCAATATTTAAATAATGACTCAAAGTAAGGCATCAAAACTCTTGAACATTTTATTTTAGTGGATTTTGGTTAGTGAACTTAACTATATGCTTTCCTTCTTTTCGGTTCTTGTGCTATTCCCTTTATCTTCACTAAACTACTGCTACATTATCTTTCAAATGTGTCAATAATGTTATTAAAATAAAAGAGTATAGTTTGAGAAACATGAGCCCAAGTATACGTGGCAATGGGCCAAATGAGAGAATAAAAATATCTATTTTTTTATCCTAAGAAAACTTCATCGGGTTTGATATTGAAGACTCTTCACATAGAGGAATAAGTTGTACAACATTGATATACAGGCCGAAATTCTATCGATTGAAACTATCAAGAATTAATGTTTTTCATTAAAATTAATGCCATCCCAGCCCCAAAAAAGAAAACAATGAATTTAATTTAATAAAAATTCGTTACATTTATCTTCTTTTTAAATTGTATTCAGAGAATATATCTCGTTCTCGCAAGAAAAGTATTTTTTACGAAATCCTCTTAAATGCTGACGCCTTAGAAGGAACTTTGCAATTAGAGGCCAGTAGCATTAATTGAGTGATATATCTCTGCGAACGCCCAAGAAGCCTAATGATAGGGAAGAAGCCTAATGATAGGGCCTAATGATTGAGTACTAGTTTGTCCTAAGAAGCGGACAATTGGTGCCCTTCTAAAACTCTTATAAAATCCCTTATTTATATATTTACAATTTTGCTCTTTATATTTAAAAATCAGCTGATTAAACCCCACATTCCTTCCTTCGCTGTAGGAAAAAAATAGAAAAAAAAGATCACTTGTTTATTAAGGAAGCTTTAAATATCAATAAAATAGTAGTTTGTTCTCAATCACCTACCTAAGTAAAAATCTCTACAAGAAAAAAAAAAGTAAGCACATTCATAATACAAATAGTAAAATAATATCAATATAATTTTTTTCATGTATAATTTGAGAAATAGATAATCCAAATTTAAAAGAAGATTCAGTGGCGACACAAGAATTTAAGATCAATTTAAAAAATGTTATGGATATAAAGAGAGAGAGAGAGACATTCATACCTTATCAGAGAGTGAGAGAGAAACAAAAGTATAGGGGTTATAATTGGCATTAAAGTGGGTGCTTTTAGATTGAAACTGACATTTTAATAGCTTTTAATATGTATCCTAATAGTACCACTCTTGTCCCAATCTTTGAACAGTTTATTGAAATTGTAATTTTAATTGTTTACGAGAAAAAAACTATATGTATCTTAATGTAGATGGAATTATAAATTGTTTTCAAAAAATAAATAAAAAATAAAAAGTTGAGATTGTTATGTAATAAGTGTTATCCACCAAAAGCTTATACTACTGGATTAGACAGATGTGATTTTGGTAATCACATCTATTCCAAAATCACATCTATAAATCACATCTATAATCTATCATGCACACACCGCTTGGAAGCTTGATGGTCAGCACAGATAACTGGGGAAGTGAATTTGGAAGCAAACACCGGCGGCAGGTGAAATACAAGTATAGATAGGGAATTTGGATATAATGCTGAGCTGATTTGTTCTCATTTTTTAATAATCTTCTACTATATGTATATGTATAGTAATATATAGTTAAAATTTAATTGGTTTCATATTTTTATCTAATAACTACCGATTGTATCTTTTAAAAAGGTTAGCAAAAATTTAGTTTAGAGTTGAATCCAAATCCATAAATTAACCACGGTGACATGTAAATTTGATATATATAAGCTGAATGAAAATTCATTGTTTCTCTTATCCTTTATTCTTAAACTACTTTTATTTAGTTCAATTTTATGCCCTAATATTTTCTACATTACTAATACTATAAGACGTTATCAACACAACTATCACTCTAACATAGGAAGTATCTTATCTCATACTCTTTTATTTTATCAATTTAAGTAATAAAGTTAGATGATAAAAGCTTATTTAGTCCATGTATTTTAATATTAGTGTCCATTTAGTCCCTGTATTTTTAAAAATGTCTCGAAACATCCCTGCCATTAAAGTATTGATACTTCTACTGTTACTTTTTACAATATTACCCTTTTATAATAATTTTTTGCTTGGACATTAATAAAAAGAAAATAATTAAATTACTAATTTAACCCTAAAAATTATATTAATTTTTAATTGTCAAAAATTGTATGCAAACTACCAAGTGTGCAAATGGTGCAAAAAAATTAATATAATTTTTTTTATTTTCTAGGGTTAAATTGGTAAGTTAATTATTTTCTTTTTATTAATATCCAAACAAAAAAATTATTATAAAAGGGTAATATTGTAAAAGTAAGTCAAAAGAAATAAAAAGTAACGGTAGAGATATCAATACTTTAACGGCAGGGATGTTTCAAGACATTTTTAAAAATACAGGGACTAAATGGATACTAATCTTAAAATAGAGGGACTAAATGAGCTTTTACCCTAAAATTAGCTTTACAAGTATGTTCTATTGCTGCCATTAATTTAGATCTTCTACATAAAAAAATAAAGCTAGTTGTTATTTTTTATTTGTTTATTTTATACTACTAACTTTACTAGCAAAGATTGAAGCATAGAATTGAAAAGTATAAAAATTCAGATTAAAACCTTCACTACTAGAAAAATGGTCTTTATTGATATTTAGCTCGTGACACTATTAAAAAGTGTCAGTATTTACATATATATGGACCATTTTCCGTATTTAACATATAAGTATCACAAAGTCCTAATACTATGATGTCTTTAAATTAGACATCAGATATTGCTGACACTAAGGTATCAGTAAAAAAATCAAAGTAATTCTGATATTGTTCCAGACAGAACTCGAACCCAAGACCTATAAAAATTAGGCTTTTAAGTTTTAAACAAAAGCCATTATAATTTTTCATAATGACACTAAGGTATCACTAACTGTTAAAAAAAAAACAAAAATTCACTCACACATTCACACGTGACACCTCACCCCTCACACTCACAAGACGCAAAAACAAACCCTAAGTCCTTAATAATTTACATTACAATACTTTGAAAGAAAAAGGGCGTCACTACTCTCGATCTAGTGCTCCAACACCAGCTCAGATCTCACTCTTTCATATCACCACGTCAAGCCTCTCTGTCACATCGTCAAACCTCTATCAAGCATCACTGCGTCAAGCCTCTTTATCACGCCGTCAAGCTTCCATCACATGTCATTGCGTCAAGCGTCTCTCAGCTGTCATGACCGACGCGACACTGCGCCATTGCCAGCCAACCAGCCACCAAAATTGACAGTCGTGCTAGCTACCCACCACCACAATACCCTGCCACTGCCTGCTAATACTCCACAAAATCTTCTCAAGACTTCGAGCCACAGTGTCCAGGTTTGCTTCTTCAAGTCTTGCTTCTTTAAGTTTTAAAGAGTATCATCAAGTCTTGCTTCTTCAAGTCTTAAAAGGTTAAAACAATAATTTAAGGTCTCAAATCTGGCTTCTTCAAGTCTTAAAGTGTATCTTCAATTACCAATTATATTTGTGGGTATTCACTGGTTCGTTGAGCAATTTTGTCAAACATATGGGGTATCGCGTCATAACAGCCTTGTGTATATCTATATCTAACATTGATTGAATGAATGAATCTATGTGTAGCTTGTTAACATCTATGTTTTCATAATGTTGATTTTGATGATAACAAACAAAATTAAGAGTGACTAATCTTTTAAGCTCAAATTGTAAGGAGAGCTTACATTTAGGGGGACAATTTGTGCAATCATTATTTAAATACATGAAAATTTTGTCATCATCAAAAAGGGGGAGATTGTTAACATTTATGTATGCATAATATTGATTTTGATGATAACAAATAAAATTAAGAATGATTAAGTTTTTAAAAACTCAAATTATTTTTTATACATTTTAAATATATCATTGTTTTCACTTTATAAAGGTTTTATATTTAATGGAAAATGGTTTTATGAAATGTATAAAAAATAATTTGAGCTTTTAAAAATTAATCATTCTTAATTTTATTTGTTATCATCAAAATCAACATTATGCATACATAAATATTAACATAGCTTACGAAATGGAAAATCAAGAGTAG
>NW_006262139.1:5206793-5223306 GCF_000493195.1 Citrus x clementina | reverse complement strand
GTAAAATTTTGGTTACAGGAAGTTTGATTTCTAAACAAAGGGAAAAAAAGTTAAAAGAAAGTAAGATTTATTTTACAAATTTTACGGTGCTCGTAATAATTTTCTTTTAAATAGGACACTGTGCTTGTAGTAATCAAAAATTGTTTTTAATAGCTTTTAGTTATAGTTCTAACTTCTACCTAATGAATTTATGTTTTTCTTATTGCATGAAAAATCAATCGGCTTTTGAGTTATATGCATTTTTTTTCTTGCAACAGACCTTAACAAAGCTGTTGTTTTCAAGAAATGCTTTTACAAGAGAGGACAAGGAGAAATTTGAAGTAATTTGGAATTCTCCATTTGGTTTCCTTGATTTGCCATTTGGCTTGTTGGCATTCTCTAATATGTAATATGTTTGTGCTATTTTTGTAGAAGTTACGAAAAGACGATGACTTATACTTGATTTGCTATTTAGCAGGTTGCCATTTAGCACTGTAAGCCCTCTTGGTAAGATTGCATTATTTCATCCGTGAAAGCAGTAAGTTGCCCAATTAATTCATTTGCTTGCATCAATTTGCAATATTGTTTTATGTGGGTATCAATTGTTATGTTTTAAATGTCCTAAAGTACAAGAAATCAAAAGAGAGAAGAGTACAAAGACATGGGGTGTGTATTAAACAGACTAATTTATTGCGTCAAATTGGATATTACAATTTACAGAATCAGTTAAAAAAATGAAATGACATGAAAAATGAAAAATGTGTATGGCATATGTCATTGGCTTGGTGAACATGTACATGTATTTAAGTGACTTTAAACAAACAAAACATAGCTTTATTTTGTAATTTGTATCTTTTATTTAAAATTGAAAAGGTTAATCTTGCATTATCCCTACAGGGCATTATCACCTAGTTTAGATTAATTACATGCTTGGTACCTAAACTTTAATGCATTAAAAAAAAATATTTATCATTTAGCTATAAAGCTTAGGAGTTTTCATGCACATGTAAGAAGTTTGTGTATCTAGTCTTTATACTTTTTTTTTGGGTTAAATTTCAAACAGTGTTTAAAATTTTAATCTTAATACGTTTTTCTATTCTATAAATGTGCAGCAAAATTCTTCAACAAACTGTGGATGAAGTCAAAAGAAATCCTTCATAGCTAGCACATGTCGACTTTTATGAAACTTGCATTTTTGTCTCGTCTCCCATGGGAGTAGCTGAACCCATTGAGGTAATGTTTAATTTAATCATTTCTTGATGGTTTATTAAAATATAACATATATGTTTTGTCTTATATTATGTACCTGTATTTTGGATTTGGAATTTCTATTAATTGACTTCACTTTTTACCCATAAAATGAGAATATAATTATACTCTTGTAGCTATTTTGAGCCACAAACATAAAGAATGTTCACCTTAGCAAAAATAAGCTCCACCCTTTTTAAAAAATTGATAATGCATCGTGTCTATGTGAATGATTGAGAGATCTTTGTAATTGATCCGATGATCTTTCTTCAATGGCATCAAAGCCATACCCATCCTTGAAACTTTCATGTTTTCTAAATCACCGTTTTCCTGACCAAAATGGTATAATTTAAGGCTTTTTCTATTTTGCTCTCTAGAACTTCAGGCGCAGAGAGAACTTCTCATTCATGGCTTCTATTTCATCTTGCCCTCCTGTTACTCTTTCTTCTACTCTTTCTTTGCCCAGATCTTACACTTCTCATACCACCAATAAGATTGAAAACCTTGTCGAATATTCCTATATCCCTGAATCAGCCCAAATCAGTGAGTCCTCCTACCCTCTTATTAGCCCTTATCAGTTGTACAAACGATCTAGCTCCTTTACCTACAATATCCGCACCCTCATCTCTACCAGATGCCCTCACCCTAAAGAATATATCCACTCTTCCCGCCTGGATCATTGTGCTCTTCAGGCCACCTCTGCTGAGCAATATGTCACTCTGGAGATTCCCTCCGAATTGCTCTCCAACTGGAAACAAGAAGGTTATACTCATCTTCATCTTGGAGGCATCAGATTAGTCCTTACTCTTCATGGAAGAAAAGGGTTGCCGGTTACAGCTCGCATTGCTATGCTTGACACCCGGTTTAAACAGTACCAAGATGCTGTTATTGGCACTGTTCTTACAACCCTCCATGCAGGAAGTGTTTTACTTACCTTTTACCCAAACTTCAATCTTTCTCTCCAAGATCCTAACTTGCCCACAACCTAGAAGGTTCAAGTCCAAATTCAAGGTGTTGAACAAATTTCTTCTGCCAAAATTGCCACCTTACACCACCAATTGGTCTATAGGCTTCAAAATCATGCTTTAGATCTACCCACTCCTGAACATCATTCTGATACCCTCATGGTCTTAGCCGAATCTGACCAGATCCCAACCATAATCCAGATCCCAAGATAAATTCTCCGTCATGAGCTCATCAAGCTTATGCCTCTTGAATGGATCTCCAACTATGAATAGTTCCATAACAATACAGCTCCAATTCAGACCTCTGAAAGCATGTTTGAAAGACGCCAAGATGGTACAGTCCGAATGACTTTTAAACCACCTCCTAGTGCTCCACAAGAGCCTTCTCAGCTCTCCTTTACCTATTCTTCGATGATCACAACTGTCTAGACAGCCCAAGAAGATCTGCCCATTTCCGGGTTCAATTTTGAAGGCTACCCTGTTTATCCAGCCAAGCAAAATGGCCATTTCCTATGGGATGCCCCTGGCTCAGGCATGTGTGACCCAACTTGTCCCTGCTGGGATGATTGGGATGAAGACGATGATTATGCCACCACAAGGAAAAAGAAACCCAATAGGAAACAACCTCCAGTTTCCTGCCACTACTATGATCCCAAACCACCACAAGATCCTCCACCTCCACCAGCTCCACTACCCTTTTACCAAAATGAACTCAAATGGATTGCAAAGCATTGCAAATCTAAGACTCCATCACCAATCTCACTTCCCACACCACCACTCACTTGTATGATGTTTTCATCCACTTCTTCAGACTATTCTTCCTCTTTGCCTCCTTTAGACACTCACACAGATTCCCAACGAAATATTGTGTCCAAACCCTTTGTCCCTTCACCAATTACCTCATCTGGCCACCTAGAACCTCCCAAACCTTTTGAATCAGTCCTCAACTGGCAAACCCAAAATGCTAGAGCACAGAATGATACTTTGTTGAATATCAACTCCAAAGTTGAGAACATCAGTTTACGAACTGAACAACTTGAGACAAAAGTTGAATCCATCTCTGTACAGATGCAGCAGATCCACCAAAATCTCCAGTCCCAAATTACCCAACTGGATTCTGAATTACGAGCTATGCTTGCCCAGCGCTATTATGGCCCAGAATTTGACCAAAAGGAAAGGGAAATCAGACGCTTAAAAGCTGAGCTTGATCAAATAGAATTTGAAAAACAAAGACCTACCATTTTTACCACATCACCTCCTATCCCTATGCTTTCCATTTGCCTCTATGCTTTCCCTCATCAGACAGTATGATCCTTCCAAGTTGTTTGGCATGACCCATACTCTTTTCAGAGACAATCCCTTACCACCACCACCTAAACCTAAACCAAAGCCTAAACCTCAACCGCGACCTGTCACATTTCATCCATCATCCATTACCATCCCTGGCCAATACTCTCCTGGTCATACTCCGGCATCGCCACCAGTACCTCCTCCCCCAACTGAATCCCAACCACCTTCTCAATCCAAAGATAAACAACCAATGCACCAGTTTAGTGCCCATACAATCGACCACTCTTCTACTACAGATGACCAAACTTCTGATTCAAATCTAGCTGTTTCTGATAGCCATACTGAGACTAACACAGAATCTTCAGTATCCACTAGTGATTCTAAAAAGTCCTATGCTGATATCACCAGAATCTTGATGGCCCAACCTGATCACACAGATTCCCAACGAAATGTTGTGTCCAACCTCCTCAAGGCCAAGCCTTTTATGTTGAAAAGCATTCTGAAATTGTTCGAGGAAAGAAACGCCTAGTCATTGACTATCAGCCATTAAACATGTTTTTACAAGACGACAAGTTTCCCTTGCCCCGTCGACAAAACATGTTTACTTTTCTCAAAAATACCCAGATCTTTTCAAAATTCGATTTAAAATCAAGTTTCTGGCAATTAGGCATTGAACCCTCTGAGCGTTACAAAACTGCTTTTTGTATCCCAAATGCCCATTTCCAATAGACCGTCCTACCATTTGGCCTAAAACCGCCCTATCCATTTTCCAAAAATCCATGGTCAACATCTTTCAGCCTATTCTGCATCATGCCTTAATTTATATTGATGATATTTTACTTTTTTCAGGATCACATGATGAACATCGTCGGCTGTTAACTCAATTCTATGATATTGTCCAACGTCATGGAATTATGTTATCGGCCAAGAACAGCACCATTGCTACCGAAAATATTTAATTCCTTGGTATGATCATAAAAGATGGCCATTATCAGCCAGGAAAGCATATTGCCCAAGAATTGCTTCATTTTCCATATCAACAACTTTCCAAAAAGCAAGTTCAACAGTTTCTCAGCATCATCAATTACATTAGAGACTTCATCCCACATGTGATCACTACACTCATCACCTTTCGGCTTTATTGAAAAAGAAGCCCCCAAAATGGAATGCTGACCACACAAATGCTGTCACTACTCTCAAGCAGATTGCATAAAATCCGCCTCCTTTAAAGTTGATTACTGATGGAAAGCACATATTGCAGACAGACGCAAGTGATGACTCATGGAGTGCCATCCTCCTTGAAGATATCAATAGAAAAGAACACTTTATTGCTTACACTAGCGGACAATTTTCTGACACACAAAAGCATTACCATAGCGTGTTCAAAGAAATCTTAGCGGTAAAGAATGGCATCAAAAAATTTGAGTATCATCTGATTGGACACCATTTTCTCATCTGTATGGATAGTTCAGCCTTCCCCAATATTCTCAATTTCAAAGGTAAAATTGTTCCCGAAAAAATGTTACTCAGATTAAAAGATTGGTTTTTCAAATATGATTTTTCGGTCAAGCATATAAAGGGATCCCAGAACCTAATCCTTGATATGCTATCCATACTTTCAAAACCAGAAAAACCTCTCACCTTGTTTTCCACTACATACCACTTTCCGATCATCTCCATGGCTATATCACTTCCCCCAGAAGCTCTCGCCAAGAAAACTTTTCCCTTTAATAAAACCTTTTCTTCTGTCTTTGCCATCCAAGAGTTTGCAAGAAAAGCTCTCTTTCGCTTCTTCATGAAAGCCTACCTTGTAACAGAACCCTTTCCATTTTCCACCTTCCACCCAGAAAATATGTTCCTTACACGTTTAACCCTTGATCCATCCAGAGAAACCACTGAAGATGTGTTATGGTACATCTGGTGCCTAACAGTCCTTTATGCCACTAAGTTAGTCCTACCAATTACTCCCACTTTGCAACATCTCCTTGACCCAGACCAAGCCACCTCTCTTACCTGGACATTACTTGAATGGTTCTCCCCAATA
This sequence comes from Citrus x clementina, assembly GCF_000493195.1. Lineage (NCBI taxonomy): Eukaryota > Viridiplantae > Streptophyta > Magnoliopsida > Sapindales > Rutaceae > Citrus > Citrus x clementina. The sequence goes on along the minus strand of NW_006262139.1, from coordinate 5,217,780 downwards.
TCATGGTGGAGAAAGAAGTTACAGCAATTGTCAGAGATTTACAATCTTGAACGTATGCCTGCCTTTGAAGCACAACTGTTCACATCAGTATTTATCATTTATAGGCCATACTTCCAGCATCCCGACATAAATCTCTTTTGGACTCAAGACCAGGTATATGAATGGTTTACTGCACCCAGCTGTCATTGGCAATGAAATCCAAGATGTCCTTCACAACTAGCTTTGCCAATTAAACCACCAACCTCCGCCACTTAAAGATATCTTCCACACCTCCTTAAGCCCACAACATGACCTCCTCATGATCCCCACTTCATCCGCCATATCTAAACCTAAGTCCACAGGTATCATCATTAAAGAAGAACGACCCGACTACACTGACTTTCTACACCAAGACTCCCAAGACCCATGGGAAGACTTCCTTCCCCTCAGCCAACATCTCCAACAATTTCCACAACCATCCATGAATGAACTAGGATCCTCATCCCAACCTCCTAAAGCTGACACGGCCACTAAACCCTCCAAAGTTGACAAAGCCACTCAAACATCACCTAGGCCAGGATACCGAAGAGATTGTCCTTATCTCCCTTGCCGTGGTCCCCACTGTAAGCATCCAAAGCTCTTCAAAACCTTTTTCCCAAAATCCAACCGTGACACTGACCCCGATGAAACTGAAGGCTCATCCGAAGACGATTACATGAATCTCCGCTCTCTATAAAGTTGTTTGTCTTGTTGCTTTCAATAAAGTAGTTTGTCTTGTTGTAATAACTATATTTTACTTTATGGTTTTGTCTTGGCTTGCCTTACGCTTTTGCCAGTTGTAAAAGTCTTTGTAAGCATGCTTTATCTTTTGTCCATTTGTCCAAGTCTTGATCGGTGGGCTTGCTTTCTAAAAAGGTGTGCTACAGGTCATAATCACTTGAGAAGTCATGTTACTTTTGCTTTTGAAAAAAGATAGGGGTCCTGTTCTATCTTCTCTGAGAATTCTCCTATATAAAGGATTCTCCCATTGCTTGTAAGATATAGAAGTTTGAAGTAATAAACTCTCGTGTGTTTTTATCACTATGAATTTCTAAACCTCTCTCCTCTCTCTGCAAATGAAGCTCTCTGGAGAAAGAAAAAGAATAAAGAATTAAATTTATTCATTTTGAAACTTAAGGAAGTATGATGATTTCTTATCTGGTTTGGTACCCTATTTTAGACTAAAAGAAAGTCTGTTTTGGGTTATATAACCCGAGATAAAAAATTATTTAAAAGTTTTTTCTGATTTCCCATTTGAGTATATCGACGGGAAACCAACGATGTAAATTCCAGAGGTGACCTTGAATAGGCACTAGTCTGGTCTGCACTGTCGGATAACAAGTCACGTACTTTCAATGGTATCATTGAAAGATCGACATTCGTCACCATTAATATATTCTACAATAGATTCGTGCGCTTGCGAGTTTAATAAAATTTACACAACAAGTTTTTGGCGCCGTTGCCGGAGAGGTAAGTTATTTTAATTCATAAAATTAATTTTTGTGAATAATTTCTTTTAATTGTTTTCTTGTAATTTTTTTAATTTAAAAAAGAAAAAAAGTGAATCTGCATTTAGAGGTAAGAATTTCTTTTCTTTTTCTCTTCTTTAAAATTCTATAATTTAATTTTCAAGTTATTTTTTTTCTTTGTAATTTTTGTTTATCTTACTAATTTATTTTTAGTTAATTTATTTCACGTATTATTTTTGTGTGTTTTTATAGTAAGGTTGTAATAGCGTGATAAGGTTAGTATCGTAATTTCTCCTTCTTCTTTATTTTTATTCATTTTTTCCCATTTATTTTTGTGTTCTTTGCACGCATGGTCGGAGGTCATTATTACCTAATCTTGAGCCTATAGACCTTGAACTTGAAAAAACACTTCGCACACACAAAGACGTTAAAAATAAAATGAATTTGCAACAACAACAAGCACCACATGAGGGGCCATTTAAGGACTATTTTAGTCCCTTAACTAATTTGAGCACATCATGCATAAGATACCTAAATGTAGCTGCTAGGAGTTTTAAGTTAAAATCTAGTGTGCTAAATTGTCTCTCAACATTCTATGGCTTAGAAAATGAGGACCCATATAATCATTTGAATAATTTTCATGCTGTTTGTAAAACTTTTAAATACGAGAATTTTTCAGATGATGATGTTAAACTTAGACTATTCCCATTTTTTTAAAGGATAAAGCTCGTTCATGGCCCAATACATTGCCTGCTAATAGCATTACATCATGGGAACAAATGGTTATAAAATTTTTGAATAAATATTTTCCAGTGCATAAAACAAATGCTATTCGCAGGGAAATCTCAGAGTTTACCCAGAGAGATGACGAGTAGTTTTTCGAAACATGAGAGTGATTCAATGGGCTACTCTTGAAGTGTTCACATTATGGGTACGAGAACACCAATGCCAATACTTTTTGGAGGAATTATTGCCACACGTGGAAGAATGGCTAATGGCAACAAGTGGAGGAGAGCTAATGTCAAAAAGTGCATAAGAGATTTAGGAATTCTTCCAGCGACAAGCAGATAATTCCCAACAACGGAGTTGATCGCTCAGGAATACGAAAAGAATTAAGGGAGTGAATGAGGTTCACATTGGCGAGTCAAGTTTAGAAATTAAAGAAGTCAAATCGATAACTGAAGGCCTCTCTCGAAAAATAACATCGTTATCGACTGCTAAATCAACAGAACCACATGACCATGACTCATATCCAGATCAAGCCAATGCCATAGGTGTAATGAGAAAGCCATCAAATTATAACTCATACTCCAACACATATAACCCTGGATGGAGAGACCACCCCAATTTTTCATGGTCTCAAGGATTCCAACAGAATAGACCAGCAGCTCTAGCTCCACCAATGCAACCAATTCCTTAAGTTCTTCAAGCCTCTCAGCCCCCATTTAGACCATACAATCAGAACCAGAACTACTCCCAACCCAGACCATGGGAGGATGCATTCCAGAATTTCAAGAATGTTACTCACTCCACGATTGAGTAGCAGAATCGCACCATTGATGAACTACGAAATGAAATGAGAGCAGGCTTCAACTCACAAGCCCAATCAGTTTCAAGCCTCGAGAAGATGGTGGGACAACTTGCTTCTTCAGTTCAGACCTTGGCAATAACTGTTGAGAAAGGCAAGTTTCCAAGTCAACCAGTGCTTAATCCTAAAAGAGTGCATGAAATAAGTACCAGTTCACCACAACATCACTGAGAGGTCAAAGTTGTCATGACCTTGCGAAAAGGAAAAGAAGTCGACAACAAAGTGGAGATGCCGGTGACGAAAACAAATCAAATTGTACCTGTAAATATTGAGGACTCACCATCGGAGGAGAAAGAAGAAACCGACCCATGAGAATATATTCCTAAAGCTCCATTTCCTCATAGGTTAGCTAAAGGAAAGAAGAGAAAATCCACAGGTGAGATTTTTGAAATTTTGAAACAGGTAAGTGTTAATATCCCTTTGCTTGATGCTATAAAACAAGTGTCATCTTATGCCAAGTTTCTTAAAGACCTTTGTACTAAAAAGAGAAACATTCTCGTTCAAAAGAAGACATTTTTAACAAAAAACGTTAGTTCTATACTATAACATAAAATTCCTCTAAAATGCAAAGATCCAAGCTCCCCCATTATCTGATGTAGTGTAGGGAACCACAAAATTTAGAATGCTTTGTTGGATTTAAGAGCTAGTGTAAATCTGTTGCCTTATTCAGTATTCATGAAACTTGGACTGGGTGAATTACACCCAACTTCAGTAGTGTTACAGCTTGCAGATCGATCCACAAAAATACCTCGTGGTATTATGGAGGACATGCTTATCCAGGTAGACAAGTTTTATTTTCCTGTTGATTTCATTATAATTGACACTCAACCAATCTAGGATTCAAGGAAGCACATCCCCATTATCCTAGGCCGACTTTTCTTGGCAACTGCGGATGCTCACATTCAATGCATGACTAGAAATATGCAGTTGTCCTTTGGCAACATGACTATGGAGCTAAACGTCTTTAACATTGCCAAACAATCTCACAATGCAGATGATGAAATTGTTGATGTAGATTTAATAGAAACATTTATACCTTAGTGATGACCCTTTACAAACATGTTTAACTTACTTTGGTTTGAATTTTGATATTGACAGATTAGTCGATGAGGTCAACGCTCTACTTGACTCTGCACCATCCATGGACATCAATAAATGGAAGTCACGAGTTGAACAACTAGCACCATCAGAGAAGAAACTCATCCCATCATCAGAATCACCACCGAAACTCGAGCTCAAACCATTACCCAACACTTTGGAATATGTGTTTTTGGGAGAAGAAAGTACTCTGCCAGTAATCATCTCATCATCGCTAAATGACGAATAAAAAGGTAAGTTGTTGGATATTTTAAAAGAGCACAAAGGAGCACTAGGATGGACTATAGCAGAAATAAAAGGTATAAACCCAGTAGACTGCATGCATTACATTCACCTTGATGAAAATGCTAAACCTATTAGGGAAATGCAACGTCGGTTAAATCCTAACATGAAAGAGGTTGTTAGAACTGAAGTCCTTAAGCTATTAGATGCAGGTATCATTTACTTCATTTATGATAGTTCATGGGTCAGTCCTGTACAAGTTGTCCCTAAAAAGTCAGGAGTCACAGTAGTTACCAATGCTGATAATGAATTGATACCCACTAGAGTGACTACAAGATGGCGTATATGCATTGATTATAGAAAGTTGAATTCTGTCACACGTAAAGACCATTTTCTTTTACCATTTATTGATCAAATGCTATGAATTTTATTGCTTTCTAGATGGCTACTCAGGATACAATCAGATCCCCATAGCACCAAAAGATCAAGAGAAGACTACTTTCATTTGCCCTTTTGGCACTTTTGCATATAGGAGGATGCCATTTGGATTATGTAATGCACCTATTACATTTCAACGATCCATGTTAAGCATTTTTTCTGATATGGTTGAATGATTCCTTGAAGTCTTTATGGATGACTTTTCTATTTTTGATGACTCATTTGATCAATGTTTACATCATCTAACACATAGTTATGCAAAGATGTATCGAGAAGAACTTAGTCTTAAATTGGGAGAAGTGACATTTTATGGTAAAAAAAGGTATTGTTCTCGGTCACATCATTTCAAGCAAAGGTATTGAGGTTGATAAAGCCAAGGTGGATCTCATTTCCAATCTTCCTCCACCTAAACCAGTCAGAGATCTTTCCTTGGGCATGTTGGTTTTTATAGACGTTTCATTAAATATTTTAGTAAAGTTTCTAAACCCTTATGTAATCTACTTGCTAAGGATGTACCTTTTATCTTTGATGATTCATTTCTTGTGGCATTGGAAAAATTGAAGCAGTTGTTGACATCATCATCTATCATTCAGCCCCCAAACTAGAGCTTACCATTTGAGCTTATGTGTGATACATCTGATTATGCAGGAGGAGTAATATTAGGAAAAGAGTTTATCGAATTCCCCATGTTATTTACTATGCTAGTATAACATTGAATGATGCACAGTTGAACTATTCAACTACTGAAAAAGAAATGCTAGCAGAAGTGTTTGCATTAGAGAAATTTTGATTTTATCTCATTGGTTGTAAAATAATTGTATTCACAAATCATGCCGCTCTTTAATATCTTTTCACAAAGAAAGATGCAAAAGCTAACCTAATTCGTTGGGTGTTACTTTTGTAGGAATTCAACTTGGAATTTAAAGATAAGAAAGGCACAGAAAATGTTGTGGCTGATCATCTCTCTCGTCTCAATTTTGACACAATTACAGAACCATTAACATTGAATGAGTCATTTCTAGATGAACAATTAATGAGTGTGGAAGTATTACCTTGTTATGCTAATATAGTTAATTATCTTGTTAGAGGTCAACTTCTAAAGTATTGGACCAAACAGGACAAAACTAAATTTTTTACAAAAATAAAGAATTTATTTTGGGATTACCCTTATTTGTTCAAGTATTGTGCAAATGAAATTGTTAGACGATGTGTCCCAGAAAATGAATTTCAAAATATCCTTTCATTCTGCCATGAACAAGCTTGTGGAGGCCATTTCAGTACTAAGAAAACAACAACTAAAGTTTTACAATGTGATTTCTATTGGCCAACTATATTTCGAGGTGCTTATACTTTCTGTTCTTCATGTGATAGGTGTCCACGAATGGGGAGCATTACACGAAGGAATATGATGCCACTAAACCCAATTTTAGTGGTCGAGATTGTTTATGTATGGGGTACGACTTCATGGGACCTTTTCCCCTTTCTTTTGGCCATCAATGCATATTGGTTGCTGTTGACTACATATCGAAATGGGTAGAAGCAATCCCATGTAGAACCAATGATCACAAGGTGGTGATAGGATTTTTGAAAAGCAACATTATTTCACGCTTTGGATTCCCGAGAGCAATAATCAGTGATGGTTGATAACTCTATGAAATGAAAGTTATTATAGCAATTCTAGACTCATAAAGATTACTTAGAGAGTAAATGATGTGTTTCTTTTGCATTTTTGTTACATTTTGCATAAACATTCATTTTAGTTTAATCTTAATAAATTTTGTTTGACTTAGAGTAATTCATGCTCAAATTGTATGCATAATTTTAGGTATTCAAAAGCTTATATTTCATGGAAGGAATGCTGATACAATAAGCTTACGAAAAGGAGGAAGAACATGGCTACAAAAGAATTGAAACAAAATATGGAAACTTTAGGAGGAGTATAAAAGGAAAAATGACACTGTTCACATGTACGGTACTGTCCATGTTACTGTTCACGACACTGTTCACACATATGGAACGATCACGTGGCATTGACCGATGATGTGGCATTAACTGATGAGGTGTCACGATTCTATTGGACTAAAATTCTTATGTACTGTTGATCAGTGACGTGGCAGCATGTCAATGGACCAAAAATCGCACGTACAGTAAATGCATGTACACAAGATTATTTACAACCAAACCGAGTCACTATTCAAGGCGCGTGGTCAAACCGTGTCACTATTCAAATCGCATGATCAAACCGTGTTACTATTCAAACCACGTGGTCAAACCGCGTACTGTTGACTGATGATGTAGCGCAATCCTGAGCATCCAAAATATTTTTAATTCGATGGCCATGATTTATTCAGTGTATCTATAAAAAGGGGGCCTCCCCCTAATTTGGCATCTCTGAATTCATTTTTGAGTTCTATTTTCTGTAATTCCTTCTTCATCTTGTATTTTCTACATATTTTAATAAATTTTCATTTTGCCTCTAGTTCAATTATGAGTAGCAAAGTTTCTTTCAAGCTTGGGTTGAAAGTGAAGTCTCAACATGTGCCATGGGCTTTATTTGGTAAATTTAATTTTTCTTCCCCTCTAATTATTATGGATGTTTTGACTTTTCGTCGACAAATGGTAATGATCTTGTCTAGATACTGCCCTGGTTTCACCGGCTCCCTAGTATAAGGTTATTATTATTTGACACAATAAGCCCTTAGCACCATATTGATTAGAGTGTGATTCATAAGGAGTGAAACCCCCCTCATGATTTAATTGGCATTAATAAGGATTATTTAGCCCATGGTGCATGTTGATGCGAATCCAGATACCTAAGTACTTCATTTCAATAGATTTCTCTTCAATTTAGTTTTGCCATTTTAATTCAAATTTTAGGATAGTCCAAATCATTTTCACCACAAATCCAACCACCCACATAGAAAATTAATTCTACAAGTAATTAAAATCCACCTCCTCGTAGGATCGACACTCGTCACCATTAATCTATTCTACAATAGATTAGTGCGCTTGCGAGTTCAATAAAATTTGCACAACACCTACCTCCCACAATATTTTAAGATCATCAATCAATGGTGCTAGGTAGACATCAAAATCATTACCAAGTAGTTTGGGACCTGAAATTAACAATTTTAGCATTGTAAATTTCCTCTTCATACAAAGTAATGGAGAAAGATTGTATGTCACTAGTATCATTGGCCAACAACTATACCTGCTACTAAGAGAATTATATGGATTAATCCTATTTGCATATAACGAAAGTCACAAGCTCCTTGGTTCAGCTCCAAAGTGATCTATTAGTTTCCATGCCGGGGTATCAGTTTCCCTTTGAGTGGCATGCCATGTTAGATTTTTCAAAGTTTCAACACTTCAAAACATTCTTTTAAACCTTGGGATAGGTGGGAAATATCATAAAACCTTTGTTGGAATACCCATCTTCATCTTAGTTGAATTGTTTTTCAGCTTCCACCTTGCTACCCCACAATTAGGACATATAATAACATCTTTATACTCCTTTCTATAAAGTGTACAGTCATTTAGACATGCGTGTATCTTCTCATACTCCATCCCTAATGCATTTAAGGTTTTTTTGCGTCATACATTGAGCAGACATTTCATTATTGGCTGGTAACATTTCTCTTAACAATTTCAACAAATTTGAAAAACCTCGGTCTAACCACCTATTTCTTACTTTTAGGCTGTATAATTTTACCAATGCAGATAATTTTGTGAACTTACTACAACCTGGTATAACTTTTTCTTAGCATCAGCCAATAAATTCCCAAACTGTTTAGGATTGCTTTTAAAATGATCATAAGCTCCTTGAATTATCTCTACGGTGCTGGCCAAGATCAAAAGATTATGAGATTAGTGTTGAAAGATTTATAAATTTTGCAACGGTTAATGCAACAAATTCTAATCACATACTATGTCCATGTATGAAATGTGGAAATGTGAAACATCATAAAGTTCCGTTTAACTTGAGACTTTTCAAACCAGTTTTCTTTGCTAGGTTATACAACCCTAAAACAGCTTTCCTTAGCTTAAAACGGGTACCAAACCAGATAAGAAAACAGCTAAAGACCGTCTCAAGTGTTCTGATACACAGGATCCTTCATACAAAGGCAAGTGTAGAGCATACTAACTTGGTTTTGAACAAACTCGTTTTTAAAATTTTCCTTATTCTTTTTCTTATCTATTTCAGAGCTCCATAGAACTTAAGAAAGAGGAGTTTAGAGAGACATGGATAATAGAACACTCAATATATTACTTTAAGGCTCACCTCTTCCTTAGTGAAAAACTAAGAGGAGGCTCCCTTATATAGGGATTACAACGGGAGAAAGCCAAATTTTGAAAAGTGAGACAGGACCCTCATCTTTTCATAAAGCAAACAACTTTAATAAAGTAAAGTAGGGATAGGGACCCCTAACTTTATCTTTTACATAAAAAGACAAGACATAAAAGCTACTTTAATAAAGTAAAGTAGGGATAGGGACCCCTAACTTTATCTTTTACATAAAAAGACAAGACATAAAAGCTACTTTAATAAAGTAAAGTAGGGACAGGACCCCCTAACTTTATCTTTTACATAAAAGACAAGACATGCGGCGGAGATTACGGAGAGGATAGATTCATCCCGTAATCATCTGAGCTGGAGCTGGATTCAAATCTGCGGTAGTTGACGCAGCTTTTGTGGCAATTGGCTCCATGAGGTTCACAGAATAAGGTGCACTGTTCTAGATAAGTAGGGCCATCATACTGAGGACATCCTTTAGCATGGACAATCCCGGGAATGCAGAGAGATCTGCATTGTGATGGTGGATGAGTGATGATGGGCTCAGATTGTGAAATGACTCGTGATGACTGGCCTTGTTCTGGTGGAGTCTGAAACTCTTGGAGGAGTTGACTGAGCGGTAAAAAGTCATCTTCAGGATCCTGAGAATCCTGGTAGTAAATCTGTGGAGGAGTATCTGGACGTTCTTCTTTGATAATAATACCTTTGCTAGAACCAGAAGGATTAGGTACCATGAACATGTCATGACGAGGTCCAATAGAACTGGAGATGATGTCTTGTGGTGGTGGAGGAACATGATTTAAGGACAGGAGATGATTCATGAGAGCCTTTTTGAACATGGGGTCTTGATCCAGTGTGCTGGGATGAGGGGTTGTGTGGTAGTGGCTGATTTGTGGTTGAGCAAAGAAGGCGGCTGTCTCTGGGTGACGGAAATATGGTCGGTGAACTATGAACACGGATGTGAATTTTTCAGCTTCATGAGAAGGGATGGTGGAAAGATGATGGTTGTGACTAAGCTGCTGGAGTTGGGATCTCCATTGAGGAATATGAGAGAACCATTCTAACAGAGTCCATAACAGAGAAGTAGCCTTGGAAGGATTATTGAGGGTGTTGACTGTGTAGGCTAAGGGGATGATTAACTGAGTTGCATGGAGTGCAGTTAAGCACCAGAAATACCAGAGTTCATCGTCACTGATATCCCGGACAGAGGGGATGAAGAATCCGGTGAGGAAGAGATTCTCGGGATGAAAAGTGAGGAACTGATTGTGAGGGTTTTCTTCAAGGAAGAAAGCTTTCATGTAGTAGCGGAAAAGAAATTGTTTAGCAAACTCCTGAAGGCGGTAGAGGGAAGGAAAAGTTTGTACAGGCCGTGGGAAGGTCTTTTGGGTAAGAGCCTTAGAAGGCAGAGAGGTAGCAGTAGATCTAGTAGCCATGAAGATCGGGAAGACTGGGGAAGTGTAGAAGATTGGAGAGGCAGGTGTCTGAATGCGAGATAGGAAATCTGGAATGAGGTTCTTTTGTCCTTTTATATGTGCAACATCAAATTCATATCGGGAAAACCATTCCTATATCCCAGATTCTGTCCACGTAAATGAGTCTTCTCTTCCTCTTGTTAATCCTTACCAGTTGTATCAACGTCCTTCTCGTTTCACTCGTTCTATCCGTTCTCTTATTAGTACTTCCCGTTCTACTCCTAAAGAGTACATCCAGTCTTCGTCTCTTGATCAATGTTCCCTCCAATCTACTTCTGCTGAGCAGTATGTCACTTTAGAAATTTCCCCTGAGCTCATTTCCCACTGGAAACAGCAACGATATACTCACTTTCATCTCGGTGGTGTCCGCCTTATTCTCACCCTCCAT
>NW_006262139.1:5166642-5204860 GCF_000493195.1 Citrus x clementina | reverse complement strand
CTGACTGGATGTGGAAGACAGGGGAATAGTCTTCTGGTTCAGTAGATGAGGTTGAATCTGAATCTGAATCAGAAGTGCCAAGGGCAAAAACTGTATCCGGATCAGGAATTTCTTGTTCAGAGTATAAGAACTCAATTTGGTCAGTATCAGGAGAGAACTGATGTAAGGATTGAAGCTGTTGAACTAAGCGTTGAGACCGCTTAGGGTTCTTAGGGCATTCTTTAGCAAAATGTCCGAGCTTTTTGCAAATGAAGCATCTGCTCTTTGTTCTTCGTCGGTCAAGGATCTCAGAAGGTTGTCGTCTTCTGAAGTACCGAATCTTTTTGGGACGCCTAGGGAATGGGCGTGACTGTGGAGTTCTGGAAGATTTTCTGTGAAACCTGACTTTGTGGTGTTTCTTCGTGGAGGGACAAGTACAATGCTTAGAGTCTTTGCACTTGATTTCCAAGTAGGGTTTCTTGCAGGCGGTTTGGAATCCTTCTTTGTCTTTCATGAGGTTTCGGAAGAATTTCTTCTGATCACAGAGGTAATCAAGAGACACTAAAGCCAGCTGGAAGAGACGGCCAAGAGAAAGATTATTGATGTCGAGCTGGGCATTAGCAATCTGGCGACGGATTTCAGGTTGTAATTCTTCAGGCAAAGAAGACAAGAAGACATGCTTGAGGGTGTGGTCATTGATACCACCAATTTTATGGAACAGGGCAGACATGCGTTTGAAATGATAATGCAGGTCAGATCTCTGCATCGAGCAACATCTCATTTGGAGATATTCTTTACGAGCAGTGGCAAAGATAGCTGCAGGTTCTCCAAGAAACTGGGAATGAATGTCCATGAGAGCAGCAGAGACAGTAGGGTGCTGGAGATATAGTAATTGTCTGTATTGTCCGAGACTGTCAAACCAATCACGGAGAGAGCCAGTAAATCGGGAGACAAATTCTTTAAGAACTGTAGAAAGTTCTGCATCAGGTTTAACCATCTGTAGATCTAACCAGGCAGAGAGTTCCTGGAGACGTTCACGCCACCGAGCCGGTGGAAGATCATCAAAGGTAAACCATGGTCCAGCGCCAGGGGCAACTTTAGTTCGAATTCGTGGAGGAGGATTAGAGTTGTCTCCTTCATTTTCTCCTTCAACATCGGAAGGAATGTCAACATAGGGTTGGCCAGGTTCCCGAGGAGGGGGATCAGTAGTGGTAGACTCAGCATGATCCGCCATAAGAAGACGAGAAATATCAGTCAAGTGCTGTTGGGATTCATCGGAACTGAAACTATGGGGCTCAGAAGTCTCAGTGATAAAATCAAAGGTGTCGACTGAATCAGAGGGACTGGATTCTTCTGAGGATCGGTGAAGCTGGTCAAGGTCTGGTGCAGTGATAAGGTAAGTCTCAGTAGGCTTCTTTTGTTCGGCTTTAGAAGGAGATTCCGGAAATGGAGGTAAGGCTGAGGTAGATGGAAGGTCAGGGAATACTGGTTCATGTATCTGAAGAAGTTTTTGGATAGCGTTTGAATACATAGGACGAACTGGAGGAGGGATAGACACTGTAGGAGGTGGAACAGGGCGTCGAGGAGGTCGAGGTTTAGGTTTTGCAGGTTGAGGGTTCAAGTGGTAGGTCATGGGAAAGACTTTCTCAGGAGTATAATCCCTTGGAGTAGTAGGGAAAAAGGACCCGAGAGGGTGATATGGTTCTGTGGGAAAATAGGATAGGGGAGCAGTATGAACTGCTTGACGCCGTTGGTTGTCAGCATCAATTCTGGCAATTTCAGCTTGAAGCTGTCTGATTTCTTGCTCTTTTCGAGTGAACTCATGAGAATTATCACCGCGGGCAATCATGGCTCGAAGGTCATGGTCAAGCTGTGCAACCTTAGTATGAAGACTATTATATAAATTGGTCAACTGGTCTGAGAGGGAAGTAACCCTTGTTTCAACAGCAGAGGATCTGTGAGCGATCTTATCAACTTTAGAGTGTAAGGAAGTAAGAGAAGCATTCTGGACTCTGGCATTCTGAGTTTGCCAGTTAAGGACTGCTTCAAAAGGCTTGGGTTCTTCAAGATGTCCACTGGAGGAAATAGGAGAGTTGACAAATGGTTTGCTCCAAACCTGGTGCTTTTGGTCTGAGCGTTTCTCAAGAGGCGGGTACTCAGAACTATAATCTGAGGCAGAGGCAGATGAGAACATCATGCAGGACACCATAGGAGGTGTAGGCAGAAGACCAGCCGAGGACCGGACTGGTTTGCATGATCTGGGCTGATGTTTCTGGATCCACTGAAGTCCTTTGTCGTAAAGTGGCAAAGGAGGTGGATAATCGGGTTCATCATCATCATCTTCGGGCAAATATAATTTGTAGGCAGGATAGATAATTTTCTTCTTTTTCGATCTGGAAGAATAATCATCCTCATCATCATTACACGGACATCCGGGATCACATCGGCCAGAGCCGGGAACATCCCATAAGAAATGGCCATCAATTTTGTCTGGGTAAACAGGAGTACCTTGGGAGGTGAAGGACATAATGGGTAATGGTTTGCCAGAAGGAAGGACATCACGAGTCATTTCACAATCTGAGCCCATCATCACTCATCCACCATCACAATGCAGATCTCTCTGCATTCCCGGGATTGTCCATGCTAAAGGATGTCCTCAGTATGATGGCCCTACTTATCTAGAACAGTGCACCTTATTCTGTGAACCTCATGGAGCCAATTGCCACAAAAGCTGCGTCAACTACCGCAGATTTGAATCCAGCTCCAGCTCAGATGATTACGGGATGAATCTATCCTCTCCGTAATCTCCGCCGCATGTCTTGTCTTTTATGTAAAAGATAAAGTTAGGGGGTCCTGTCCCTACTTTACTTTATTAAAGTAGCTTTTATGTCTTGTCTTTTTATGTAAAAGATAAAGTTAGGGGTCCCTATCCCTACTTTACTTTATTAAAGTAGCTTTTATGTCTTGTCTTTTTATGTAAAAGATAAAGTTAGGGGTCCCTATCCCTACTTTACTTTATTAAAGTTGTTTGCTTTATGAAAAGATGAGGGTCCTGTCTCACTTTTCAAAATTTGGCTTTCTCCCGTTGTAATCCCTATATAAGGGAGCCTCCTCTTAGTTTTTCACTAAGTAAGAGGTGAGCCTTAAAGTAATATATTGAGTGTTCTATTATCCATGTCTCTCTAAACTCCTCTTTCTTAAGTTCTATGGAGCTCTGAAATAGATAAGAAAAAGAATAAGGAAAATTTTAAAAACGAGTTTGTTCAAAACCAAGTTAGTATGCTCTACACTTGCCTTTGTATGAAGGATCCTGTGTATCAGAACACTTGAGACGGTCTTTAGCTGTTTTCTTATCTGGTTTGGTACCCGTTTTAAGCTAAAGGAAAGCTGTTTTAGGGTTGTATAACCTAGCAAGAAAACTGGTTTGAAAAGTCTCAAGTTAAACGGAACTTTATGATGTTTCACATTTCCACATTTCATACATGGACATAGTATGTGATTAGAATTTGTTGCATTAACCGTTGCAAAATTTATAAATCTTTCAACACTAATCTCATAATCTTTTGATCTTGGATCCATAGACATCCAAGATTTTTCCATTCTGAATGTAAAATATAAATATATCATTCTAAAATATTTTCTATAATTTCCTCATGATTATCTATGTCCTAATTTGAGAAAAAGTAAAACATAGGACCTTAATATTATTATCCTAGCAAAATAATATCAATAAAACATTAATTTACTAAAGCACATAACATAACAAATTAACTAAAGCTTAATGGACATGAAGCGTCAGAGACTAAGCACAAAAGCACAACAAAAAGGATTACTACGGTGGAGAGCATTTGTATTAAGTGCTGAGCATATATATGATGATAAAATACTTTGGTATTTGTACCTTCCCTAAAATATGCAAGTATAAACATTGCAAATTCCTTCATAAATTCTAATCCCCATAAATAACTTTAGTGTTCATGCATATTGTCAATATTTGTTATTCAAACAGAATAAATTGGACAAAGAAAGAAAAAAAAAAGCACATATAGACCACCCACAATCAAACAATCTATCACTTTCTTTCACAAGCATGATTAAACAAAAGGAAAGAAAGTACCTTTATGTGGGGACCAAAACTTTTAAAATCCAATATTAAAGTTAGCTGAATGCTTCAACATTTTAATTGATAGTGTTGAGGTCCCAACCTTTATAATCTTCTCGTCAATATGTGTGGTCTAGAGCTTCAAGATTTCTTCTTTGTCTTTACTTCGACTATGTGTAAACAGTTAGGATTTACGATTTTGGACCTATATAAATAATGGGTGAAATTAAGGGTTTGGAACTTGGAAGTAGAAGGTAGTAAGATGTTTTATATGGGGGAAAGGGAATTGTATAGATAAAGATTATGAAGTCCCAGAGGAATGGAGGCCTAAAGAGAGAGAAAGATTGTATTTTGCGGGAGACAAAAAAAATAAAGAGGGAAAGTTGGGTTTTTGCACTTGAAAATAAATGACAAATTTTAAAAATAAGAGTCACCTGTTATTTAATTAAATTAAAGATGACTTGTTATTTAGTGAGAGCCATTTTTATGTTATAAGTAAAAACAATTTTATAATACATGACTTTCAAAAATAAATAAAAGTCATCTAAACTAATAGATGACAATTAATAGTATGCTTGTCATGTATTGCATGCCATCTTTGTCCTGTAAATTGGGACAGTGAGGCGGCTTGAATAGTGACGCAGTTTGGTTATAAATAATTTCGTGTCTTTGCATGTACCATACGCACGATTTTCGGTCCATTAACATGCTGCCACGTCACCGATCAATAGTACATAAGAATTTGAATCCAATAGGATCGTGATACCGTCAATGCCAAGTCATCGGTCAATGCCTCATCATCGTTCCGTATATATGAACAATGTTGTGAACAATAACATGGACAATATCGTACATGTGAATAGTAATATGGACAGTATAGAAGGGAAAATAAGGAAAACAAAAATATATGGTTGAGAAAAAGTAGAGATCTTTTAAAAATTACAAGGTGGATTTCATTTATTTATTATTATTGTTATTATTATTTTTTTGTATGGCACAACTTTACTAAACAAAATAATTATTTACATTTTTCTCAAACACGAATAGGTGATGAAACTTGTACGACATCGGGTAATACTCCAAATAGGAGTGGGTCAAGATGATAAGTTGATAGATTAAAGTTTTTTTTTAATATATGAAAGGCTCAAAAGGGTTAACTATGAATATTTCTTAAAAGGGATGGCTAGAAAGACTCAAATGGGTCAAAGATGACCTTTCCATCGTCTTTTAGGGCTCTAAATAATCTTCTATATCCACTAGTTAAATGGACCTTTAGATGTAGCAACACATTTTTCTCTTATTTTTTTTAAAATTTTATTTAACCTTCTTTTTTTTAGAGGATTGACTCAAAGGAAATCTAGAGATCATGTATAAAATAATAAAATGCTAAGCTGTATAAAGAATGGGCAAAAAAAGTTACTCTCCAAGAAAAATGACTGGCTAAAAAACTCACTTGGTATTCATTATGACATGTGCATTCCTTCAAGCAACTCATATTTGTCTCCGACATCAACATATAGAGTAGCAAACATGGCATAACATCACTTAAGACCAAAGATAATATAAATACTAAAATTTGAAAGTCATCATGTCATCCAATGTTAAAAAAAAATCATACAATTGTTTTTTTTTCAAACGAGATTCTATCACCCAACGTATTCTAAACATGAAAAGAAAATATGCATGCAGAAAGGTGAAAATGATGCAGAAAAACTAATTAAAAAGGTTACACTTAAAATGATAGAAAAACAAAATGTTTGAATTTTTTTTTAACTAAGAAGATACGTTTCTAGAGTTACTACACTCTATATTCAGCTATCTTTAACACAAAAAGTTAGCCACGGTTAGTCTCTACAATAAAAAATCAGTAAAAACTTAACCAAGATTCCATAATTGTCAACTATTCCCTTCCCCCAACCAAAACGAAACATTGTCCTCAATGTTTTAAAGGAAAGAAGTAGAGTTTAGAAGACATCACCTGGGTGGTGCAACGGAGAAGAAAATATTTACAAGCGGTAAATGAGTGGTGCAACACAGAAGAAAACATTGTCCTCAACGTTTTAAAGATCTCTTGGTAGGAAAATAAAAGCATCAGCATGATTTAGCATTTTGGTTATTCTCTCTTATATACCTGAGATGACTAACTCTTCTCCAGTCGGTGAGTCGGACAAACTGCCCAAAGGTTTTAGGGTTCTTGGGATGATGCCTAACACTTGGCTTCCTTTGACAAAAGCAGCTTCTGAGACCAATTTCGATAACCCCCGGTTACCTCTTCCATACACCAAGTGTAATTTTCTCTCTCTTATGCTTCGACCAAGATCTATGGCTGCCTCAACGAACTTTTTATGTTTGCCATAGTTAAATCCAGAAAGCACACAAATGTTCTTGAATTGTTTATTGGGAGTAGCTGCCATTGTGATACTTCTAAAAAATAATTTTTGAGTGCTTAACAAAAAAATATATTTAAGAATCTTGGTGACAGTGGGTCACAACTGTGTATGAGGTAGCATGTCTGTGTCAATTAGCACGTAAAGCACAAACAGTAAAAAGGAAAAAAACAATGATAAAATAATATTATTAAAGACAATAATGCAAATGATAAAACAATAGTGAAATAAAACAACAGTGAAGTAAAATGATATTTACAGGTAGTTATGACCGTGGCTCAGATCTTCCTCTGGTTTTACGTCCAGAAACGGTTTGAACGCCCTTTATGCGTTGAAGATGGGCTTCCTATCCAGTTTTCTTATAAACTTGCAAACAGGGTTGTTTATCGTCAGATTCCTGAGACTATATCGTACACGCTCTTTCTGGAATAATGGCCATAACTGGAGAATTGCTCCTTGTACATATCCACTAGGATACGTTTCAAGAGACAAAAGAATATCATCTAATGACTCTTTATTCAAGCCATCCCTAATGAATTGAATCTTATCTTCCCTGTTATCATACACCATTCCTAAAGAACATGGTTTTTTTATCGCATCTCATCCTGGCACACTTATGACAAGCAATAGAAAAGTCTTCGAGCTCTTCGTTTTCTTGCATAATTTTCTTTACCACAACCAGGCAATAAATGTAGGAGGAAACTCACCTGCCAATCATACTTTGGCCTCGATTAACCAGCGAATGTCAGCAGGTATGTTATTCCTTATAAGCAATCACATGCGTTTAGACCGAGCTTTGTAGATTGTAAAAAGGGCATTCTGAGGAAGTGAAGGAAATGAATTGTGAAGCTTTGCTAAAATCTCATTTTTATCCATACCTTCGTCTCATAATATCAGTTATTATGGGAAACTGAAGTAACTGACTTGATTGCCACTTAATCGGGGTAACAACTAAAGCACACATATGGAGTAACAAACTAAAACAAAAAAAAAAAATTACAATCGTCCTCTTATTGAATTTACCTCAAGCTCCAACTGGATGTCGTAGACACCTCCCTCAATGTCTTTGAGTTGTCTTTCTAAAGCCTCAACATGGGATACTAACTCCGGTGGTTGTAGATCCCAAATATGATGTGCTTTACAAAATCGAATATGGCTTCTGAGATGAGATTTTACACGTTGAAGTCATCTAAGAAGGTCCAAGAGGATCTGTTTAGCTGAGGTACTCATGATTAACAATGATAAAAGAAAACTTAATGGTTAAACAAACACACTTATGCAAAAATAATTTCAATTAGCAAAAGATTAGTAAAAAGAAAGAAAAAAATCAAATCATCGAAAAGAAAGAAAAATCTCAATTCAAATTTGGTGGGTCACTCAAATTTATTTCGGTGTCCTCTCCATGTGGTTGGTACTCTAGATATGGGTTTAATCTTTGACCATTAACTTTAAAAGTGACACCGTAATTTGGATCTTTAATTTCAACTGCTCAATGTGAAAAAATGGTGTGAACAATAAATGGGCCAGACCATTGAAAGCGTAACTTACTTGGGAAAAGGTGCAAGCGAGAATTGAATAAAAGCATTTTCTGACCTGGAGTGAAAGATTTGCTCATAATTTGCTTGTCATAAAAGACTTTCATTTGCTGCTTGTAAATCTTGGCATTTTTGTATGCATCATTGCGAATTTCTTCATGTTCTTCCAGCTGTATTCTTCTTTCTGAGCTAACTTGCTGCATGTTAAAGTTGAATTTCTTGATGGCCTAATATGCACGATGCTTGAGTTCCACAGGTAGGTGGCAAGCTTTTCCATACACTAGCCTGTAGGGTGACATCCCAATCGAGGTCTTGAAAGCTGTTCTATATGCCCATAATTCATCATCGAGTTTAAATGATCAATCTTTTTTGTCTGGCCTCACCGTCTTTTCTAATATGTGTTTTATTTCTCGATTAAAGATCTCAACTTGGCCACTGGTTTGCGGATGATATGGGGTCGCCACTTTGTGAGTGATGAAATACTTTGTCAAAAGTGTTTTGAATGATTTGTTACAAAAATGGGCACCACCATCACTGATTATTGCTCGAGGGAATCCAAATCATGGAAACAATGTTGCTTTTCAAAAATCTTATCCCCACCTTGTAATCATTGATTCTACATGGAATTATTTCTACCCATTTCGATACGTAGTCAACAACAACCAATATGTATTGATAGCCAAAAGGAGGGAGAAAAGGTCCCATGAAGTCGATATCCCACACATCAAAAATCTCGGCCACTAAAATTGGATTTAATGGCATTATATTCCTTCGTGTAATGCTCTCCATTCGTTGACACCTATCATATGAAGAGCAACAAGTGTAAGCATCTTGAAATATAGTTGGCCAAGAGAAACCACATTGTAAAACTTTAGTAGTTGTTTTCTGGAACAGAGAAGATGATGTTGTAGCTGTCGCAGAAGCAATCCTGTAACCATTGCAGACAAGATTATGCAGGTGTTAACTGAAAGATTGCGATCCAAGGTTTCCAAAAATAGAAGACACGCGGCCACACGCTTTTGGTTGCCCTAATCCCAAGATATAAAAGGAAAATTCGTCACTCAAGGAAAATAACAGAGAAAAAAAAAGAAAACAAAGAAAAAAAAAAGATTTGAGGGCTACAATTCAAGGAGAAAAAAAAATCGCAAAGACTAAGCGGAACTCAACTTCTCATCTTAGTCTCTTGTTTTTATTTATTTATGGGAATGTATAGCAGAGAAAAACAAAAAGAAAACAAAGAAAAAAAGATTTGAAGGCTGCAACAAAAGATTCAAGGAGAAAAAGAAGGAGAAATCACCAAGACTAAGTGGAACTCAATTTCTCATTTTATTCTCTTGTTTTTATTTATTTATGAGAATGTATTTGATGGCCAAAACAATTCTTGTTACTGTTTCATCACAAATCATGAACTAAACTTTGTTGTGGTTGAGTGATAAACAAGCTTAATGATTATTTGACTGATATATATGTGTTGCTCTGAATCTGTTGTAGCATTTTGTCTTGATTTTACTTATTGCAATTCCCTATTTCAGTCGACCACCCATTTAGTAGAAACTAGCTAAAAAGGAGCCTCAAAATGGTCTGATTTGGTGGAAAAAATTAATACAACACATAATTTTAGATTGGGTTTCCAAAGTTAAGTTAATCTGGATTTTAATAAGGCCATGGTTGAGTTAAAATTAATGAAGAACTAGACATAAGGATTCACCTTATAGGAAAAATGTAACCTAAATGTATAATGTTATATCTAATGTTAGTGTAACAACTGGTCATTGTTAGGTTACATTTAGATGTAAGGTATCCAACAAGCGACAGTTGAGGATGCATGGGGGATTCTTCCCATTGCTGTCGTAGATGTTGTAGCAACAAAATCTTAATTAGAAAAACAGTCAATACCATTAAGTGAGTTTAATCACTCAACTACTCTTTTCCCATTGAGTTTGTCCTTGTGTTTGGCTTAAGATTTTTCTTATTGCATTTTGTTATTTGCATTTTTAATTTAGTTATTTCACTATTTTCATTAATTATTTTATTTTAATTTTGCCTGAAAATTGCACTGTTAAAATTGTTACAGCAAATCTTAAAACATCAATCCCTGTAGAGACGATCTAAGTACTGATCAGTATATTACTTGTTGTGTACACTTGCACATTGATACCTACAGCAATAAGAATCACCTAACAATAGACTTATGCATTTAGTACTTATTATGGGCATATCTGTTTTTGATGATCCCATTCGATTTAACTAATGCCTTAGCAAAATTTATGGATCTTATGAACCAAGTATTTCATTCTTATTTAGACCGGTTTATTACTATATTATTATGACATCCAAATATATTCACGTAGCAAAGAAGAACATGTAGAGCACTTGAGGATTATTTTACAAACCTTAAGGATTTACAACTTTATCAAAATTCAGCAAATGTCAATTTTGGCTAGACAGAGTTACGTTCTTGGGCCACAAGATTTTAGCTAAGTGTATTTACATGGATCACTAAAAAATAGAAATTGTACTAAATTAGGAGTTGCTGAATAATGTAGCAGAGTTTAGGAGTTTTCTTGGTTTGGTAGGTTATTGCTGTAAATTTGTTAAGGGCTTTTCTAAGATAGCTTTTCCTCTAACAAAACTAACAAGGAAGAAAGCAAAGTTTGGATAGACAAATGATTGTGAATAGAGATTCCAATTACTCAAGAAAAGATTAACTTCAGCTCTAATTCTTACACTTCCATCAAGTATTGAGGGATTCATAATTTACGGTGATGCGTATAGATATGGATTGCATTGTGTACTGATGTAGCACGAAAGCAACTTGAACTAAATGATCCAACACATGATTTAGAGACCGCATCAGCGTTATTTGCTATAAAGACTTAAGAAACATTATTTGTACACAGTTACTTGTGAGATTTATGTAGTCCATAAAAACCTAAAGTACTTATACACACAAAAGAAATTAAGTCAGAGACAACATAAGTGAGTTGAGTTGATTATGGATTATGATTGTATCATTGATTACCATCAAGGTAAGGCGAATATGGTAGCTGATGCTCTTAGAAGGATATCTTTCAGTTTGATATCCCACTTGAAAGTGTCATATCTCCTGTTGTTGATTGATTTGAGGTCTTTTTGGTAGACGCTTAGCAAAGGATGTGAATAGAGCAGTTTTGGCACATTTTCAAGTTAAGCATGCATGTTCTACTTTATTATAATCCAGAGATTTAGGATCAAGATCCAAAATTGATTAAAATGAAAGATCATGTGAAAAATGGTTTGCGAACAAATTTTTCACTAGGAGATTATGGTACTTTAGTTATGAGTAGTAGACACTATGTGCCGAATAATTTAAACTTGAAGAATCAAGTTTTTGAAAAATCACATAGTTTAGCATATGCTATGCACCCAGGTAGCATGAAGATGTATTGTATTTTGAGGGACCATTATTGATGGTAGGGGATAAAGAGAGAGATAGTAGAGTTCGTAACACACTATTTAACTTATCAGTAAGTTATGGCAGAACATCAGAGACCCAGGAACACATCACCATGAATTTTGTAATAGAACTTCCTTGTACTAGAAGTACTTATGATAATGTGTGGGTTATTGTTGAATGCCTCACGAAATGAGCTAACTTTTTGCTTGCAATAGCACATACACTTATAATATGATGACAAATTTGTATGTATATTTCCATGGAGCCTCTGTGTCTATTGTTTTAGATAGAGACTCAAATTCTTCCAAGAGCACATATATAAGTGAAGAATTAAAGCAGCTCTTACCATTCTTTATAAATCTTACCCAAAAAAAAGCAATTTGAAGCTAAAACAGAGAAATTAAATGAAAGTCGAAGAAAAAAGAAAAGAAAATAAAAAAAGATTAAGAAAGAAAAGAAAAGGAAAACATAATAGAAAAAGGAAAATTAGAAGAAAGAAAAAGAAAAACGAGAGTGAAGGAAAAGAATAAGAAATAATAAAGTTACGAGAATTAAAGTTAGATAGTTAGAATCATTTTCGTTGGATTAGCAGGTAATAACTTTATGAAACTTAAGCAATTATGATTTAGTTTACATTATACTTTGTTTTATATTAGTTTTAACACTTAACTTTTGAACATTTATTTTAGGAGAAATCCAAGTACCCAAGAACCAACCAGAGCCGTAACAGACTAAAGTGAAACTGGATCTTTAAGTGGATTACTATTATTATTATTATGTATTATGTATTATGTAAGGCATTTATGTTTGATGATATATTCTAGTATCATGTTATGATTATATGTACGCACTTATATGATTGATTGAGTCATGATATGTTATTGCCAGTCAACATATATGTACCCTTCCCAATAGGCTCTGTGATTGACACTAAAAAGTGTACATTTAATAAGGATAAAATTATTAGTTTTTCACTTATTGTGTCGATTAATGCGTTCATTATTTCTAAATCATTTTAATACTCCCCAAATATATTTTATGTTAAATTAATTCGCAATTTGTTAATTTTTATCTTGTAAATACTTTTCAGGAATAAAGATGGAATTTGAATTGAAAGCGGGAATAAAGAAGAATTACTGGAACAAAATTGAGGAGATCTAATAATAAAAAAAACAAAAAAAGAACAAAAAGACAAAAGAGTAAAAGGCAACCATGTTTTGGTTGCCTGTACAATTCAATATATATATATATAATATAAAAATAAAATAAATATTAATATTAATAAAATAAAATAAAAGAAGATGATTTACTTTGCCTATAAAAGGCAAAGGGGTGGCAAGCGATGGAGGAGCCAGAAAGCTGGAGAGCAAAATTTGAGAGCTGAAGCCGAGGTTGAAGATTTTCTTTCTTTCTTTATTTCTTTTCTTTTCTTATTTCCGTTTGTATCAATTTTCTTTGTAATATATTTCAAAAGTTTATCAAATAAAAAGAGTGTTGTGTTTTCTTTCAATATGAGTAGCTAATTTTATTAAGTTGAGGCAAATGGTGAAGCTCAATATTTGAAACTATTAATTATTATTATTTTCTCAAATGAGTTTTTTTAATTCTTTTCTAATTATTTTTATATCATGATTAATTTATAAATCTCACTGAATTTTATGGTATTTTGATATAATGTCGACACATTAATTTAGTGTGGCACATTAGGTACTTTATTCTATATTTATCCACACACATAGAATTAAATGATATAATAATTAATTGGTAAAAGTGAGGCAAAATATAAATGTGAGAGTATTAAAATTATAGTTTGAATACAGAGAGTGGATCCTAAACCTTAGCTTATTTTTAAATTGATTTCAAATAATTTCTTTTCCCCACAATTAATTTTCTTAGTTTTACTAGATTTAAAAGTCCCTGTGGTTCGACCCCGGTCTCACCGAGTTATATTATAACTAGACACTCTTATACTTGAGAGTAATACACTTTTGAGTCGTGTCAAGTTTTTGGCGCCATTGTCGGGGAATTTTCTAAATTTGGTGTTAGTTTATCTTTACTTTATTTTTATTATTTTTATTTTTATTTTGTTTTGTCTTTACCATCTTTCCGCGATTCTATTTTATTCTCTTTTTGTAAAACTTCAGTTAGCACCCCTCTTCTTTTCAAACCTTAACATTATCCATAAAATTTGTGAGAAACTTCATCTTAGCCCAGAAACCTTTGCAAATCAGTCCCCAAATCAAATTTATTTCTTTAAATTTCAGCAATTTATTTTCCACATTTATTTTAAATGGTCGGTTCTACCGCCTGACTGTTATTTAAATTTTGTTAATTTATGTATTTTTGTTTAAATGGTCGGTTCTACCGCCTAGTATTTTAATTTCAGTTTATTTATTTTTGTGCATTAATTTATTTAATTTTATGTTTTATTATATGGCTGATTTTAAAATACCACATAAACTATTTCATTTAATGGTTAGTTTCACCGCCTAATTTATTTATTTATTTTTATTTCGCATTTTTTTGCTTATTTAATTTCCAGTTTATTTTTATTTCTGCAATTTTCATTTAGCGTTTTTTGCATCATTAGTTTAGCACACATCATTAGCATTGCATACGTCACTAGTCTCGTACAAATAGTGGTAGATTAATTAGAAAATCACCTTCACCACCCTTAAATATGGCTGACATAGGAGCTGAAAATTTTTCAAAGCATGAAAATGACCAAGCCTTGCAAAATCGTCATGAACAACCTAGGACTCTTAGAGACTTCATGCATCCTACTAGAACAAGGTCACCATCATGCATAGTTTTCCCTCCTGATGCATAACGTTTTAATTTCAAACCTGGTATCATTCAACTTCTTCCTACATTTCATGGTTTTGAGTATGAAAATCCATATTTGCATTTAAGGGAATTTAAGGAAGTCTGTAACACATGTACCGATCAAAATTGTAGCATGAATATAATCAGGCTTAAGTTTTTTCCTTTCTCACTTAAGGATAAAGCTAAAACTTGACTACAAAATCTTAGGTCAGAATCCATCAGAACTTAGGATGAAATACAAGCACAATTTTTGAAAAAATTCTTCCCACCCCACAGAACAAATTCTTTCAAAAGACAAATCACCACATTCACTCAAAAACCAGGAGAAACTCTCTATCAATGTTGGGATAGGTTTAAAGAACTACTTAACATTTGCCCACATCACGGTTTTGAAACATGGAGATTAATGTCTTATTTCTACGAGGGATTAACATCCCAAGGTAGACAAGTCGTTGAAATGATGTGTAATTGTAAGTTTAGGGATAAAAGTCCTAAAGATAAATTAGACTATCTTGACTATATAGCAGAAAATGCACAACACTGGGATACAGTTGGGTTTTATGAGTCATCAAGTAAACCCCAGTCATCACCATCTGGTGGAGGCATGCATAACCTTAGGGAAGAGCATGATTTTCAAGCCAAATTTGCATCATTAGCTAGAAAAGTCGAAGTATTAGAGTCGAAAAAGAATGATCATGTAAAGTCTGTTCAAAATATTTCATGTTATGTTTGCGATTCTACTGACCATTCTACGCAGGATTGTCCAACTTTACCAGCTTTGAGAGAAAGCTTGCATGAACAAGTAAATTTTGTTGACAATTTCAAAAGGCCAAATCCAAATCCATACTCCCAAACTTACAACTCTGGTTGGAGAAACCACCTAAATTTCAGTTGGAGAAATGACAATCATGCACAACCTTCACAACCAGTTCCTCCACGTCAAAATTTTCAAAACTCCTATAGTTACCCACCATATGTCCCACCACTAAGAAAAACTCTGGAAGACACATTGCATTCGTTTATTGAAAAACAAGAGTCGATCAATAACCAAACGATGCAAACCTTAACCAATTTGACAGAAACTATCTCCAAACTTACATTTACTCTGACCATACATGAAAAAGGAAAGTTTCCTGCTCAACCTGAACCAAACCCCAAGAGTCAACAACATCCTCAAATGGGAAATTCAGGAAACCAAAATATGAGTCAAGTCAAATCGGTTATAACCCTTCGTGGTGGTAAAGTGGTCAAAAAACACATTGTGGACCCTCGTGAAACTAGTAAAGATTCAATTTCAGAAAATAGGGAAGAGTCTGTCGAACCTTTAACCCATGAAGAAATAACCAACTCTCCTCCTGTACCCCCATTTCCTCAAGCACTAATCAAGCCAAAGAAATCAAACCACAGTCCAGAAATTTATGAAGTTTTTAAACAAGTTAAAGTCAACATTCCTCTGCTGGATGTCATTAAACAGGTACCTTCTTATGCTAAATTTCTGAAAGATCTATGCACAATGAAAAGGAAACATAATGTGTAAAGGAGAGCTTTTCTAGCAGAACAGGTAAGTTCTATTCTCTCAACTAATAGTGCTTTGAAATACAAGGATCCTGGTTGTCCAACTATTTCTTGCACTATTGGGGATCATAAAATTGGGCATGCTTTACTTGATCTTAGTGCCAGTGTTAATTTGCTTCCTTACTCAGTGTACCAACAACTCAATCTCGGTGAGTTTAAACCAACTTCTACCACTTTTTTACTTGCTGATAGATCGATTAAGGTTCCAAAAAGAATAATTGAAGATGTATCAGTCCAGGTCGATAAATTCATATATCCTGTGGATTTTATTGTTCTGGAAACGGAACCAATTGCTAATGAATGCAAACAAATTCCTGTTATTTTGGGTTGACCATTTTTAGCTACTGCTAATGCTTTGATAAATTGCAGGAATGGATTAATGAATTTATCTTTCGGCAACATGACACTGAAACTCAATGTGTTCAACTTGTGTAAACAACCTCACCACCAAGAAGATAATGATAATGAGAATGAGGAAATTGATCTCATCGAGCCAATAATTGAGGAACACATTCAGGATGAGAATTTTACAAACTCTGCTGAAATTTGTTTTGCTGGTTCTTTTGAATCAAGTAAAGAAGTAGATTGTGATACTGCTAACACATGCCCTACACTTGATTCTATACAGGTACCTATAGGTGACGATGACCAATTGAACTTTGAAGATATGGTGCAACCTAAAGAACCAAACGAAGAGGAAGCACCAGAGCTCGAATTAAAGCCCTTACCAAAAGAATTGAAGTATGCCTATCTTGGAGAGCAGCAGACATATCCAGTGGTAATTTCTTCTCAACTCACACATGATCAAGAAGGTAAGTTATTATCTGTACTGAAAAGGCATAAAACTGCATTTGGTTGGACCTTAAAAGACATAAAAGGCATTAATCCTTTAATTTGCACACACCGAATACACTTAGAGGAAAATGCCAAAACAACTCGTCAACCACAAAGAAGACTAAACCCTCATATGAAAGAAGTGGTAAAGAATGAGGTCCTTAAACTACTAGATGTAGGAATTATCTACCCCATCTCTGATAGTAAATGGGTAAGTCCAACTCAAGTAGTACTAAAGAAATCTGGAATAACTGTTGTAAAAAATGAAAAAGGTGAACCAATCCCAACACGAATTCCATCTAGTTGGCGTATGTGCATTGATTACAGAAAATTAAATAATGCCACTAGAAAAGATCATTCTCCCCTTCAATTTCTAGACCAAATTCTCGAAAGATTAGCTGGACATCCCTACTATTGCTTTCTTGATGGCTACTCTGGCTATTATCAAATCCCTATAGCCTTAGAAGACCAGGAAAATACTACATTCACATACCCATTTGGAACATTTGCATTTAGGAGAATGCCCTTTGGACTTTGTAATGCTCCTGCAACATTTCAAAGGTGCATGCTAAGCATTTTTAGTGACATGGTTGAAAATTGTCTAGAGGTTTTTATTGATGATTTAACTGTATTTGGTAATTCTTTTGATACATGTCTTGATAATCTAGAAAAAAATTTGGAAAGGTGCAAAGAAAAAGGACTAGCTTTAAATTGGGAAAAATGCCATTTCATGACCACTTCTGGAATTGTCTTGGGCCATGTTGTGTCTTCAAAAGGAATCGAAGTTGATAAAGCCAAAGTTGAAGTCATTTCAAAATTACCCTCACCAAAAATAATTAGAGAAGTCCATTCTTTTTTAGGACATGCAGGATTTTATAGGAGGTTTATAAAAGACTTTAGTGTCTTATCTAGACCAATTTGTAACCTCCTAATAAAAGACACACAATTTGAATGGACTAATGATTGTCAACAAGCTTTTAAAAAAATAACTACTCTTTTGACATTAGCCCCAATAATGCAACCCCCTGATTGGTCTTTGCCTTTTAAGCTAATGTGTGATGCTAGTGATTATGCCGTTGGCGCTGTTCTGGGTCAAAAAAAGGAAGGTAAGCCCTTTGTCATCTATTATGCAAGTAAAACTTTGAATAGTGCTCAAATGAATTACACTACAATTGAGAAAGAACTACTTGCTGTAATATTTGCATTGGATAAATTTCGTTCGTATTTAATTGGTTCATCTACTATTGTTTATTCTGATCATGCTGCTGTGAGATATTTAATGTCAAAACAGGATGCCAAACCAAGGTTGATACGATGGATTTTGCTACTTCAAGAATTTAATTTGACAATCAAGGACAAAAAGGGCGCTGAAAATGTTGTTGCAGATCATCTTTCAAGACTTATGTTGTGCAAATTTTATTGAACTCGCGAGCGCACGAATCTATTGTAGAATAGACTAATGGTGACGAGTGTCGATCCCATGAGGAGGTGGATTTTAATTGTGTGTAGAATTAATTTTGTAAATGGGTGGTTGGATTTGTGGTGAAAATGATTTGGAATATGCTAAAACTTACGCGGTTTGACCACGTCATCAGGATTGCGCCACGTCATCAGTCAACAGTACGCGGTTTGACCACGCAGATGAACAGTAACACTGTTTGACCAGGGTTGAACAGTGACGCGGTTTGGTTGAAAATAATCCTGTGTGATGCATGTGCCGTACGCGAGATTTTTCGTCCATTGATATGCTGCCATGTCACCATCAACAGTACATAAGAATTTTAGCCCAACAGGATCGTGACACCTCATCAGTCAATGCCACATCATCGGTCAATGCCACGTCATCGATCCGTCTATGTGAACAGTGTCATGAACAGTAACGTAGACAGTACCGTACACGTGAATAGTACCGTACATGTGAATAGTGCCATTTTTTCTTTTATGCTCCTCTTAAGGTTTTCGACCGTCCTTAGTTCAAAAGTGATGTCCGTTTTGCCGTCTGATCTCTCGTTTATTGTGAAATGACCATGATGCCCCTAAAATACACATAATTAAAATAAAACACACATAATTAAATTACAAGAAGCTTAAATACATAAAAGTAAGGGTTGTTAATAAGACTTAAAATGTAAAATGATGATTTTCTCCTTTATAAATATGCATTTTCTAACACTCAACACACCCCCCAACCAGCTTATTGCTAGTCCCTAGCAAATAAAGCGAAAACAAAATTCAAATCCAAAATGATTTTGTTTTAATAGAAACACTCGTGTTTATTCAATCAGATTAATGATAGCAATCAAATAAAAGTATAAGCATTATCTCCAGTATAAAGAAACATCACACCCACATCAACCATCCACATGAATCAGCCCAGTAGACTTTGTTATAGCTATTTTCAAAAATGACATGTCAAACCCCAAAATCTCACTGGAAGTAGTGACACTCTCACAAAGAAATTAAACCCAATAAAAATAGTCACTCCAATAAATGGTAATTGAGAGAAAATAATAAAGAAGTGATATCACATGCTCTCACCAAGATGAAATAAATATGCCCACAGCTTAGAAATAATACGATCTCAAGTCAAACAAAAATGCTAGTCAACCCAATTTATTTATCTTTTTTTTTTCTTTTATTTATTTATTTATTATTTTTTTATGCACCACTACATCTTTTTAGCCCAATAACTAGCTTCTACTTCAAACTATAGTTCCCTAGGGACATGGCTAACACAGAAGGGAAATAAGGAAAACAAAGTGTATGTTTGAGAAAAATGCAGAGAATTTTTTTTTTTTTGAAGTTGTAAGGTGTATTTCACCTATTGTTGTTATTTTTATTCTTTTGAAACAACAACTTTTGTTTTGTTTTGTTTTTTTTCTTTGGCTTTTATTTGGCATAACTTCACTGAACAAAATAATTATTTACATTTTCTCAAACATAAATAGCTGATGGAACTTATAAGACATCGGGTAATACTCCAAATCGGAGTGGGTCAAGATGATAAGTTGACAAAGAAAATGTTTTTTTTTTAAATGCTCAAAAGGGTTAACTATGGATATTTAATAAAAGGGATGGCTAGAAAGGCTCAAACAGATCAAAGATGGCCTTTCCATCATCTTTTAGGGCTCTAAACAATCATCCATATCTACTAGTTAGATAGGCCTCCCAATGTAGCAACATACATTTTTTTTCTTTTTTTTTTATTTTACAATTTTTTTTTAGGGTTAACTCAAAAGAAATCTGGAGATCGTGTATAAAATAATAAACTGCTAAGCTGTATAGAGAATGGGAAAAAAGGTTACTCTCCAAGAAAATGATAGGCTCAACAACTCACTTGGTACTTATTATGACATGTTCATTCCTTCAAGCAACTCATATTTGTCTCCGACATCAACATGTAGAGTAGCAAACATAATGTAACATCACTTAAGACCAAAGATAATACAAATACTAAAATTTGAAATTAATCATGTCATCCAATGTTAAAACAAATCACACAATTTTTTTTTCAAACAACATCCTACCCCCCAACCTATTCTAAACGTGAAAGAAAAATATGCATGCAGAAATGTGAAAATGATGCAGAAAAACTAATTAGAAAAGTTACACTTAAAAAGAAAACGTTTTTTTTTAAATTTTTTTTGTTGTTTTTTTTTCAAATGATGAAGATGTGTTTCTAGAGTCACTACACTCCATATTCAGCCATCTTCAACACAAAAAGTTAGCAATAGTTAGTTTCTACAACAAAAAACCAGTAAAAACTTAACCAAGATTCCACAATTGTCAACTATTCCCTCCCCCCAACCAGAACGAAACATTGTCCTCAATGTTTTAAAGGAAAGAAGTAGAGTTTAGAAGACATCAGCTGGGTGGTGCAACACAGAAGAAAATATTTACAGGCAGAGAGTTAAATATAATTTGTACTTCTTACTGCGGCTATGTTACCATCATTATTTGGACGCTCCAACACAAAGGTCCATGGGTCCGGCTCCAGTTTATAAGCTTATAATAGATCAAGTAGCTCATTAGCAGTGTGAGCACAAATAAAAAGCTTTTTGGCATTGGAAGGAACGAAATAGTTTTTTATTGCATGGTTAAGGAATGCGATAAAGCCATCATAAAAGTTATTGACATTTAACAAACCGATGGGTTTCTGGTGGATGTGCAGATGGGCCCAAGATGCTAGTGTGATAAGTGCCTTTAGTGTTGCAAGATCTCCTAGAAGGAAAATAAAAGCATCAGCATGATTAAGCATTTCAGTTATTCTTTCTTGCATACCTGAGACGACTGACTCTTCTCCAATTGATGAGTCAGACGAACTGCCCAATGGTTTTAGGACTCTTGGGATGATGCCTAACACTTGGCTGCCTCTGATAAAAACTGCTTCTGAGACCATTTTTGATAACCCTCGATTACCTCCTCCATATACCAAGTGTAATTTTCTCTCTGCTATACTTCGACCAAGATCGATGGCTGCCTCAACGAACTCTTTATGTTTGCCATAGTTAAATCCAGAAAGCACACAAATATTCTTGAATTGTCTGCTGGGAGTAGCTGCCATTGGAATACTTCTAAAAAATAATTTGTGAGTGCTTGACAAAAAAATCACATTTAAGAGTCTTGGTGACAGTGGGTCACAGTTGTGTATGAGGTAACATATCAGTGTCAAATAACGCGTAAAGCACGTGGCTCGCAAGCCAAAAAGGAAACAGTAAAAAGGAAAAAGCAAACAGTAATAAAATTATTAAAGACAATAATGCACACAATAAAACAATAGTGAAATAAAATAACAGTAAAGTAAAAGGATATTTACAGGTAGTTGCGACTGTAGCTCACATTTTCCTCTGGTTTTACGTCCAGAAACGGCTTGAACGCCCTCTATGGGTCGAGGATAGGCTTCCTATCCAGTTTTCTTATAAACTGGCAAATAGGGTCGTTTATAGTCAGATTCCCGAGACTATATCGTGCATGCTCTTTCTGGAATAATGGGCATAACTGGAGAATCACTCCTTGCACATATCCACTGGGATGCGTTTCAAGAGACAAAAGGATATCATCCAATGACTCCTTATTCAAGCCATCCCTAATGAATTGAATCTTATCTTCCCTGTTATCAGACACCATTCCTAAAGAACATGGGTTTTTATTGCAACTCATTCTAGCACACTTATGACAAGCAACAGAAATTCTTCGAGCTCGTCATTTTATTGCATAATTTTCTTTACCACAACCAGGCATGTATGCAATGAATTTTGGAGGTAACTCACCTGCCAATCGTACTTTAGCCTCGATTAACCAACGGATGTCAGCAGGTATGTTATTTCTCATGAGCAATCGCATGCATTCAGACCGAGCTTTATAGATCGTAAGGAGGACATTATGAGGAAGTGAAGGGAATCGCTTGTGAAGCTTTGCTAGAGTCTCGTTTCTGTCCATACCTTCGCTTCAGAATATCAGTTATTATGGGAAACTGAAGTAACCGACTTGATTGTCACGGAGTACCGTTATCCGCCACTTCACCGGGGTAACAAACTAAAGCACACAAACAGAAAAACAAATTAAAATACACAAAGAAAATTAAAATCGTCCTCTTATTGAATTTACCTCAAGCTCCAACTGGATGTCGTAAACACTTCTCTCAATGTCTCTGAGTTGGCTTTCTAAACCTTCAACATAGGCTACTAACTCTGGTGGCTATAGAGCCCAAATGCGATGTGTTCTACAAAATTGAATCTACCTTTTGAGATGAGTTTTGACACATTGAAATGGTTTAAGAATGTTCAGGAGGAACGATCTAAGTAAGGTACTCATGATTAAAAATGATAAGAGAAAACTTAATAGTTAAACAAACACACTTATGCAAAAATAATTTCAATTAGCGAAAGAATAATAAAAAGAAAGAAAGAAAAATTAAATCAACGAAAAGAAAAAAAAATCAATTCAAATCTGGTGGGTCACTCAAATTTAATTCGGTGTTTTCTCCATGTGGTTGGTACTCTAGATATGGCTTTAATCTTTGACCATTAACTTTAAACGTGGCACCATTCTTTGGGTCCTTAATTTTAATTGCCCCATGTGGAAAAACAGTATGAACAATAAAGGGACCAGACCATCGAGAGCGTAACTTACCTAGGAATAGGTGCAAGCGAGAATTGAATAAAAGCACTTTGACCTGAAGTGAACGATTTTCTCATAATTTGCTTGTCATGGAAGACTTTCATTCGTTGCTTGTAAATCTTGGCATTTTCGTATGCATCATTGCGAATTTCTTCAAGTTCTGCCAACTGTAATCTTCTTTCTGAGCTGGCTTGCTACATGTCAAAATTGAATTTCTTGATGGCCCAATATGCACGATGCTCGAGTTCCACAGGTAGGTGGCAAGCTTTTCCATACACTAGCTTGTAGGGTGACATCCCAATCGGGGTCTTGAAAGCCGTTCTATATGCCCTTAATGCATCATCAAGTCTTAATGACCAATCTTTTCTGTCTGGCCTCACCGCCTTTCCTAATATGTGCTTTATTTCTCGATTGGAGATCTCAACTTGGCCACTGGTTTGCGGATGATATGGGGTCGCCACTTTGTGAGTAATTGAATACTTTGTCAAAAGAGACTTGAATGCTTTGTTACAAAAGTGGGCACCACCATCAACTTGGCCACTGGTTTGCGGATGATATGGGGTCGCCACTTTGTGAGTAATTGAATACTTTGTCAAAAGAGACTTAAATGCTTTGTTACAAAAGTGGGCACCACCATCACTGATTATTGCTCGAGGGAATCCAAAGCGCGAAACAATGTTGCTTTTCAAAAATCCTATCACCACCTTGTGATCATTGGTTCTACATGGAATTGCTTCTACCCATTTCGATACATAGTCAACAACAACCAATATGTATTGATGACCAAAAGACGGGGGAAAGGGTCCCATGAAGTCGATACCCCATACGTAAAAAATCTCAACCACTAAAATTGGATTTAGTGGCATCATGTTCCTTCGTGTAATGCTCCCCATTCGTTGACACCTATCACATGAAGAACAGAAAGTGTAAGCGTCTCGAAATATAGTTGGCCAATAGAAACCACATTGTAAAACTTTAGTTGCTGTTTTCTTAGCATTGAAATGGCCTCCACAGGCTTGTTCATGGCAGAATGAAAGAATATTCTGAATTTCATTTTCTGGGACATATCGTCTAACAATTTGGTCTGCACAATACTTGAACAAATACGGGTCATCCCAAAGGAAATTCTTTTTTTCTGCAAAGAATTTAGCCTTGTCTTGCTTGGTCCAATGCTCTAGAAGTTGACCTGTAACAAGATAATTCACGATGTCAGCATACCATGGTAATACTTCTACACTCATCAATTGTTCATCTAGAAATGACTCATTCAATGGTAATGTTTCCATAATTGTGTCAAAATGGAGACGAGAGAGATGGTCCGCCACAACATTTTCTGTGCCTTTCTTATCTTTAAATTCCAAGTCAAATTCCTGGAAAAGTAACACCCAACGAATTAGTCTAGCTTTTGCATCTTTCTTTGTGAGAAGATGTTTAAGAGCAACATGATCTATGAACACGATTATTTTACAACCAATGAGATAAGATCGAAAATTTTCCAATGCAAACACTACTGCTAGCATTTCTTTTTCAGTAGTTGAATAGTTCAACTGTGCATCATTCAATGTCATACTAGCATAGTAAATAACATGAGGAATTCGATCAACTCTTTGTCCTAATACTTCTCCTACTGCATAATCAGATGCGTCACACATGAGTTCAAATGGTAAACTCTAATTTGGGGGCTGAATGATGGGTGATGATGTCAACAACTGCTTTAATTTTCTAAATGCCATAAGACATGAATCATCAAAGACAAAAGGTACATCCTTAGCAAGTAGATTGCATAAGGGTCTAGAAACTTTACTAAAATCTTTAATGAAACGTCTATAAAAACCAGTAGGCTCAAGGAAAGATCTTACTTCTCTGACTGTTTTAGGTGGAGGAAGATTAGAAATGAGATCCACCTTAGCTTTGTCAACCTCAATACCTTTGCTCGAAATGATGTGACCGAGAACAATACCTTGTTTTACCATAAAATGACATTTCTCCCAATTTAAGACTAAGTTCTTCTCGATACATCTCTGCAGAACTAGTGTTAGATGATGTAAACATTGATCAAACGAGCCACCAAAGACAGAAAAGTCATCCATAAAGACTTCAAGGAATCGTTCAACCATATCAGAAAAAATGCTCAACATGCATCGTTGAAATGTAGCAAGGTCATTACATAATCCAAATGGCATCCTCCTATATGCAAAAGTGCCAAAAGGGCAAGTGAAAGTAGTTTTCTCTTGATCTTTTGGTGCTATAGGAATCTGATTATATCTATCAACCATTTGATCAATAAATGGTAAAGGAAAATGGTCTTTACGTGTGACAGAATTCAATTTTCTATAATCAATGCATACACACCATCCTGTAGTTACTCTAGTTGGTATCAATTCATTATCAGCATTGGTAACTACTGTGACTCCTTACTTTTTAGGGACAACTTGTACAGGACTGACCCCTGAACTATCAGAAATTGGGTAAATGATACCTGCGTCTAATAGTTTAAGGACTTCAATTCTAACAACTTCTTTCATATTAGGATTTAACCGACGTTGCATTTCCCTAGTAGGTTTATCATTTTCATCAAGGTGAATGTAATGCATGCAGTCTACTGGGTTTATACCTTTTATGTCCGCTATGGTCCATCCTAATGCTCCTTTGTGTTCTTTTAAAACATTCAACAACTTACCTTTTTGTTCGTCATTTAGGGATGATGAGATGATTACCGGCAAAGTACTTTCTTCTCCCAAAAATGCATATTCCAAAGTGTTGGGTAACGGTTTGAGATCAAGTTTCGGTGGTGATTCTGATGATGGGATGAGTTTCTTCTCTGATGGTGCTAGTTGTTCAACTCTTGACTTCCATTTATTAGTGTCCATGGATGGTGCTGAGTCAAGTAAGGCGTTGACCTCATCGACCGATTTGTCAATATCAAAATCCAAACCAAAGTGAGTTAAACATGTTTGTAAAGGATCATCACTAAGGCTTGAAAGAAAATTATTATCAATTATTGTTTCTATTAAATCCACATCAACAATTCCATCATCTGCATTGTGAGGTTGTTTGGCAATGTTGAAGATGTTCAGCTCCATAGTCATGTTGCTAAAGGACAACTGCATATTTCCAGTTCTACATTGAATGTGAGCATCGGCAGTTGCCAAGAAAGGTCGGCCTAGAATAATGGGGATGTGCTTCCTTGAATCCTGGATTGGTTGAGTGTCAATTACAATGAAATCAACAGGAAAATAAAACTTATCTACCTGGATAAGCACGTCCTCCACAATACCACGAGGTATTTTTGTGGACCGATCTACAAGCTGTAACACCACTAGAGTTGGGTGTAATTCTCTCAATCTAAGTTTCACGAATACAGAGTAAGGCAACAAATTTACACTTGCTCCTAAATCCAACAAAGCATTCTCAATTGTGTGGTTCCCTATACTACATGAGATAGTGGGGGAGCCTGGGTCTTTGCATTTTAAAGAAATTTTATGTTGGAGTATAGAACTAACGTTTTCTGTTAAAAATGTCTTCTTTTGAACATGCATATTTCTCTTTTTAGTATAAAGGTCTTTAAGAAACTTGGCATAAGATGAAACTTGTTTAATAGCATCAAGTAAAGGGATGTTAACGCTTACCTGTTTGAAGATTTCAAGAATCTCACCTGTGGATTTTCCCTTTTCTCCTTTAGCTAACCTCTGCGGAAATGGAGCTTTCAGAACATATTCTCGTGGATTGCTTTTTTCTTTCTCCTCCGGTGATGATTCCTCAACATTCACAAGTACAATTTGATTTTCTTTTGTCACCGGCATCTCCACTTTGTTGTTGACTTCCTTTCCTTTTCGCAAGGTCATTACTGCTTTGACCTCTCCATGCTGCTGTGGTGAACTGGTACTTGCTTCATGTACTCCTTTAGGATTAGGCACTGGTTGACTTGGAAATTTACCTTCCTCAACGGTCATTGCTAAGGTCTGAACTGAAGAAGCAAGTTGTCTCACCATCTTCTCGAGGCTTGAAACTGATTGAGCTTGTGAGTTGAAACCTGCTCTCAACTCATTTCGTAGTCCATCAATGGTGCGGTTCTGTTGCTCAATTGTGGAGTGAGTAACATTCTTGAAATTCTGGAATGCATCCTCCCATGGTCTGGGTTGAAAGTAGTTCTGGTTTTGATTGTATGGTCTAAATAGGGGCTGAGAGGCTTGAGGAGCTTGAGGAGTTGGTTGCATTGGTGGAACTGGAGCTGCTGGTCCATTCTGTTGGAATCCTTGAGACCATGAAAAATTGGGGTGGTCTCTCCATCCAGGGTTATATGTGTTGGAGTATGGGTTGTAATTTGATGGCTTTCTCATTACACCTATGGCATTGGCTTGATCTGAGTATGAGTCATGGTCATGTGGTTCTGTTGATTTAGCAGTCGATAACGATACTATTTGTCGAGCAAGACCTTCAACCATCTCCTTGACTTCTTTAATTTCTGAACTGGATTCGCCAATGTGAACCTCATTTACTCCCTTAATTCTTCTAGTATTCCTGAGTGACCGACTCCGTTGTTGGGAATTATCCGCTTGTCGTTGGAAGAATTCCCAAATTTCTGATGCACTTTTTGACATTAGCTCTCCTCCACTTGTTGCCATTAGCCATTCTTGCATGTTCGGTAATAATCCCTCCAAAAAATATTGGCATTGGTGCTATTTCTCGTACCCATGATGTGGACACTTCAAGAGTAGCCCATTGAATCGCTCCCATGTTTTGAAAAACTGCTCGTCCTCTCTCTGAGTAAACTCTGAAATTTCCCTGCGAATAGCATTGGTTTTATGCACTGGGAAATATTTATTCAAAAATTTTGTAACCATTTATTCCCATGATGTAATGCTATTAGCAGGCAAAGTATTTAACCATGAACGAGCTCTATCCTTTAAAGAAAATGGGAATAATCTAAAGTTCAAGGTCTATAGGTTCAAGATTAGGTAATAATGACATACGACCATGCATGCAAAAAAAAAAAAAACAAAAGATAAATGGGAACAAAACAAATAAAAATAAAAAAGAGGGAGAAATTACGATACTAACCTTATTGCGCTATTACAACCTTACTATAAAAATACACAAAAACAAATATGTGAAATAAATTAACTAAAAATAAATTAATAAGATAAACCAAAAAAAAATTTACAAAGAAAAATAAATTGAAAATTAAATTACAGAATTTTAAAGAAGAGAAAAAGAAAAGAAATACTAACCTTTAAATGTAGATTCACTTTTTTTTTTTAAAATACAAGAAAACAATTAAATGAAATTATTCACAAAAATTAATTCTATGAATTAAAATTACTTAACCCCCCGACAACGGTGCCAAAAACTTGTTGTGCAAATTTTATTGAACTCGTAAGTGCACGAATCTATTGTAGAATAGACTAATGGTGACGAGTGTCGATCCCACGAGGAGGTGGATTTTAATTGTGTGTAGAATTAATTTTGTAAATGGGTGGTTGGATTTGTGGTGAAAATGATTTGGAATATGCTAAAACTTAAATTAAAATGGCGAGAATAAATTCTAAAATTGGAATTGAAATGGCATACTTGGGTATCTGGATCCGTATCAACATGCATCATGGGCTAAATAATCCTTATTAATGTCAATTAAATCATGAGGGGGGAATCCACACCTCATGAACCACGCTCTAATCAATATGGTGCTAAGTGCTTATCGTGCCAAATAATAATAACCTTGTACTAGGGGGCCGGTGAAACCAAGGCGGTACTAGACAAGATTAGTATTATTTGTCGACGAGAAGTCAAAACATCCACAAAAATTAGAGAGGAAGAGAAAATAAATTTACCAAATAAAGCCCATGACACATGTTGAGACTTCACCTTCAACCCAAGCTTGAAAGAAAATTAGCTACTCATAATTGAACTAGGGGCAAAATGAGAATTTATTAAAATACATAGAAAATACAAGATGGAGAAGGAATTACAGAAAATGAATCCCAAAAATGGATTCAGAGCTATCAAATTAGGGGGAGAGGCCCCCTTTTTATAGATACATGGAGTAAATCATGGCCATCGGATTAAAAACAGTTTGGATGCTCAAGATTGCGCCACGTCATCAGTCAACAGTACGCAGTTTGACCACATGGATGAACAGTAACACGGTTTGACCCGGGTTGAACAGTGATGCAGTTTGGTTGAAAATAATCCTGTGTGATGCATGTACCGTACGCGAGATTTTTCGTCCACTGATATGCTGCCATGTCACCATCAACAGTACATAAGAATTTTAGCCCAACAGGATCGTGACACCTCATCAGTCAATGCCACATCATCAGTCAATGCCACGTCATCGAACCGTCTATGTGAACAGTAACGTAGACAGTACCGTACATGTGAATAGTGCCATTTTTCCTTTTATGCTCCTCCTAAGGTTTTCGACCGTCCTGAGTTCAAAAGTGATGTCCGTTTTGCCGTATGATCTCTCGTTTATTGTGAAATGACCATGATGCCCCTAAAATACATAAAATACTTAATTAAAATAAAACACACATAATTAAATTACAAAAAGCTTAAATACATAAAAGTAAGGGTTGTTAGTAAGACTTGAAATGTAAAATGATGATTTTCTCCTTTATAAATATGCATTTTTTAACACTCAACAACTTATAAATGAGTCTTCAATTGAAACAGCACCCATCAATGATTATTTCCCTGATGAATTTTTGTATGCTAATATTGTTAATTATCTTGCAACAGGTGAAATGCCATGTGACTGGAGTTCCCAAGACAAGAAGAAATTCTTAACAGAAGTGAAAAGTTTTTACTGGGATGAACCATACCTGTTCAAGTACTGTTCCGATCAAATTTTTCGAAGATGCATACCAGACGACGAGCTAAGTAGGGTCATTCAATTGTGTCATTCTGAACCATGCGGTGGCCATTTTTCTTCAAAAAAGATAGCTGCAAAAATATTGCAGTGTGGATTTTATTGGCCTATATTATTTAAAGATTCACATGCATTCTGTAAAATGTGTAAGAATTGTCAAATGATAGGGTCTATTTCAAAGCGAAACATGATGCCTTTAAACCCCATCCTTGTCATTGAAATATTTGATTGCTGGGGAATTTGTTTTATGGGCCCTTTTCCACCATCATTTGGATTTGTATACATTTTGGTTGCTGTTGATTATGTTTCAAAATGGATCGAGGCGATTTCTTGTTGGCACAATGATCACAAGATTGTGATCCACTTTTTAAAAGAAAATATTATGAGCATATTTGAAATACCTAGCCATTATCAGTGATGGAGGTAAGCATTTTTGTAATAAGCCATTTGAGTCTTTAATGAAGAAATATGGAATTACACATAAGGTTGCTACCCTTTATCACCCTCAAACAAGTGGCCAAGTTGAATTACCAAATAGGGAGATAAAACAATTAATTCAAACCGTAAAGATTGGTCCCTTCGACTAATTGATGCACTTTGGGCATATCGTACTGCTTTTAAAACATCTTTAGGAATGTCACCCTATCGACTTGTTTATGGAAAATCTTGCCACTTACCAGTAGAACTTGAACATAAATCATTTTGGGCCATTAAAGCTTTTAATTCAAATCTTGATGACGCTGGCAATGTGCATAAATTGCAAATAAATGAACTTGAGGAATTAAGGAATGATGCATCTGAGAATTCCATAATTATTAAGGCAAGAACCAAATTTTTTCATGACAAATGAATTTTTCGGAAAACATTTGAAATTGGTCAAAAAGTGTTGCTTTATAATTCTCGTCTTCATTTATTTCCAGGGAAGTTAAAGTCAAAGTGGAATGGTCCATTCGTTGTAAAAAATGTCTATCCATATGGAGCCGTAGAAATTGAGAATCCAAAGGATGGTGTCACATTTAAAGTTAATGGCCAAAGATTGAAACCATATATGGAATACCAACCACATGAAGCAGATACCGAAATCCATTTGAGTGACCCACCAAAATTTTGATTAAGCCTTTCATTTTAACGTTTTGTGAATTTGATTTACTGTTACTTTATCATTTGAATTATTTGATTTTTTTTCTTTTTCCTTTTCCCTATGTCTTGAATGGAGTGCATTGCATTATTTTAATTATGTGTTGTTTGACAATTGTGATTTAGCTCACCAAATTTTTATACTTGTCATGAGTACCTCCATGAGAAATTTCCTTTTCGATCATCTTGAAAAGCTTTTTCATGTAAAATTTCACCTGAGGAAATTGCTTTGATTTTGTAAATTACATCCCATTTGGGATCTGCAACCACCAGAGTTAGTATCTCACGTGAAAGATCTAGAAAGACAACTTAAGGAAATAGAGGATGGTATTTATAATCTGCAATTAGAACTGGATTCAATAAAAGGACGAAGGTGAGTTATATTCCTTGTGTGTTTTTGTTTTATTTTGTTGTTCCTTTTCACTTTTGATTTGATTTTGCAGATTTGATTTGATTTGTTTTGATTCACTCTCCCGTATAAATGGCGGATAACGATACTCCGTGACTTTTTAAGTCGGTATTCTCAGTTTCCCACAATAACTGAAACCTCAATGTCAAGCATGAAAGAAATACAACAAAATTTGCGTCAACATTTTCCTTCTCTCCCTCAAAATGCTCTTAAGAAGATTTACAAAGCTCATTGTGAACGACTGCATTTGTTAATGATCAATGGGATTCCTACTGACATTCGCTGGTTAATTGAAGCAAAGGTCCGATTGGCAGGTGAGTTTTCTAATCTATTCATTTCCTACATGCCTGATTTTGGTAAAAGTACATTTGCTAAGAAAAGAAGAGCTAAGCGACTTGGCTTTGAATGTTCTCACTGTGTAAGACTTGCTTGCAAAAATCCACGCTGTAAAGCTTTAGGAATGGTTTCTGTAAATCGTGAAGATAAAATCAAATTCATTAAGGATGGCATGCGTAAAGAATCGTTGGATGATATCCTACGATCTCTTGAGACGCATCCGAGCAGATATGTTCAACGTGAAATTCAAAATTTGTGGAAGCTGTTCCAAAAGGAAAGTGCACAGTTTAGTCTTGGGAATCTAACTCTAAAAGACCCTTTTTACCAGTTTATAAGAAAACTAGATGGGAAGCCTATCCTCGACCCATAGAGGGCGTTCAAGTCGTTACTGGACGTAAAACCAGAGGAAGATGTGAGCCACAATCACAATTACCAGTAAATATCCTTTTATTTTATTGTTCTTTTATCTTTTGCATTATTATTATTATTGTGTTTTTTTTCTTTATTTTATCTAATCACTGTTTGCTTTTTCTTTTCACTGTTTGCCTTTGAATTATTAAGCTAAAAGCTTCACGCGTCATTTGACAAACACACCACCCCATTTACAGATGGATATCATTATGTCCGTCACCAAGATCCTTAAATAGGAACTTCTTTTCAAGCACTCACAAATTGTTTCTTTTTAGAATTGATCTAATGGCAGCAACTTCAAGCAGTCAACTTAAAAATATTTGTGTGCTTTCTGGGCTATGGAAAGTATAAGGAGTTCGTTCAGGCAGCCGTAGATCTTGATCACGTTATAGCAAAGAGGAAACTACATCTTGTATATGGAGGAGGTGACCGAGGGTTATCAAAGCTTGTCTCTGAAGCTGCTTTCGTTCGAGGAAGCCAAGTGCTAGGCATCATTCCAAAAGCCTTAAAACCTTTAGGATGTCTACCAGACCCACCAACTAGAGAAGAGTTAGTTGTCTCAGGTATACAAGAAAGAATATCTGAAATGTTGAATCATGCTGACGCTTTTATTTTCTTGCCAAGAGACCTTGCAACTTTAGAGGCGCTGATTACATTTGCTTCTTGGGCCCATTTGAATATCCATAAAAAACTCATCAGTTTGTTAAATGTTAATAACTTTTATAATGGCTTAATAACATTTCTTAATCATGCAATAAAAAATTATTTCATTCCATCCTCAGCGAAAAAACTCTTCATTTGTGCTCCTACTGCTAATGAGTTACTTGATCTTTTGCAAGCTTACAAATCAGAGCCAAATCCCATGACTTTGGCGTTGGATTGGGCAACTGATGACGATGGCAGTAACTCTCGTAGAAAGTGTAAATTAGATTTAACTCTCCGTTTGTAAATATTTCCAGCAGTGGCCAGGTGATATCTTCTAAATTCTACTCCTTTCTTTAGACATTGAGGACAATGTCTCCTTCAGGTTGGGGGGAGGGAATAGTTGATAATTGTGGAATGTCTCAGTCCTAGTGATGTTTTACTAATTTTTATTGTAAAGACTAACTTTGGATAAAAATTTAAGTCGAAGATGGCAAAATATAGAATGTAGTGTCTCTAGAAACACATCTTCTTAATTTTTATGTTTTCTTTAAAAAAAACGTTTCTAACTTTTTGTTTTCGGTCTTTTTCTCTTTTTCTCTTAATCATCTCCCTTAAGTTTCGACAATCAGTCCCAATTTCTTTTAGTGTTTCTTTAAAAAAAAAAGATTTTTCTTTTTCGGTGTGATCTTTTAACATTGGATAATATGATGATTTTCAAATTTTGATATTTATATTATCTTTGGCCTTGAGTCATGTTACACTATGTTTTCCCTTTTGCATGTTGAAACATAAATTGAGAAATTGAATGAGTGAAATTGATTAAGCCATTTGGAGGAATATACATATTATGAAAAAACCAAGCGAGTTTTTGAGCTTATTATCCTTGGAGAGTAACATTATTTGCCTATACAGCTTCACAATTTATTGTACAAGATCTCAATATTTAAAAAAAAAAAATTTGTGCAGCCGCATCT
Organism: Citrus x clementina; assembly: GCF_000493195.1. Classification (NCBI taxonomy): domain Eukaryota; kingdom Viridiplantae; phylum Streptophyta; class Magnoliopsida; order Sapindales; family Rutaceae; genus Citrus; species Citrus x clementina. The sequence goes on along the minus strand of NW_006262139.1, from coordinate 5,171,283 downwards.
AAAAGTCCATTGAACTAGTGGATATGGAAGATTATATGGAACCCTGAAAGATGACATAAGGCTATATTTGATCCGTTTGAGCCTTTTTAGTCAACACTATTATAAAGAATCCATAGTTAACCCCTTTGAGCCTTTGAAAAAAAAAAAACTTTTTCTTTGGTAACCTATCATATTTTCCTACTCCAATGAGGAGTATCACCTTAAGTTTTATGTTTTCCATCACCCAATTATGTTTTAAAATAGGGATACTTATGTATTCCTAATAATGGTGCTATAAAAAAGAAAAAAAATGATATGTATATATCAATTAATAAAAACAAAGAAGAGAAAAAAAACACCTTATAATCTCCACAAAGTCCCCTATTTTTCAAACATATATTTTTGTTTTTCCTATTACCTTTTTTGTTAGCCATAACCCTAGCCTACGTTACGTCCTAATAAAAGTCCTTCTCGATTTTTGGGAACTATAGTCTGAAGTAAAAACCGGTAATATGGACTAAAAGATATGGTGATGCATAAAAATAAAAAGAAATTTTGCTAGTAATTCATTGGACTTGAGATCATTTTATTTCTAAGCTGTGGGCATTATTTTTCATCTTGGTGAGAGCGTGTGATATTGTTTTATTATTCTCTCAAATTTACCATTTTTTTAAAGTGACAAATTAATTTGGGGTATATCTTCTTTTGAGAGTCACTCTTAATCGTGAGATTTTTTGGTTTGATGTATCATTCTTAAAAGTGGCTTGATTAATGTAGCTCTGATAATTGATCATTTTACAGGATTTTACTGAACTGTTTTGTGCGGGTGTGATTTTCTTTAGGCTGAAGATAATGCTTATACTTTTATTTGATTGTTTTCATTAATCTGATGGAAGAAGTAAACACAAATTTTTCAAAAAAAAAAGATTTTCAATTTGGTTTTGAAATTTCTCTAAATTTTTATCACTTAAATTGCTAGGGCCTAGCAATAAGCTAGTTGGGGAGTATGATTGACACTAAAAAGTGTACATTTAATAAAGATAAAATTATTAATTTTTCACTTATTGTGTCGATTAATGCGTTCATTATTTCTAAATTATTTTAATACTCCCCAAATATATTTTATGTTAAATTAATTCGTAATTTGTTAATTTTTATCTTGTAAATATTTTTCAGGAATAAAGATGGAATTGGAATTGAAAGCGAGAACAAAGAAGAACTACTAGAACAAAATTGAGGAAATCTAATAAAAAAAAAACAAAAAAAGAACAAAAAGACAAAAGAGTAAAAGGCAACCATGTTTTGGTTGCCTGTGATGGTCAGGAGGCGTGATTTCAATATATATATATATATATATATATATATATATATATATATATATATATATATATATATATATATATATATATATATATAATATAAAAATAAAATAAAATATTAATATTAATAAAATAAAATAAAAGAAGATGATTTACTTTGCCTATAAAAGGCAAAGGGGTGGCAAGCGATGGAGGAGCCAGAAAGCTAGAGAGCAAAATTTGAGAGCTGAAGCCGAGACTGAAGATTTTCTTTCTTTCTTTGTTTCTTTTCTTTTCTTATTTTCATTTGTTTTAAACTAAACGAAAGTCTGTTTTGGGTTGTATAACCCGAGATGAAAAATGTTTTAAAGGTTATCTGGACAAAAATCAGAAAGAGTAAAAATGTAATATATTTCAAGCTTTTCAGAATGGTACCCTCAACCCTACTAGGATATTTCAAACAAGCTTTTAAGTTTCTGTCCAGAGTCCCATTCTGAGTTCACCCATCCAAACCCATTGTGGAAAAATAAGTCTTTCTTCATTAGGTTACCTTTCAAACTCAATAAAGACATTAACCCAACCAAAACTACTCACCCAGGAATGAGTCCTTCTGATTTACTCCTAGCCCAACAAGAATGTTCCCAACTGTTAGCCCAAGGTCTTATTGAGTCCACAAATTCTCAATGGGCTTGCCAAGCCTTTTATGTTGAAAAGCATTCTGAAATTGTCAGAGGCAAGAAACGCCTAGTTATTGACTACCAGCCATTAAACATGTTTTTACAAGATGACAAGTTTCCCTTGCCCCGTCGACAAAGCATGTTTACTTTTCTAAAAAATGCCCAGATCTTTTCAAAATTCGATTTAAAATCAGGTTTCTGGCAATTAGGCATTGAACCCTCTGAGCGTTACAAAACTGCTTTTTGTATCCCAAATGCCCATTTCCAATGGACCGTCCTACCCTTTGGCCTCAAAACTGCCCCATCCATCTTCCAAAAATCCATGATCAACATCTTTCAGCCTATTCTGCATCATGCATTAATTTACATTGATGACATTTTGCTTTTTTCAGGATCACATGATGAACATCGTCAGCTGTTAACTCAATTCTATGATATTGTCCAAAGTCATGGAATTATGTTATCGGCCAAGAAAAGCACCATTGCTACTGACAATATTGAATTCCTTGGTATGATCATAAAAGATGGCCATTATCAGCTAGGAAAGCATATTGCCCAAGAATTGCTTCATTTTCCATATCAGCAACTTTCCAAAAAGCAAGTTCAACAGTTTCTCGGCATCATCAATTACATCAGAGACTTCATCCCATATGTGGATCGCTACACTCATCACCTTTCGGCTTTATTGAAAAAAAAGCCCCCAGAATGGAATGCTGACCACACAAATGCTGTCACTACTCTCAAGCAGATTGCGCAAAATCTACCTCCTTTAAAGTTGATTACTGATGGAAAACACATATTGCAAACAGACGCAAGTGATGACTCATGGGGTGCCATCCTCCTTGAGGAAATCAATGGAAAAGAACACTTTATCGCTCACGCTAGTGGACAATTTTCTGACACACAGAAACATTACCATAGCGTGTTCAAAGAAATCTTAGCGGTAAAGAATGGCATCAAAAAGTTTGAGTATCATCTGATTGGACAACATTTTCTCATCCGTATGGACAGTTCAGCCTTCCCCAATATTCTCAATTTCAAAGGTAAAACTGTTCCCGAAAAAATGTTACTCAGATTAAAAGATTGGTTTTCCAAATATGACTTTTCGGTCAAGCATATAAAGGGATCCCAGAACCTCATCCCTGATATGCTATCCAGACTCTCCAAACCAGACGCCCTCACCCTAAAGAATATATCCAGTCTTCCCGCCTGGATCAGTGCGCTCTTCAGGCCACCTCTGCTGAGCAATATGTCCCTCTGGAGATTCCTTCCAAGTTGCTCTCCAACTGGAAACGAGAAGGTTATACTCATCTTCATCTTGGAGGCATCATATTAATCCTTACTCTTCATGGAAGAAAAGGATTACCGGTTACAGCTCGCCTTGCTATTCTTGATACCCGGTTTAAACAGTACCAAGATGCTGTTATCGGCACTGTTCTCACCACCCTCCATGCAGGCAGTGTTTTACTCACCTTCTATCCAAACTTTAACCTTTCTCTCCAAGATCCCAACTTGCCCACAACCTTGAAGGTTCAAGTCCAAATTCAAGGTGATGAACAAATTTCTTCTGCCAAAATTGCCACCTTACACCACCAATTGGTCTATAGGCTTCAAAATTATGCCTTAGATCTATCCACTCCTGAACATTATTCAGATACCTTCATGGTCTTAGCCGAATCTGACTAGATCCCAACCATAATCCAAATCCCAAGACAAATTCCCCGTCATGAGCTCATCAAGCTTATGCCTCTTGAATGGATCTCCAACTATGAACAGTTTCCACAACCATCCATGAATGAACCAGGATCCTCATCCCAACCTCCCAATGCTGACACGACCGCTAAACCCTCCAAAGTTGACAAAGCCACTCAAACATCACCAAGGCCAGGATACCGAAGAGATTGTCCTTATCCCCCTTGTCGTGGTCCCTACTGTAAGCATCCAAAGCTTTCCAAAACCTTTTTCCCAAAATCCAACCGTGACATTGACCCCGATGAAACCGAAAGCTCATCCGAAGACGATTACATGAATCTCCGCTCTCCATAAAGTTGTTTGTGTTGTTGCTTTCAATAACGTAGTTTGTCTTGTTGTAATAATTATGTTTTACTTTATGGTTTGGCTTGCCTTACGCTTTGGCTTTTGCCAGTTGTAAAAGTCTTTGTAAGCATGCTTTATCTTTTGTCCATTTGTCTAAAGTCTTGATCGGTGGGCTTGGCTTTCTAAAAAGGTGTGCTACAAGTCATGATCACTTGAGAAGTCATGATCTCAAGAACCCATGTTGTCGTATCTTTTGTTTTTACTTTTGAAAAAAGATAGGGGTCATGTCCTATCTTCTCTGAGAATTCTCCTATATAAAGGATTCTCCCCTCGCTTGTAATATATAGAATATAGAAGTTTGAAGAAACAAACTCTCATGTGTTTTTATCACTACGAATCTCTAAACCTCTCTCCTCTCTCTGCAAATGAAGCTCTCTAGAGAAAGAAAAAGAATAAAGAATTAAATTTGTTCATTTTGAAACCTAAGGAAGTATGCTCTGCACTTGCCTTCCAGTAAGGATCCTGTGCATCAGAAAACTTTTGATCGTTTTCTTATCTGGTTTGGTACCCTGTTTTAGACTAAAGGAAAGTTTGTTTTGGTGATCCTGAATAGGCACTAGTCTGGTCTGCACTGTCGGATAACAAGTCAC
>NW_006262139.1:5123366-5166542 GCF_000493195.1 Citrus x clementina | reverse complement strand
GCAGAGTAGATGAGAGACGTCTAGAGATTCATAGTGATGATCAACACTCGAGAGTTTATTGCTGCAAACTTCTATATTCTATATATTACAAGTGAGGGAGAATCCTTTATATAGGAGAATTCTCAGAGAAGATAGGACAGGACCCCTATCTTTTTTCAAAAGTAAAAACAAAAGATACGACAACATGGGTCCTTGAGATCATGACTTCTTAAGTGATCATGACCTGTAGCACACCTTTTTAGAAAGCCAAGCCCACCGATCAAGACTTTAGACAAATGGACAAAAGATAAAGCATGCTTACAAAGACTTTTACAACTGGCAAAAGCCAAAGCGTAAGGCAAGACAAGACAAAACCATAAAGTAAAACATAATTATTACAACAAGACAAACAACTTTATGGAGAGCGGAGATTCATGTAATCGTCTTCGGATGAGCTTTCGGTTTCATCGGGGTCAGTGTCACGGTTGGATTTTGGGAAAAAGGTTTTGGAAAGCTTTGGATGCTTACAGTAGGGACCACGGCAAGGGGGATAAGGACAATCTCTTCGGTATCCTAGCCTTGGGCTAACAGTTGGGAACATTCTTGTTGGGCTAGGAGTAAATCAGAAGGACTCATTCCTGGGTGAGTAGCTTTGGTTGGGTTAATGTCTTCATTGAGTTTGAAAGGTAACTTAATGAAGAAAGACTTATTTTTCCACAATGGGTTTGGATGGGTGAACTCAGAATGGGACTCTAGACAGAAACTTAAAAGCTTGAAAACATTTTGCTGTACCCTAGCTCTGAAATATATATATTTAAAGCTGGACTCAGAATGGGACAGATAACCTTTAAAACTTCACCCATTCTGAATGGGTGAAATATATATATTTCAAACTTAAAAGCTTGAAATATATTACATTTTTGTCCAGGGTACCCATTTTGGATAACTTTTGTTTGAAAATATTCCTAAAATGGTGATTTAGGAATATTCTACCAGTGTCGATGAGACCAATTGCTGGAATGGGCCTTTGGAACTTCGAGGGCAAGATTTGGAGTTTGAAGGATGGTATAGGAATAGTAGTGTCAAGGGACAATAACTGTTGGTGGAAAATGGCTCGGGATTGATTACTGTCTGAATCATCAGAGGAGTTCTGCAGTGCGAACATTGTTTCATCATTGGGTTCATCTTGGTCAGAGAAATAGAATTCCAGTTCATCCTTTTCTGGAGAGTAATCTGTAGTGGCTTGGAGATGCTCAACTAACCGAATAGATTTTTCTCGCTTGTTGGGGCAGTCTTTGGCATAATGGCCTTTCTTCTTGCAGATGAAACATCTGCTTGATTTTCTCTGTTTAAAGTCTTTGGAAAAAGATGACTTCTTTCGGAAGAATCTGTAAGGCTTTCTAGATCTGTGAGGTCTGGATGAATGATCTGGATTTTTGAATTTCTTAAAATTCATTTTCTTTTTAGGACTGCAATCACAATCCTTCTTCTTTTTGCATTTGATCTGTAAATAAAGCTTTTTACAAGCACTCCGAAATGGCTCTTTATCTTTCAACAGTTCTTTGAAAAACTGTTTCTGTTCGCAAAGTTTGTCAAGACAGGTTTCGGCAAGCTGAAAGAATTTGCCAAGAGAGATGTTGTCAATGGAAAGATTGGATGCTGTGAGCTGTCGCTGGATGTCGGGTTGGAGTTCATCTGGAAGAGAGGCTAGAAAGACATGCTTTAATGTCGGTTCATTGAATCCATTAAGCTTATAGAACAGGAGGGACGTTCGCTTGTAATGGAAATCAAGATTCTTAGCATTGAGGGAACAACATTTCATGTTGAGATAGTCTCGACGTTCAGCTTCAAAGATTGCAGAAGGGTCTCCAAGGAATTGATCATGGAGAACAGCAAGGGCACTTGAGACTTCTGGATCCACAAACTGTAATTGGCGGTAGCGACCTAAGGAATCAAACCAATCTCTTAGAGCACCCGTAAAACGAGTAGCAAACTCTCTAAGGACTGATTGAGTTGTGGCTCCTGGACATAGCATTTGATGGTCAATCCAGACAGACATTTCATTAAGGCGATCACGCCATTTATGAGATGGAAGATCATCAAATGTGAACCATGGGCCATTTGAAGATTTTTGACTGGGTGAACTTGTATGGGCTTGAGCTAGAGGGGTTTGGTTTGTGGCAGAGGATTCAGGCATTTCTTCTTCAACTTCTGAGGGGATATCAACATATGGTTATGTATAAGAAGTTTGGCCTAGAGGAGGTTGATCAGGTTGGGCCATCAAGATTCTGGTGATATCAGCATAGGACTTTTCAGAATCACTAGTGGATACTGAAGATTCTATGTCAGTCTCAGTATGGCTATCAGAAACAGCTAGATTTGAATCAGAAGTTTGGTCATCTGTAGTAGAAGAGTGGGCGACTGTATGGGCACTAAACTGGTGCATTGGTTGTTTATCATTGGATTGAGATGGTGGTTGGGATTCAGTTGGTGGAGGAGGTACTGGTGGCGATGCCGGAGTATGACCAGGAGAGTGTTGGCCAGGGATGGTAATGGATGATGGATGAAATGTGACGGGTCGCGGTTGAGGTTTAGGCTTTGGTTTAGGCTTTGGTTTAGGTTTAGGTGGTGGTGGTAAGGGATTGTCTCTGAAAAGAGTATGGGTCATGCAAAATAACTTGGAAGGATCATAAGGTTTAGGAGGTTCTAGGTGGCCAGATGAGGTAATTGGTGAGGGGACAAAGGGTTTGGACATGACATTCCGTTGGGAATCGGTGTGAGTGTCTAAAGGAGGAAAAGAGGAAAAATAATCTGAAGAAGTGGATGAAAACATCATACAAGTGAGTGGTGGTGTTGGAAGTGGGATTGGTGATGGAGTCTCAGATTTGCAATGCTTTGCAATCCATTTGAGTTCTTTTTGGTAAAAGGGTAATGGAGCTGGTGGAGTTGGAGGATCTTGTGGCGGTTTAGGATCATAGTGGTGGCAGGAAACTGGAGGTTTTTTCTTTTTGGGTTTCTTTTTCCTTGTGGTGGCACAATCATCGTCCTCGTCCCAATCATCCCAGCAAGGACAAGTTGGGTCACACATGCCTGAGCCAGGGGCATCCCATAGGAAATGGCCATTTTGCTTGGCTGGATAAATAGGGTAGCTTTTAGAATTGAACCCTGAGATGGGCAGATCTTTTTGGGCTGTCTGGACAGCTGTAATCATTGAAGAATAGGTAAAGGAGAGCCGAGGAGGCTCTTGTGGAGCACTTGGAGGTGGTTTAAAAGTCATTCGGACTGTGCCATTGTGGCGTCTTTCAAACATACTTTCAGATGTCTGAATTGGAGCTGTATTGTTATGGAATTGTTCATAGTTGGAGATCCATTCAAGAGGCATAAGCTTGATGAGCTCATGACGGGGAATTTGTCTTGTGATTTGGATTATGGTTGGGATCTGGTTAGATGCGGCTAAGACCATGAGGGTATCCGAATGATGTTCAGGAGTGGGTAGATCTAAGGCATGATTTTGAAGCCTATAGACCAATTGGTGGTGTAAGGTGGCAAATTTGGCAGAAGAAATTTGTTCAGCACCTTGAATTTGGACTTGAACCTTCAAGGTTGTGGGCAAGTTGGGATCTTGGAGAGAAAGGTTAAAGTTTGGATAGAAAGTGAGTAAAATACTGCCTGCATGGAAGGTGGTGAGAACAATGCCGATAATAGCATCTTGGTACTGTTTAAACTGGGTATCAAGCATGGCAAGGCGAGCTGTAACCGGTAAACCTTTTCTTCCATGAAGAGTAAGGATTAATCTGATGCCTCCAAGATGAAGATGAGTATAACCTTCTTGTTTTTAGTTGGAGAGCAACTCGGAAGGAATCTCCAGAGTGACATATTGCTCAGTAGAGGTGGCCTGAAGAGCACACTGATCCAGGCGGGAAGACTGGATATATTCTTTAGGGTGAGGGCGTCTGGTAGAGATGAGGGTGCGGATACTACGGGTAAAGGAGCTAAGTCGTTTGTACAACTAATAAGGACTAATAAGAGGGTAGGAGGACTCACTGATTTGGGCTGATTCAGGGATATAGGAATATTCTACAAGGTTTTCAATCTTATTAGTGTTATGAGAAGTGCAAGATCAGGGTAAAGAAAGAGGAGAAGAAAGAGTAACAGGAGGTGAAGAGGAAGTGGAAGCCATGAAGGAGAAGTTCTCTCTGCGCCTGAAGTTCTAGAGAGCAAAATAGAAAAAGCCTTAAATTATACCATTTTGGTCAGGAAAACGGTGATTTAGAAAACATGAAAGTTTCAAGGATGGGTGTTGAAATATATTACATTTGTCTTTCTGAAACTTCATTTTTGTCCCATTCTAAACTCAGAATGGGTGAAGTTTCAGAATGGGACCTATTCTGTTTAACCTGGCTCTGATACCATTTAGGGTACGTGACTTGTTATCCGATAGTGCAAACCAGACTAGTGCCTATTCAGGATCACCTCTGGAAGAAGATGACTTTTTTCGGAAGAATCTGTAAGGCTTTCTGGATCTGCGAGGTCTGGATGAATGATCTAGATTTTTGAATTTCTTAAAATGCCTTTTCTTTTTAGGACTGCAATCACAATCCTTCTTCTTTTTGCATTTGATCTGCAAATAAGGCTTTTTGCAAGCACTCCGAAATAGCTCTTTATCTTTCAACAGTTCTTTGAAAAACTGTTTCTGTTCGCAAAGTTTGTCAAGACAGGTTTTGGCAAGCTGAAAGATTTTGCAAGAGAGATGTTGTCAGGGGAAAGATTGGATGCTGTGAGCTGTCGATGGATGTCGGGTTGGAAAAGAGGCTAGAAAGACATGCTTTAATGTCGGTTCATTGAATCCATTAAGCTTATAGAACAGCAGGGACGTTCGCTTGTAATGGAAATCAAGATTCTTAGCATTGAGGGAACAACATTTCATGTTGAGATAGTCTCGATGTTCAGCTTCAAAGATTGCAGAAGGGTCTCCAAGGAATTGATCATGGAGAACAGCAAGGGCACTTGAGACTTCTGGTAGATCCACAAACTGTAATTGGCGGTAGCGACCTAAGGAATCAAACCAATCTCTTAGAGCACCCGTAAAACGAGTAGCAAACTCTCTAAGGACTGATTGAGTTGTGGCTCCTGGACGTAGCGTTTGAAGGTCAATCCAGGCAGACATTTCATTAAGGCGATCACGCTGTTTATGAGATGGAAGATCATCAAATGTGAACCATGGGCCATTTGAAGATTTTTGACTGGGTGAACTTGTATGGGCTTGAGCTAGAGGGGGTTGGTTTGTGGCAGAGGATTCAAGCATTTCTTCTTCAACTTCTGAGGGAATATCAACATATGGTTCTTAATGGGAAGTTTGGCCTTGAGGAGGTTGATCAGGTTGGGCCATCAATTCTGGTGATATCAGCATAGGACTTTTCTGAATCACTAGTGGATACTGAAGATTTTATGTCAGTCTCAGTATGGCTATCAGAAACAGCTAGATTTGAATCAGAAGTTTGGTCATCTGTAGTAGAAGAGTGGGCGACTGTATGGGCACTAAACTGGTGCATTGGTTGTTTATCTTTGGATTGAGATGGTGGTTGGGATTCAGTTGATAGAGGAGGTACTGGTGGCGATGCCGGAGTATGACCAGGAGAGTGTTGGCCAGGGATGGTAATGGATGATGGATGAAATGTGACGGGTCACGGTTGAGGTTTAGACTTTGGTTTAGGTTTAGGTGGTGGTGGTAAGGGATTGTCTCTGAAAAAAGTATGGGTCATGCAAAATAACTTGGAAGGATCATACTGTCGGATGGGTGAAAGCATAGAGGCAAAGGGATGATAAGTTTGACCTATAGAAGGGATAGGCGGTGACGCGGTAAAAAGGGTAGGTCTTTGTTTTTCAGATTCAATCTGAGCAAGTTCAGCTTTTAAGCATCTAATTTCCCTTTCCTTTTGGTCAAATTCTGGGCCATAATAGCATTGGGCAAGCATGGCTCGTAGTTCAGAATCGAGTTGGGTAATTCGGGACTGGAGATTTTGGTGGATCTGCTGCATCTGTGCAGAGATGGAGTCAACTGTTGTCTCAAGTTGTTCAGTTCGTAAACTGATGTTCTCAACTTTGGAGTTGATATTCAACAAAGTATCATTCTGTGCTCTGGCATTTTGGGTTTGCCAGTTAAGGACTGATTCAAAAGGTTTAGGAGGTTCTAGGTGGCCAGATGAGGTAATTGGTGAGGGGACAAAGGGTTTGGACACGACATTCCGTTGGGAATCGGTGTGAGTGTCTAAAGGAGGAAAAGAGGAAGAATAATCTGAAGAAGTGGATGAAAACATCATACAAGTGAGTGGTGGTGTTGGAAGTGGGATTGGTGATGGAGTCTCAGATTTGCAATGCTTTGCAATCCATTTGAGTTCTTTTTGGTAAAAGGGTAATGGAGCTGGTGGAGTTGGAGGATCTTGTGGCGGTTTAGGATCATAGTGGTGGCAGGAAACTGGAGGTTTTTTCTTTTTGGGTTTCTTTTTCCTTGTGGTGGCATAATCATCGTCCTCGTCCCAATCATCCCAGCAGGGACAAGTTGGGTCACACATGCCTGAGCCAGGGGCATCCCATAGGAAATGGCCATTTTGCTTGGCTGGATAAATAGGGTAGCCTTCAGAATTGAACCCTGAGATGGGCAGATCTTCTTGGGCTGTCTGGACAGCTGTAATCATTGAAGAATAGGTAAAGGAGAGCCGAGGAGGCTCTTGTGGAGCACTTGGAGGTGGTTTAAAAGTCATTTGGACTGTGCCATCGTGGTGTCTTTCAAACATACTTTCAGATGTTTGAATTGGAGCTGTATTGTTATGGAACTGTTCATAGTTGGAGATCCATTCAAGAGGCATAAGCTTGATGAGCTCATGACGGGGAATTTATCTTGGGATTTGGATTATGGTTGGGATCTGGTCAGATTCGGCTAAGACCATGAGGGTATCCGAATGATGTTCAGGAGTGGGTAGATCTAAGGCATGATTTTGAAGCCTATAGACCAATTGGTGGTGTAAGGTGGCAATTTTGGCAAAAGAAATTTGTTCAGCACCTTGAATTTGGACTTGAACCTTTAAGGTTGTGGGCAAGTTGGGATCTTGGAGAGAAAGGTTAAAGTTTGGATAGAAGGTGAGTAAAACACTGCCTGCATGGAGGGTGGTGAGAACAGTGCCGATAATAGCATCTTGGTACTGTTTAAACCGGGTATCAAGCATAGCAAGGCGAGCTGTAATCGGTAATCCTTTTCTTCCATGAAGAGTAAGGATTAATATGATGCCTCCAAGATGAAGATGAGTATAACCTCCTCGTTTCCAGTTGGAGAGCAACTCGGAAGGAATCTCCAGAGTGACATATTGCTCAGCAGAGGTGGCCTGAAGAGCACACTGATCCAGGCGGGAAGACTGGATATATTCTTTAGGGTGAGGGCGTCTGGTAGAGATGAGGGTGCGGATACTGCGGGTAAAGGAGCTAGGTCGTTTGTACAACTGATAAGGACTAATAAGAGGGTAGGAGGACTCACTGATTTGGGCTGATTTAGGGATATAGGAATATTCTACAAGGTTTTCAATCTTATTGGTGTTATGAGAAGTGCAAGATCAGGGCAAAGAAAGAGGAGAAGAAAGAGTAACAGGAGGTGAAGAGGAAGTGGAAGCCATGAAGGAGAAGTTCTCTCTGCGCCTGAAGTTCTAGAGAGCAAAATAGAAAAAGCCTTAAATTATACCATTTTGGTCAGGAAACCGGTGATTTAGAAAACATGAAAGTTGCAAGGATGGGTATGGCTCTGATACCATTTAGGGTACGTGACTTGTTATCCGACAGTGCAGACCAGACTAGTGCCTATTTAGGATCAGAATGGGACTCTGGACAAAAATGTAATATATTTCAAAAGTTATCAAATAAAAATAGTGTTGTGTTTTCTTTCAATTTGAGTAGCTAATTTTATTAAGCTGAGGTGAAGGGTGAAGCTCAATGTTTCAAACTATCAATTATTATTATTTTCTCAAATGATTTTTTTTTAATTCTTTTCTAATTATTTTTATATCATGATTAATTTATAAATCTCACTGGATTTTATGGTATTTTGACATAATGTCGACACATTAATATAGTGTGGCACATTAGGTACTTTATTCTATATTTATCCACACACATAGAATTAAATGATATAATAATTAATTGGTAAAAGTGAGGCAAAATATAAATGAGAGAGTATTAAAATTATAGTTTGAATACAGAGAGTGGATCCTAAACCTTAGCTTATTTTTAAATTGATTTCAAATAATTTCTTTTCCCCACAATTAATTTTCTTAGTTTTATTAGATTTAAAACTCCCTGTGGTTCGACCCCGGTCTCACCAGGTTATATTATAACTAGACACTCTTATACTTGAGAGTAATACACTTTTGAGTCATGTCACTCTGTATATGCGTATTGAGAGTTAGATTACTCTACCTGTGCAATGAAGTTAAATTCTACTGAGATTTGAGAGGTTTTCGCCTACTCTACTTGCACGATAATAATCCTGAGGAGTATATAGTTATTCCCCTGGGTGCTATTTGGTGCAGTTTGTCATGTTTGTATGTATGTATGATTTTTCATGTTTGCTTATGTATTATGTTCAATGCAAAGATATGATATATGATTATGCATAAGCGCTAGTACAATACTTTATATTTATATATAATTATATTCATTTACTGAGCCGCAAGCTCGCTATTGTCCTATTTACCCTATTTCTCCTAGGTTTCTATAGGATTTTTGTACAGTTTAATTTCAATCGAGATTGAGCCATGACATTCATTGCTGCATGACTTGCATTTAAACACATTTTATATTCATATGCATATATTTAGGATGTATATGTGTACAATAAGATGTGAAGTGTACAAGTTCCAAATATATTTTTGAATGAGCATGGGTGTTACTATATGTTTATATTAGAGCTCGAAACTAGTTTTATATATTCATGGATTATATTATAAGTTTTAATAAGAAATATAGTGAGTGTCTCACACGATCTGCCTCTGATTCGACAGAAGAGTCAGGGTGGGTGTTGTCAAGAATGAATAAAATTATTCTACAATATATTGCTCTCATATTTTACTCTTTATATGCTGCCTAATAACTTTTCCAATACTTTCAATTATTTTAAGTCATTTTTAGTCAAAGTTGAAGCCCACTTAAAATTGTGTCTATACTAAATTTGAGTGGAATTTGAGTGCTTCGGGGAGAGCAATATTAAGATGGGTGATCTCTTGGGAAGTTCTCATGTTGCACCACCCTTTAAACCTCTAAAAAAGAAAAAAGTTAGGTAACAACACAACTACTCAAGAACATGTCGAGGCAATAATATTCCATTGTCATAATCTCTATCAATCACAGAAGATAGAATATCTTGTCGTAAAGGCCCATGTGTCATAAAGGCACATCTAAAGTTAGTTATTCTTCCCAATGGCTGCACCAAATGGAATTAACTTTGACTGCAAAACTTCAAGTTAGTACATCATTAAAATTTTGCACTTTACAAAATCAGTTCCCAACTAAGATGATATGGAGAGAAAATCATTAATGAAGACATATTAAAGAGGACATTCTCAACATTCCAAGCTTAAAATATGGTTCGACAAGAACAATTTCGAGTTTATGAGTACAAGAAATACTCGGAATTGATTTCATGCTCATTATTGCTGGAAGAATAACAAGCCAGTAATGAAGAACAATCAAGCTCATCCAATTAGTACAAAACGATTTCTTGAAGCAAATTCTACTCTAAAGCAAATGCTACTTCACATAACCATAATAATAATCCAAGACATAGACTTGTTATGATCGTACCATGGATACAGTCGTTGTCATGGTCGTGGTCATAGTTATTATCGACACCATGGTCATTATAACAGAAATCATTATAACTTGAAGAATGATAAACAAAGATCTACTTAAGATAAGAACTAAGAAACCTATAATAGCTATAGAGCTTCAGGCCCTTTTTGGTGATTTTACTAAGCATCCACGCAATTTGTTGATCTATACCAAGCATCTTTCAAGAAAAGAAAAATTATTGAGACAAGTTATGCTATTGTAATTGATGATAATACACATATGGATGTCTTGGATTTCTTCAAAGACCATGATGAGAAGAGAAATGATTTAATTTGTGATGGAGATATCCATATCAATTAAGCTCACTACTAACTTTTAGATTGATAAAATTTTTGTTAAACAAAAAATTCAATGAAGTAGAATTTTTTTGTAGCGAACATCTTGCCTACTCAACAGTAAGTGCTTGTGCAAAATGCTAAAATTCTATTAAAAAATAATAAAATACTAAAAAAAGGTAAAGCTATTTGAACCCATCAAATTCCTCTGTATGCCCATTTTAAAAAATAAATTCGTTATTAAAAAATTTAAAATTTAAAAATCTCCAAATTAGTCTTCACTAATATTTTCTCTCTCTATCTTACATTTGCTTATTCTCCCTCTCTCTCTGCATTCACATTCTACAAATTAAATACTCAATTTCACTCTTTTTTAGATTTTTTTTTTGTTTTTCTTAGTATATCATAATCTGTATTTCATAGTTTTTATATACAAGAATTATTTTTTTCTTGATATTCATTATCTTTTGTTTTTGGTCAAAACTAATTTGTTGATATTCATTAACTTTCATAGCTAATAAAAAAAATTTATAGTCATTTTTAAATGCAAGTTTTTGATCCCCTTACTAAGTGATATCAATTATTTGCAGCCAAACGAATATATCCGAACGAATTGAAGAAAATTTTTGAAATTGAAAAGAGAAAGAGAAGAAATGGTTAATTAAGTAATTTTAATAAAAAATTTAAATAAAAAAGGATTTAGAGCAGAAATTGGTGGGTTTCAACAACTCTACCTAGAGAAAATTGAATGCATTCAATTTCGCTGTATTAGAAATTGCAGTAACTAAGTCCATAGGGTGTTCCAACATCTAATACTCTGAGGCCACTAAGGCCAATTGGTCTAGGAGTTACTGGCCGAAAGATCTCTTTATAATGTATAAATGATACGCTGCCTAATGTAAAAACCCTAATGAACTTTTAGCACAAAAATATTATACTCTTTCGATAAAACCCCATACGTTTTGTGTTTATTTACAATTGAGCACAAAGGAGGTTTATTAATACTCAATCTATGAGATTTTTTTTCTTGCCAAAAAAAAAAGAAAAAAGAAAGGGTTTACTTATTTAGTTGTTTGAGGAGGAAAAGAACAAATACCAATTTTTACACTAATTTTACTTTTTATGGCTAACGCTCTAATCGTTAGGGACTAGTAATAAGATAGTTGAGGTGTCTAATTAATTCTAGAAAGTGTACATTTAATAAAAGTTAAATTTGTCATTTTTTACTTATAGTATTGATAACACTAATAATTTCATCACATTTATAAATCCCTTCCCCATTTTAATTGTCTACTTTTAGTTGTTTTTACTATGATATTTGTATTTTGTAGGTAATTCCATAAATTCATGATGCTTGAATCGAAAAAACGAACGTGAAATTTGGATTTCAGAGATTTAGAATTCTTTGGAAGAATTGCTAGCCCTTGGATCCAACATTAATTATGAGCTCAAATGCACCTCATTGAGCTAGTTTTAATATTCATCAATTTAGTAGTTCAACCACCTTGACAAAAGATCCAATAGAGGATCATGATTTGACTTTATTTGTAGCCATTAATTATGTTGAATCCAACATTTCATAAAACATCACAATGGTTGCAACTTTAGACCCTTAGATTGTGTTATTACAACTCATCTAAAAATTATGGTCACAAACTCACTAAAATATTATATAAATACCCAAACTTGATCAAATCAAAATTTACCTATATAAAGGCAAGAAATCTCACAAATAAGATGGAGGAATTTTGAGGTGAGTTTTGTAGAGAAATTTGGTGTAAATCTAGAGTGAATTTTAGGAAAAAGTGTAGTTAATAAGAAGAGATTTTTCTCCTCCTATATCTTCAATTTCCATATGTTATATTTTTAAACATTTATTAAATAAATTGAATGTTTTGCTAGCCAATATTACCGGCTAATGTTTTAAGCTAAGATGAAGGGTGAAGTTCAAGGATTCAAATTTTGAATTTAAAGTTTCTGTTTTTATAGTACATGTTTATAACTTGTATTTTCTATCTTCTATTTTCATTCCATATTTATTTGTTGATCTAAATGCCATTCGATCTATTTAGATGTTTAGACCTAATGTTGACATACCAATGTGTTAACATGTATATGTTCATTAACATTGATTTTGATTACAACAAACTTTAATTGTTTTTTATTAAAATGTTGGAGTTTTTCATAAATAAAAAATTTCTCAAAAGCCATATAAACTTTCTAAATCTGTTCATGAAATATGGATAATCATTAACTTTAATCAGAAAATCATTCCCTGCAAATTGTGATCCTGGAAGTAAACGGTGAACTATTAACTTTGAAACAGTTAACCGATAATTTCTAGAGAGGAATAAATCCTTAAGCTTGAACCGGTTAGCACAAACGTTTAATGAAAATAAGTTTTTTAGGCTACCAGAATTAAATGGTGAACTATTAACTTCAAATAACTAACCGATAATTTCCAGAATGTCATTCCATGCTAACCTTCCACCGTTTAACAAGAACGGATAGCAGAAATTTATTTTGCAGGTCTCTGGAAATTAACGACAAACCAATAGTGACAAATGGTCAACTGTTTATTTGAATTTTAGCTCAACGGTCACTTGGACCAGTCAAAACGGTTAACCGATAACGGTTAACGACAATCCGATTTCGCCCAGAAAGTCAACAATGACTATTTTCAACTCCAACTATAAATAAACTCAATAGAATTCAAACAAGGGTTGATCACAACGTTATCATTGAGCTTATAACCGAGAATACAACATTCAATGAGCTTAAAATTCATTTTTATTCATTTATTCACAATTAAGCATTGATTTGTAATCTTATATATTGTGTGAGAGAGAAAAAAAATTTGCAATCTTTGTTTTGAGTGATTGTAAGTGTTAGGATACACTTGGGTTAAGAGATTAGGGATAATCTCTAGTTGTAAAGGTTGATTGACACCTAAGAAGTCAATTGTAAGTGTTCTTGAAGTCTTGAAGGCTTGACTAGTGGAATCCTCAAGCTCAGTGTGCTTGGAGGCGTGGACGTAGGCAAGCTTGGTCGAACAACGTAAAATTCTCTGTGTTTGAATCTCTCTTCCCTTATCTTTTTATATTTTGGTCAATTTATTTATTATTGCTTTGAATTCGTTTAAGATTTGCATTAAGTGTTGTTTAAAGAATTGCATATTTTTTAGAAACCTAATTCACCCCCCCTCTTGGGTTGCTTAGATATATTTCATTTGGTATGAGAACGAGGTGCTCTTATTAGGACTTAACCGTCTAGAGTAAAAGATCTATGACAACCCAAAATGACTCAACCTTTAGGAAAGAGCAGTCCACAGCTAGACCACCGTTCTTTGATAGGAATGACCACCCATATTGGAAAACTAAGCTGAGAATTTATTTGCAAGCCTTAGATTATGAAATTTGGGAAGTTATTTGTGATAGTCCATTCATGCCTATGACAAAAAATGAAGTAGGAGATGATATTCTAAAATCTTCAAGTCAATGGAGTGAGTTAGAAAAGAAAAAAGATGTCTTTAAGCTCCAAGGCAATGAATGCTCTATTTTGTGCTCTTGATAAGAAATAATTTCATAGAGTATCTAGTTGTGAGAGTGCTCAAGAAATATGGTATAAATTTGTGGTTGTCTATGAAGGGACAAATCAAGTTAAAGAGTAAAAAATCAGTAGGTACACTCGTCAATTTCCAAATGGAACAAAATGAAAGTGTTTATTCATGTATACACGATTTACGGACATAGTGAACACACTAGGAGCCTTAGGAAAGAATTTTTGAATAGCGAAAAAGTGAAGAAAATCATTAGGTCACTTCCAAAAGAATGGAGATCTAAGAGGACTGCCATTGAAGAAGCTAAAAACTTAAATACTTTACTTATTGATGATTTAATTGGCTCTCTAATTTCATATGAAGAAGATTTGACAGTAGAAAAATGGCATGAGAAAAAAAAAAGCATTGTTCTCAAAGCTTCAAAACCTGAGAGTGATGAGGAAAGCGAGCTGGATGATGAGGAGATGGCTATGCTAACTAGAAAATTCAAAAAACTCTGCAAGAAAGCTAGTGAGTGGAGAAAGCTCAGAAACTTCAAGAATCAAAAAGAGAAGAAAGAGTCAATCACTTGATATGAATGTAAAAAGCCTGGACATATACAGTCTGAATGTCCTCTTCTCAACAAGCTAAAAAAAAAGCAATGGTAGCTACATGGGACGATAGCAATAAGGAAACGAGTGATGATGAAGAGCATCAAAAAATGACAAATCTAGCTCTCATGGCGATCAGGGAAGAATCATTGGATGAAGTTGATGAGGTAAGTGATCTTCTTACATATGATAAATTACATAATGCTTTTAAAGAATTACATGATGAGTGGATAAAATTGGTAAAAAGAATGCATGCCTTAAAAAGAAAATACTAGAACTTACAAATGAAAAAGATGTCCTGGAAAAATGCAATGATTCTTTAAATGAGAAGATAAAAGAATTAGAATTAGAGACTAAAATG
The DNA here is from genome assembly GCF_000493195.1 of Citrus x clementina. Taxonomy (NCBI): domain Eukaryota; kingdom Viridiplantae; phylum Streptophyta; class Magnoliopsida; order Sapindales; family Rutaceae; genus Citrus; species Citrus x clementina. The sequence goes on along the minus strand of NW_006262139.1, from coordinate 5,151,887 downwards.
TTGCATGACAAGATTGCATCTTTTAAAGGTAAACAAAGTACTTCATATGAGCATGAAAAATCACATGTAGATGAATTGATCAAAGAGAAATAAAGTGCTTAAGAAGACGAATAATAAGCTAAATGAAATTGTGTTAAATTTCACAAATGAGTAAAAGATGTTGGATAACATGCTCAATTCACAAAAATGTGTGTTTGACAAATGAGGCATTGGTTATAAGCCAAATTTGAAAAAAAAAGTATTATAAGAATTACTTTGTGAAAAGTACCTCTATTAATAATCAAGTCGTATGTCATTATTGCAATCAAAATAGTCACATGAAAAATAGATGTTCTGTGAAAAGAAATGCATATTATGGTGTGAAATGTGTTTGGGTTCCTAAAGGAACCATTACTAACACTCAAGGACCCAAGAAGTTTTGGGTACCTAAAACTTATAAACTTTTTCCTGTAGGGATCAAAGAAAAGAAAAAAATAAGTGGTACTTGAATAGTGGATGTTCAAGACACATGACAAGGAATTACTCTTGGTTTTCAAGTTTTACCAAGATCGAAAATGGTGGAAACATATCCTTTGGAGATAACTCAAAAGGAAAAATCATTGGCATCAGAAATGTTAGTAATGTATCATCTACTCTTATTGAAAATGTGTGTTTGGTTGAAAACTTGAAACACAATTTGCTTAGCATTAGTCAATTGTGTGATAAGGGTTATAAAGTTGTTTTTTATAAGAATAGATGTGTCATTGAGAATACATGCGATGGAAATATTTTGTTTGTAGGAAATAGATGTATTAATGTTCATACCATTGAGATAGATTGTGCATCTTCCCTTGATAAATGTTTTTCCGCATTGCATAATGATGGTTAGTTATTGCATAGAAGACTAGAACATGCAAGCATGGATTTAATTTCAAAGATTTCCAAAAATAATTTAGTTAAAGGTCTTCTAAAAATCGGTTTTCAAAAAGATAGAATTTGTGAAGCATGCCAATTTGGTAAACAAATCAAAACCTCTTTTAAAAGGAAAAATCATATTTCTACTTCGAAACCTCTTCAATTACTTCATATATATTTATTTGGACCTTCAAGGTATGCTTGCTTGAGTGGAAAATATTTTTCTTTTGTAATTGTTGATGATTTTTCAAGATACACATAGGTATTATTCTTAACTAATAAGGATGATGCTCTTGATGCATTTAAAGTATTTTGTAAGAAAAATCAAAATGAAAAAGGGTATGGTATTGCATGCATTATGAGTGATCATGGAGGAGAGTTTGAAAACCATGCATTTGAAATCTTTTGCAATAATCTAGGTAGTGTGCATCAATTTTCATCATATAAAACTCCACAACAAAATGGAGTTGTTGAGAGAAAGAATAGGTTGATTCAAGAAATGGCTAGGATCATGTTGAATGAAAATTATTTGCCTGAGTATTTTTGGGCCGAGGCTCAACACCACTTGTTATGTTTTAAATCATGTGTTGATTAGACATTATCTTAATAAAACTCCAAATGAGCTTTGGAAAGATAAAAAAACCCAACATTGGTTATTTTAAAGTTTTTGAATGCAAATGCTTTATTTGATCCAAAATCTTATGTTGGCATCTTTCTTGGGTATTCAAACTCAAGCAAAGCTTATAGAGTTTATAACAAAAGAACTCTAGTTGTGGAAGAATCTATGCACGTTACATTTGATGAATCTAACCCCTCCTCTGTGGAGAAAGTTGTTGTTGATAATGATGCAAATGAAAAACTATAAGAAGAGTCATCAAAAGATAACCAAAAGGATGCCCCACATGGAAATCAAAAGGACCAACATGAAGAAACAAATGCAGAGCAAAATGCAGGTACTTCTCAATCACTCCCCAAGGAGTGGAGGTATGTTTCTTCTCATCCTAAAGACTTGATCTTAGGAGATCCCTCACGTGGCATAACAACTAGATTATCTTTTAGAAGTACTTGTGAGCATGTTGCATTCATATCTCAAATTGAACTAAAATCCTTTGCGGATGCGGAAAATGGTGAATCTTCGATTGTTACAATGTAAGAGGAGTTAAATCAATTTGAGAGAAATAATGTATGAGAATTAGTTCCTAAACTGGAACATCAATTCATTATAGACACTAACTGGGTATTTAGAAAAAAAAATGGGTGAATCTGGTGTGGTTGTAAGGAATAAAGCTAGATTAGTGGCTCAAGGAAACAATTAAGAAGAGAGAATTGATTTTTACGAAACATTTGCACCTTTAGCTAGACTAGAATCCATTAGGATGCTCTTAGTATTTGCATGTCATAAAGATTTCATTTTATTTCAAATGGATGTCAAGAGTGCTTTCTTAAATGGTTATATTATGGAGGAAGTTTATGTGAAACAACCCTCTGGTTTTGAAAATGAAAAATTTCCAAATCATGTTTGCAAGTTGTCAAAAGTATTGTATAGATTAAAGTAAGTACCTAGAGCATGGTTTTATAGGCTTAAGAATTTGTTGTTAGATAACGATATTTCAATTGGTAAAGCGGATACTATTCTTTTTGTTAAGCAGAAGAACCAAGATATACTTGTTCAAATTTATGTTGATGATATTATCTTTGGTTCTACTAATGAATTATTGTGTAAAGAATTTTCATCTTGTATGAGTAAAGAATTTAAAATAAGTATGATGGGAGAGTTGAATTACTTCCTTAGGCTGCAAATAAAACAAAATGAGGAAGGAATTTTCATAAATCAAGTCAAGTCTGTGAAAGACCTACTCAAGAGATTTGGCATTGATGACTCAAAGACCAAAAGCACTCCAATGAGCATAAAAACCAAGCTTGACAAAGATGAAAAAGGCAAAGAAGTTGATATCAAAATGTATCGAGGTATAATCGACTCTTTACTTTACTTAACCGTAAGTAGACCCGATATCATGTTTAGTGTATGTTTGTGTGTGAGATTTCAATTGTGTCCCAAGGAATCTCATTTGCTTACTGTAAAAAGAATTTTCCATTATTTGAACGGAACCATAGATCTAGGTCTTTGGTATCCTAGAGGAACTCATATAGATTTAACTTGTTGATGCCGATTTTGCTGGGCACAAGGTTGATAGGAAAAGTACTAGTGGAACTTGTCATTTCCTAGGTCATTCACTTGTTACATGATTTAGTAAGAAACAAAATTTGGTTGCACTCTCAACCACCGAAGCAGAATATATGCCGCAGTTAGTTGTTGTGCACAAGCACTTTGGATAAAACAAACACTTAGAGACTATGGCATTAATCTTGAATAAATTCCTATTAAGTGTGATAATACTAGTGCTATAAATCTTTCAAAGAATCTCATTCAGCACTCTAGAACCAAGCATATAGATATTAGACATCATTTCTTGAGAGATCATGTTCAAAAGGGAGATATTGCATTAGAGTTTACTTCTACAGAAAAACAACTTGTCGATATTTTTACAAAACCTCTTTGAAAAGATCAATTTTCAAAAATTCAGCATGAACTTGGGATCATGAAATTTTCGCATTAACATTTCTAATCTGTTATTGAGTCTATTAAAATTGATTGATTGATGATTGTTGATGTCTATGAAGTGTTTGAGCATGATATATAAGCAATATGTTTGAATTATTAACTTTTGAATGCTTATATAAATTGATTGTTTGAATAAATGGATGTCCTCTCCATGCAACAGCAATAGCTCCAATCCAAATTTCAGACCTTTCAGGAGCAGTGTATAGACCAGTAACTCGAGCTCATTGTTGGACAGCGCACCCTCCTTTGCTATTTTGGATATGACCCTGGCAGTTCATCTTCACGACCTCTTTCTTAGTTTTTGAATTTTTTTTTCGCACATACATTTCATGTTATGTTTATATGTGTGCTTTGACATATATATTTTTGTTTGGATTGCATGACTAGTTCTTGATGATTTTGATTATGGATGATTATCTGTATGTGGATTGATGATTTGCTGGAGTTGTTTGTTTGTGCAACTTGTTTAAGCTTATATGGAAGTGTTTTAACCATGTTTTGTATTTGAGGATATGTTTATTTTTAAGGGGAGACTCTGTCGAAATTTTTACTCCATAAACTAGGTACTATATCTTGCTATTTTTTTACTAATCATGTTCCAATTATCCTTTTCCTTTTCTTTTTGATGATGAAGGGGGAGATAAATATGATATGTCTGCATTTTGAATCTTAATAAATTTTCAATAATATGTTTTGAATGATATGTTTTTGAAAAATTTTATATTGGCTAAAATTTGATTTTGATTAAAAATATAACTAGCCATACATTTAGGGGGAGCATACATTTAGGGGGAGTAAAATATTGAAAGCCTTTGTCATCATCAAAAAGGGGGAGAATGTTAACATGTATATGTTCATTAATATTGATTTTGATGATAACAAACTTTAATTATTTTTTATTAAAATGTTGGAGTTTTTCATTAATAAACAATTTCTCAAACGTCATATAATCTTTCTAGATGTGTTCATGAAATATGGATAATCGTTAACTTTAATTGAAAAATCATTCCCTGTAAATTTTAGTTAACATTGTGATTCTGGTAGTAAACGGTGAACCGTTAGCTTTGAAACGATTAATCGATAATTTCCAGAGAGGAATAAATCCTTAAGCTTGAACTGGTTAGCAAAAACGGTTAATGAAAATGAGTTTTTCAGGCTACTGGAATTAAACGGCGAACTGTTAACTTCAAACAGCTAACCGATAATTTCCAGAATGTCATTCCATGCTAACCTTCAACCGTTTAGCAAGAACGGATAGCAGAAATTTGTTTTGCAGGTCTCTAGAAATTAACGACAAACCGATAGTGACAAACAGTCAACCATTTATTTGAATTTCAGCTCAACGGTCACTTGAACCAGTCAAAACGGTTAGCTAATAACAGTTAACGGCGATCCGATTTTGCGCAGAAAGTCAACAATGACTATTTTTCAACTCCAACTATAAATAAACTCATTCAAATTCAAACAAGGATTGATCACATTGTTATCATTGAGCTTATAATCAAGAATACAATATTCATTGAGCTTAAAATTCATTCTAATTCATTTATTCATACATTAAGCATTGATTTATAATCTTATATATTGTGTGAGAGAAAAACAAATTTGTAATCTTTGTTTTGAGTGATTGTAAGTGTTGGGATACACTTGAGTTAAGAGATTGGGGATAATCTTTGGTTGTAAAGGTTGATTGATATCTAAGAAGTCAATTGTAAGTGTTTTTGAAGCCTTGAAAGCTTAACTAGTGGAATCCTCAGGCTCGGTGTGCTTGGAGGTGTGGACGTAGGCAAGGTTGGCCAAACCACATAAAAATCTATGTGTTTGAATCTCTCTTCCCTTATCTTTTTATATTTTGGTTGATTTATTTAGTATTGTTTTGAATTCGTTTAAAATTTACATTAAGTGTTGTTTAAAGATTGCCTATTTTTTAGAAACCTAATTCACCCCCCTCTTGGGTTGGTTAGATATTATTTCACAATGCAGTAGTGGGAACATTCCAATATGTTTTTGGCACCTTATGTACTTAATCCCCATATTTATTTATCGAGTGGTTAATTAAGAATTGAGTGACATAATTTTCAAATTGATGAAAAGCACAAAATATAAATATGAGAGATTATTATAAGACGACTCAAAAGTGGTTGATTATTTCCAAGTGTAAGAATGCTTAGTTTATAACCACTTTAATGTAGTTAATTTATGACTTAAATTTAATAAGCTCACGGTTCATACATTTTACAAATTAAAGTTGATGTAAACTTCCACTATAAACACCCATGAGATTTTAAGTGAATGGCATCACCTTCCTATTATCTCTTTATCCAATATTAATAACCATTATTTTTCTCTCTTAAATTTACTTTCTTATTAATTATTATTACCTTATTTATTAAAAAAATTAATATTAATAATAATGACATTAATGATGATATGATGATAAAATTAACAAATTTTAATAATAATAATAGTGAAATTGATGAAAATTATAATTATAATTAAAATAATAATAATGACATTAATGATGATATGATGATAAAATTAACAAATTTTAATAATAATAATAGTGAAATTGATGAAAATTATAATTATAATTAAAATAATAATAATGACATCAATGATATTATAAAATGAACTACATGCTTGATGAAATGCCTCAATGAGTAGTCTCAGCATGAATCAAAGAATCAGAGATATGTCCAGGAAGGCACCAACTTGGAATAAGAGTCAGCAACATTGATGAGTCTTATTAATATAAGTTGTCAACTTAGAGAGTATGTGTGAGATTAAGATGCTTAAAGAATTCGTATAGATGTGAGATTGGATATGTTAGCAGATATGTCCCTTGTTAGTTCGCTCGATGATAAGTTCCTGCTCTCTTACTAAATAATTTTCTTAAAAAAGCACGGACTAAGAGGTTGACAAATAGAAATCAAGTTTTAAATTATACTTAAAGAGGAATATGATCCTTGGTGATTCATAACGATTGTAGGTGCAATTAAGACCTTGCCACATGTGAACGATAGGGGCAAATGGATTTTCTCGCCAATTCCTTTCCACATTATAACCTGACTTGATTGATATTCATTATTGCATCAACTAATGTTTTACCATGTAAAGAAGCAAGAATCAGAATCCTGGCATCTGTATCCTCATAAAACAAAAATAAAAATTAGATCTCGTTGGTTCATTAGTGATTGCAAAATTTTTTTATCTGGGATTTCTAAAGGGCATTGAGGACGGCGGTAGAGTTGAATTCTCAGTTTTGTTGATTGAAAACCATATTGTTTCTGCACTTAAGGACAATGCACTGCCACTGGATACAGTAGTTGTGTATAAGCAATCTAGAGAAAAGGTTCAAACCACTGAATTCCATTTATAGTGATGGTTATTTCTCTGGTCTTGCTTTTTTGGCTTGGACATTGAGGGGAGACAAAATGCGATCATTGTCTTTTATCTTCGTACCTACATAATGTCAACCTGTTTTAGTACTCACTACTCAGTAACTGGAATTCAGCATGGGAAAAATTTATGTCATACGAAATGCTTAATTACATGATTGTTTCGTCACTTGTGGAACCAACATTTAACCTCCCGAAGAGCTGTAGTGATCCTGATCGAGTTTCATAGGTAAAGGCCTAAACTCTAATGCTAAAATGTAAGGTGTCCCAGAGCCTGTGTTCACCGGACAGATGCGCATAAAATTTTTCTGAGGTGCGTGGATGATCTCCTTCGTAACAATGCTCGATGCGCCTTTGAATTCTGCTGAATCCCACAAATCAGCTTCCAGAATCAAAACTCGGCAGTATATCTTTGGCCATCGTCATTTCCATACATGATCTGGCTCTCATAAAAAACTTATCATAGTTGCTAGAACGTTTTATGGTGCAACAACTTTTTGTTCCTTTAGGGAAGCTTCTTAGATTCAAGAATTGTTTGTTCACTGATTTTATTGACGCATTCAGTGTTGGTTCAAAAATGTTTTACGGTGAAAACATTTGGATCGCATTTCTCACGTAACATATAGAATTATGATAGTATAGAAGCATTTGGAGCCACAATATATATTAAAGTTGAATATCTTATTCATCTCGCGCCTATATATAATTGATTAGTACAATATTCAACTCAAATGTTCCGGTCTCAAATTGTTGTTTACTGATCGGTTTGGTTTCTTTTTTTTTTTTAACTGAACTAAACGGTTTAAAAATTCAGAAACAGTTTTCTGTTTAAATTGAATAAAATTATTATTTATCTATAAACTACAATATTTATTGTTATTAAATTATATTACATTAGTATTTTTTATAAATCATAAATCATAGTAGTTATAATTGAACTAAAGTAAGAAAAAATCTAAAAATTTTAGCTAATAAAAAAAATTATTAAATTTCTTAAACTAAGTTATTGAACCGAATCAAATTATGGAACCAAACCAAAAAACCGCAGTTATTGCCCTACCCATAGTTGTAAGAGAGGAATATTAATAACAACTTGATGTCGGCATACTGATTTGTTGGTCATGATTCTTGAAGACAAGATCTTTTCTATACAGTGGATAATTGACCAAGCAGAAGCAATCTTTCCAATTGTTCAAAGTCGGTGCTTATTTATGTATGTATGACTGATTATCCGCCGCGAGCGCCCAGTGTTAGTGGTAACTCCACAGAGCAGGCTTGACCTAAGGGTTCGTGTTCAAATATTAAATCACACAATCGCTTGTGTTTGGTATACCTTGATGTTACATATTGCCAAATGAGTGGGGCTTTTTTAACCCCCAAAAGTACCTTTCAATTTATAAAAGCTTTTGTTACTAATATAATTTATAATAAAATTACCTTTAAGGACCTTTTAATTTTTTTTTAAATAAAATAAAAATTATGCATAAACTGTGAATTTCTAAATCTTCCTGAGAATTAATTCGTAGAACAGTCAAACTAAATCAATTCAGAATCAGAATAAAGAATTTCATTTTATCATTTAACACTTTTAGTAACAGTTTTAGTAAAAACATTATGCAAGTACTTTTTATATGCAACTCCAACTTGATTTGTATACTACTATTGCGGGTTTTTTATTTAAATATCCCCAATTTGCCCTTAAATACCAAATTTATACCCTATTACATACATATACCTCATGAAGATAGGAAAGGTAAAAAATAACCTTAAAAAAACCAAGAATCCACACCTTTCTTCCCCTCATGGCTTCTCTCTTTCGAGCATCTCTCACCATTCTCTTCTTCTGTATTTTTCTTCTCAACATTTTCCCTCTTTAATGGTTTTCTTCTCTTCTCACCATTTTCCCTCTTTAATAGTTTCCTTCTATCTCTCCATTTCATTATTTAACTCCAATACAAAGGTTTTTGATAAAAATAAATTGTTAAGAAGGTGCATTATCAAGGTATTTTTGAAATACATTCTATTTATATGGTTATGTTTTGATTTCATTTCATTATAAGTGCAGTTCCTAATGATTTATGAATTTTAGTAGTACATTATTCATTTTTTGTGCTTGCACACACACTATTTCATAGAATGTAGGGATTTAAGACTCCATTTAAGTTATGAGTGATTGAAGAATTAGTGCAGGAAGAAGTTAGGTACGAAGTCGGGTAAATCGAGAATTTAGTCGAGTAAGAATTGGAGATAAGTTAGTCGAGTATATGGTCTGGTAAATAGTCGAGTAAGAATATCAAATGAGTCGAGTAAGAATATCAAATGAGTCGAGTAAGCATATTAAATAAGTCGAGTATTAAGGGTCAACTAATAAGTAAAAGTCAAGTAAATTTTTTGAACAAGTCGAGTAAGGTTTATGTAATTTTTAAAGAGGTTAAGTATTAAGTCGGGTAAGTATATTGAGTCGAGTATTAATATTGAATAAGTCGAGTACAAAATCGGGTATGAAATCTGGTAAGTTGAGCATTCAGTTGAGTAAGAAGTGAAGGCAATTGAATAAGTCGAGTATCTAGTCGAGTACAAAGTCGGGTATGAAGTTTGGTAAGTTTTGCATTCAATCGAGTAAGAAGTAAATGCATTGAATAAGTCGAGTATGTAGTCGAGTACAAAGTCGGGTATAAAGTCTGGTAAGTTGAGGATTCAGTTGAGTAAGAAGTGAAGGCAATTGAATAAGTCGAGTATCTAGTCGAGTACAAAGTCGGGTATGAAGTCTGGTAAGTTTTGCATTCAATCGAGTAAGAAGTAAATGCATTGAATAAGTCGAGTATGTAGTCGAGTGCAAAGTCGGGTATAAAGTCTGGTAAGTTGAGCATTCAGTTGAGTAAGAAGTGAATGCATTGAATAAATCGAGTATCTAGTCGAGTACTAAGTCGGGAATGAAGTCTAGTAAGTTGAGCATTTAGTCAAGTAAGAAATGAAGACAATTGAATAAGTCGAGTATTTAGTCGAGCACGAAATCGAGTATTTAGTCGAGCACGAAATCGAGTATTTAGTCGAGCACGAAGTCGAGTAAGTGGATTAAATTAGTCGAGTATTAATTTTTGAACCAAGTAACGTCAACTAAGTGTTTGAGCATGTAAGGGAAGAGATGAGTTATTATGTTGAGTAAGAAGTCACTTGATCAAGTCGAGTAAGTATATTGAATGAATCGAGTATTAAATCAAGTAAAATTTAAAACAAATCAAGTGAAAGTTGAGTAACTTTTTTGAACAAATGGAGTCTCAGTTATGTTGTTTTTTAAAGAAGCTGAGTATGGGGTCTGATAAGAAATCAGTGGGATAAGAAATTGAGTAAGCAGGTACAATGAGTCGAGTATTAAGTTGAGTAATGTTTTAAACAAGTCAGGTAAATGTCAAGTAAGTTTTTGAACACGTCGGGTAAGAGCTACGTAATAATGTTGAGTAAAAATTCACGTAATCAAGTCAAGTGTATTGAATAAGTCAAGTATTAAGTCATGTAAATGTTTAAACAAGTCGAGTAAATGTCAAGTAAGTTGTTTAACACTTGATCAAGTTGAATAAGTTAAGCATTAAGTCGAGTAATATTTATAACAAATCAAGTAAAAGTTGAGTAATTTATTACAATTAAAGTAATAGTCATGTAATTTTTTAAAGAAGTTGAGTACGAAGTCGAGTAAGTCAAGTATTTTGTTGAGTAAGAAATAAGTTGAGTAAGTCAAGTAAGAAGTCGAGTTAGTATATTGAATGTCGAGTATTAAGTCGAGTAATTTTTAAAAATAAGTCGAGTAAACGTCAAGTAAGTTTTATGAACAAGTCGAGTATGAGTCGAGTAATAAGGTCGAGTAAGTCACTTGATCCATATTTTTTTTATTAAAATTTTTTTAATGATGGCAGTGTCTTCACTCGTTAATGGCATTGTACTTGTTCCTATATTATATATTGGTGAATGGACTTAGGAAAATGGTGAATATAAATTTACCGGTACTCAGATACGGGGTATTAAAGTGCCACATTCAACTACACTTGAGCAACTTGTCGAAAAAGTGGCAGACGTGATTTCTATTAACCTTTCTGAATTTTTTATTAGCATGAAGTTCAAGTTCAAAACATCGTCAGAGCCTTTGCCACCTATGGAAATTTTAAATGATTGCGATGTAGAATTTTTTTTGGAAGAAGCTAATAGCGATATGAACGTAGGGTAAATATTATCGAGCCTAATGGCGATATAAGGGTAGAGAATAGTCCACCTGCAAGACACATTTCTTGGAAGGAGAGTCAATATTATCCAACTATTGATTTATCAGATTCCCAACCTGAAGTTGACAGAGTTAGAATAGAAGATGATAGTTTTATTCCTGATCCAACCGAGGTCCATCTTGATGTCGAAGACAGAATGCTACCGGATATTGAGGCACGAACTGTCCATCTTGATGCCGAAGACATGACACTATCGGATATTGAAGCAAGAACTGATAGTCCACCGGTGTTGACCATAACTCAGCCACGATGTAGTAACAACTATTTGCTGAGACTTAGTTTGCTGGCTAGTAGTAATTCAATATGCACAAATGATTCGTTCCTTAGTGTTGTAATTTAGCATCAAATGAAGTTGGTGATGATAGCGATGGATTTATGGAAAGACAACAATTTTCTTCCAAAGAGGTCTTGCAAGGCAAGCTCAGTGCATATGCTATAACAAAAAAAAATTGAATATAAAACATTTAAGTCTGGTAAAAATCTACTTGTTGTCACTTGCGTGGATAAAAACTGTAAATGGTGTATTCGTGTTGTTAAGGTCAATAATTGTGGTATGTTCGAAATTAGGAAGTATTGCCATGTATATTCTTGTTCCCATGATGTCTCGAAGAAAGATCATCACCAAGCTTTTGCGAAACTAATTGCCCAAAATATTCAGTTTAAGTATGATGGTTCATCTTCTTCATATAGGGCTGCAGACATTAGGCAGGATTTTCAGCAACAATATAGTTACGATATAAGTTATCACAAAGCATGGAGAGCAAAGGAATGTGCAATGCAAATTGTTCAAGGTTCACCTGAAGAGTCTTACAAATTGCTTCCATAATATATGGCAATGCTTGAGAAAAAGAATCTTGGGACTCAAACTTTCCTTGAGGTTAATGACACAAATCACTTCAAGTACTTCTTCATGGCAATAGGTAGTTCTTTGAGGGGATTTTCTTCTTCCATTAGGCCAGTTATTGCAGTTGATGGTGCCTTTCTCAAAGGAAAATATAAAGGAACTATGTTCATTGCCACATGCAAGGATGGTAACAATCAGATTTATCCATTAGCTTTCTGTGTCGGTGATAGTGAGAATGATGCATCTTGGTTGTGGTTTTGCACAAAGTTGAGGGAATCAAATGGGGAAGTTGAAAATTTAGTTTTCATTTTTTACCACTATCTAAGTATTAAGAAATTTGTATCTACTGTGTTCCCGAATGCTACCTATGGAGTTTGCACATACCACTTAAAGCAAAACCTTAGGGCTCACTTTAAAGATGTTGATGTTGGTGGTATATTTGAAGCGGCTTCAAAAGCTTATTGACTAACACACTTCACATATTATACGAATAAGATATACAAGGTCAGCGAAACAATTGGAAAGTATCTTGAGGAGGCAGGGATTGATAAGTGGGCACGTTCGCACTTCGACGAATGACATTACAATATTATGAATACCAAAATTGCTGAATGCATGAATGGGATTTTAAAATCTGATCGATTGTTACCTATTCATAAACTAATGGATGGGATAATTGACAAACTACAAAAGTGGTTTTGTAAGCGCCGTGAAAAAGCTGCGGTTACAAATAGTCGACTGACAAAATGGGTGGATAAGGTAGTGAGAAGTAGACAAATTGCCTCTCAAAATTTTAGAATTCTTTACAACATAATTTAGAATTCTTTACATAATCGTTACGAACTGAATTTAACTTCAACTAGATTTAATATTACAAACATGAACATCAATTTTATCTATGACTATATCAGAAGCCACTAAGGTATGAGGATCATTTGCAGGTGGCTGTATTATGAATAAATATAACAAAATTTAGAATTCTCTCGTAATTATTGTCAACTAAATTTAACTTCAATTTTGTCTAAGCCACTGAAGTAAATGTAAAAATATATAAAAAAATTAAAAATCGCTTCTAAAAGTGTTTAAAATGTTGCAAACCTGATCGATGAGACTATCTTTGCCTACATTAGAAGATGCTAGAAACTCCTCGAGTAACTTTATCGTTCTCCATAAGTCTTTTGTAATGTTGTCAAGCTTTGCTTCCAACACATCAATCTTTTGCACCTTTTCCTCGATTTTGCTTAATCTATCATAAATTTTCTGAAATTTTGGAGCAACATAATCGCCTATGGAGACACGACAAAGAGGAGTGACCTACGAACATGTTTTAAGATATACAGCTAAGTTAATTTCATAATTAAAAATCCCAAAATGTCTTTAAACAAATCAACTAACTTACATTTTTGCTTATTTTTTTGTGGAACGGTGTTGTCCTCTGAAAAGTAGATGCATTACGTGGCGTAGGAAAAAATCCTGGAAAGGGTGCATAGAATGGTGTGTGTGAAATATCATCAGTGATGGTTGCATGCCTATCATCCATAACAACATCAACTTGCTGCGGCATGTGCACATTTGAATGTGTAGAATTTGGTTCGTTGTTAGGCTCATCACCACTCACAGCATTGAGTTTGCCAAGCTCTTGCTTCCACTCAATTTCCGAAGCCAAGAACCATTGCATGTAATGTTGTACAATCTCATTACTTCCATCACTTCCAGTATAATATAGATGTTAATTAAGTTATACCAAGAAAGTACTAATACTTTAACTAAATAACTTAAGTTAAACTAAATAATTCATGTTAATAGTTCGCACTTAAATAAGCGTGAAACACTTACGATGTCTTCCTCTTTCAAGGCTTTATTAATTACATCAGCCATAATCTTGTTCTTACAAAACTACTTAAGAATTCTTGGAACCTTTAAATCACCCTTTTCGGTTGTAAATTTTTGGCCGAATTCATAAATGACCTTGTATGTCCACACACTACATCAATATCATATAAAATTCATGTATTTATTATAAAAATAAATAAATAAGCATTCTCACCTGAAACGTAAATGGAAAACCATAAAGGTTGTATTTCTCTTCTGTGTTTGTATCTAATGAACCAATTCTTTTACTTCTCCTTGTAACTGTGTTCTTCAAGCTTAACATTATTACCTCGAATGACAAGCGACCCCATGGATAATTATTAAATTCTTTAAAGTTGTCTAATAGACGAATATGGAGGTCATCAATCTTATTATTGGGCTCCTTTCCTAGCAACACAGATTCTAAGAAATATAGCATGGCAAACTTTACCATCAAGGTATCATCATTGGACTGGGCTGTTGAAAAAGCTTTCTGTAATTGCTTTTGAGTAAATTCATGATTGGCCCCCATGAACACATCACATATATTATCACCATTGTCTTTCTCATGTACTAGAAGATCATGTTCTTTATGGCATTTCGATCCCATAATTAAGGCAAACTCAAGCATAGAAAATCTGCACTCTTTTTGTCCTATTTTGAAGTACATTGCCTATCAATTGATCTCACATACCGTAATAATAATGCATGAACAATTCAGCCAGCAAATTGTGGACCTTGAAGGTACACAAAATGACCAAAGCATGTTTCCTTAAACACTTCATATTGTTGCTCTGTGAGACGTTGCTTTATAAGTGAAAGTGCCTTTAATGATGACATATTAGACACTTTTACTAAATCCGCCTTCTGATCGTTGTTATCTAAATTATCATCGGATGGCATGGTTTTTTTTGTATATAGTCCAGAACCTACAGGATCAAGCAAAACGTTTTACCTAGAGGTTAAATAGGTCATAAACTAATCATATGAAGCCTGATACTAAAAAATTCAAATGTTATTAGGCTAATAACATGCCAACAACTATTTTCCAATTCATAATTGAACTCTAAGCTTGATTTTAGGTATCCGACTCTAAGTTTTACTAGAGTATGAAAAATAACTAGCCTGCATTTGGGTCAGTACCAAAACACCTACAACCTAGTTTTAATCATATAAAATGGCACCATAATCAAAGCTAGTATGATTATGAACATACAGGCTGTTACTTTTTGTGTTTATTGTTATGCCTTTCTACAACATGAGAAATATGTCGCGCTAGATAAGATGAAAACAATATGATTATTCTATGAATCTATGATACAATTTGTTGGTCTGAAAACACAAAATCATTATTGTATTTACTCCCTAAAATTAATAACTGCACAAATATAGTACTTATCTCCTGTGATGAATAGAATTTAGAACACAACACATATAGATTCTTACACCAAAACCTTGATTTCACAAATTTCCATAACAATATGTTAATAACAAAATTCAAAACAATAATCAATAAAAGGCAGATCCAATGAACACAATCAAATAACCTTTAAAATTGGATCATAATGTTTCAAAACTAAACACATTATTTCTCCAACCACAAAGCAAAAATTGGGAAAACTAGCCCACATGATTCTTTAATTAACTTCTCTTTAACCACATTGTTGCCAAATCTTAATTGTTGCACTCAAACAAAAATAAGAATACAAAATCCATAGAGGAAACAAAATAAATATGAAGTTCATCAAATAAAAATATGTTGTTTGACATTTGTTTTCGTATGTCTCTTCATGATATATTGTATTACATTGTTCATGTTATACTTCTAATTCTTTCCATTTTCAGTAATCCCATAAAGTATACCCAATTCACTAAATCACTTACTATTTTCACCAAAAACCCTAAAATTTTTCTTTGAATATTTGTAGGAGAAAGAAGAAAATGAAAATTACTTACCTAGTAACCAATGACGGAGGCAAGACAAGGTGGTGGTGACACAATTGAGGCGATGGTGATAGCTGAAGTGTAGAATGGGTGGGGGGCAGCTTGTTCTTCAAGGAGTTTTCTCTCTTGTTTTTGTTTACTCAACTTTGTGATTTTGGGAGGGAATCGTTCAGTTTTTGTTGGCATTTTATTAAGGTTATTTTTGTATTTTCCCTGATCTTTTTAAGTATGTATGTGTAAAGTTAGCGATTTTAATATATGGAGGTATATTTTGGGTATTTTGAGGGAAACCGGGTATATCCCACGCAATTCGCTCTACTGCTCTACTATTGCACCACAGTTGTAACTACAAGGAAAAAAAAGGCTTTTTTATTAGATTATAGACAATGGAATTGGTTTTTTGTTTAATTACCAAAAAAAAAGGAAAAAGTACTAGAACCATCACTATAGATACAAAGTTCGTAACCCATTGTAACGTAATTACAAAACAAAATTATTTCTTCTTGTCTGCTTGAGTCTCCATAGTGAATTATCTTCATAAGCAAGGTAATGGATGTGCAACGATGTTAATCACAATTCCAATAGAAATAAAATATTGAAGCACATACCATAATTACTGAAATTAAAAATTAAAAATATTAAATTAACTTGGAAAAGTAGGTTTATCCTGTTATAAATAGGGAGATCCTGTTATTATTTTGTTAACTTTCTGATTAATAAAATGTCCCTCATTTTTTTCCCTTATTGATTCTTTATCCTCTTTATCATTAACCTCACACTGTTAAGTTTTATTGTGAACATTGCACGTGTTGAGCCGTTTAAATTAGGACAATATCTAATCCATCACAAAGACGAATTTGTTCGATAGAGTGATTTACTAACCCATATCAAACTTAGATCATTGCATTCGAGTCGAGTGATTAGTTTTATTTTACAGCTATTTTGCTTCCACTACCCTACTTCATTAGTTGGTATCTGACTAATTTTGTGCTAATTGTGCGGTTTCCCTGGCTACCCACATCTATCCCCTCCGAGTCCACCATTGAAAAAAATAATAATAATAATCCTTGAACCATCAAAGATAGCCACCATCTCGCCACCACTACCCCCACAATCCTGCTGACATCACCGCTAGCCGCTGCAGCCAAAACTTATGAGCCATCACCAACCAAAACCCGACTAGCCTCTACCCTTGATCAAGAACGTAGCCGACACAAATCACCCAAAATTGTGAGCTATCTACCTACTTGCTGTCGTGAAACGACCACCTTTTTTCATCGATCGTCACCTTTATTTGCCTCCCCTCAAGCGCCGAACATATTTCCAGTGCTACCATCTGAATTCATCGGATAACCATTGCATAAAAACCTCAAAATCGTACACTACATCACCATAAAACAACTGTTACTTCAAGTAGTTTCTAACCAAGCCATAATGATTTTGGCTAATCATCAACCACCTTCGTGTTCTTCACCACAATTCTTCTACATCCGACCATCATCACAACAAATCACGGGCAGCATCCAATGGCCACCACAAATCCCGAAAGTCAAGTTATTAACAGTTTTGTCATTGGTTATATTTTTTATTTAAGAAGACAAATAATACAGATAAGATATCGGGGTTCATATTATCTCCTTGAGTTTGAAGATATCCTAGATTTATATGGTAATTCTGATGATATTTTTCACTGAATTTAGGTGATTTTACTTAAATTGTCTCATCAAAAGTCGCTGTAACTCATGCATCATTTAAGTTGAAAGTTGATGCTTTAGATTAGTGGGAACAACTACAAGAATAAGTATTTGACTAGGTCAAGAAGAAAACAAAGAATGGTTTCATATGAGACAATCAATGGAAGACTATCTGTTCATTATGATGATGTTAAACCATCTGTTTTTACACTGATAAAAGAAAAAGATGAAGAGATTATTGATCTATCTGAGATTTTTAAAGAAAATGTACAACTTATTCTTGATTTGATAATGAGCCTACTAGTATGATCAAGTTTTACAGCAAAATCAGTTGAAGAGACCCCAGCAATGATTTATATAATTATGCCTACCCATTTTGATGATAAGAAGGTTATTCTTGAAGAAGATTTGGCAGTAAAGATCAAGTTAATTAGTGAGACCATTGAGCAAGATTTGACAAAAGACTTGACAGTCTTGAAAGTGATTCATTCGCACAAGATTTCATCTTCTCGAAGAGTTACTCATAAGCACAAGAACAAGATAAAGCATCAAGAATTTTGAGTTTCAAGCATAATTGATGAACAGGGCTATGAGTTCAAGCTCCAAGATGCATTGATGAACATGAAAAATTGGATTTGCGATCCTAGCACAGGAAAGCTCTATCCTATAATCTAGCAGATTTGTTATGTTCTCTAGATAAGCACGAGGGTCAATTTTCTTTTAAGATAGGGAGACTGATGTAGGACATTATTTTAGGATTTTAGAATTTTATTATTTTAGGTCTTTTAATATATTTTTTTAATTACAATCAATTATGGTATATGTTTTAGTATTTTATTTCCATCCGAATTTTGATTTAATTTTCCTTGTAAGCTAACTTGGAAAAGTAGGTTTGCCTTATTATAAATAGAGAGGTATTGTCATTATTTTGATAAATTCCTAATTAATAATCCCCCTTAATTTGTTCCCTCTTGCGTTCTTTATTTTCTTTATCCTTAACCTCACGTTGTTGGGTATTATTGTAAAAATCTCACATTCTAATCCATCACAAAGTTGGATTCATTCGTTACTATCCTCACATCAAACTTAGATCCTTGCATTCACTTCAAGTGATTAGTTTCATTTTATAGTTATTCTGCTTCCATTACCTTGCTCCCTTACCATCACTACTTGATTCATAAGTGGTCTTCTATTGACTTTCGAAGAAACAGAGGCCATTGCTATTTCCACAGCTTTCCCCACAGAAATGATGTCAAATTCTCCCTTGAAGCTTAGATCAACAGTGCTTTTATCTCCTTTGTCAGCATGAAAATAACCCATTGACTTAAGTGACTGTTTCCATTCTCAATTGATTTTGAAATTACAGGATTCCTGTTATTATCTCCAGAATAACAATCCCGAAACTGTCCACACCTATTTGATATATAATCACCTGCAAGTAAAAGATGCAGCATTTGAAATTGTTCAAGGATTTTCTGCACCAGTAAAATGTAAGTGAATTTAGTTGTGTATAAAACAGGGTTCTCTGTTTTGTACAATGCTAAATACTCTGTAATTTTAGAGCACTCTGTTCTTCATTCTCTATTTGTGTTTTATTATTTTCATTTTTGAGTTCATTTATGTTAAATAATATTATTTAATTTATCTTCTTCTTTTTTTTAATAAAGGTGAACAAATTAAAGTTTTGATCTGCAAAATAATGTATATGGAAATTGATTTGTGGCTGCTGAAAGGTGGATGTAATTAGAATGCAAAAAACATGTAGTAAGCTTTTCTTGGTTAGGAAAATTGTTCATAAGTAAATTTCATATGAATCTAGGATGAGCATAACAGGCATGAGTAACTTACTTAGTGTTAAGGAATCCTGCGGTGCCAGCAATGGTGGTCGACATATGAGTGCCACCTTCAACTGGAGATATTCTGGACTGCCCAAAATCAGCTTACTTTGCTTGGACTTTCTCATTTAACAAGATGTTTGTAGACTTCATATCTCTTTGAATAATTGGATGTTTAAGACCTTGGTGCAGATATTCCAGTCCTGCATTTGAATTGCATTAATTGACTTACAGCCGTGATTAAAAACATTGTAATCAAATCAAATTTTTCAGTCTATGATATGGACTTTTGTCGGATAACAAATTAAGATACGGTTCTTAAATATATAGGTCAAGCTTCTTTTGAGAGCTCACCCCAGAAACTTAACAACCCTCTTTGGGTATTGTGATAAGGGCACCAACATGGCACTCAACTATTGGTACATGTCTAACAGAAACTTGGAAGAGCATCATTTAGGTTTAAATTGCTTGTACCCTTGAGATGATGATGGAGAGAGCATCTTCATGGCTACTTCAGATTTGACCAATTGGCCATGGTACACTGTTATGAATCCTCCCTTATAAGGAACCCTCTCAAAGTTGTTGGTCACCCTAAGACTTCAAAGTAAGTGAATTGTCGACGGCTCAGCTCCAAGGACTCGTAGAGCTGTTGGAATTAGCATCCACCTTCCTCCTGATGATATTCTGACACGCTATATAAGAACTTGTGGGTTTAAAAATGATTTCCAGTTTACATGGTAATTGACATATAATATACCAATAATATGGTGCAACCTGATAATTGCTTTCTTCTTTTAAGGCTCCATAAGCCAATTAATGCAGCTAAGACAACAAAAACTTAAGCAACAAATGCTACTACTGGGACAACAAACTTCTTCTTTTCCTTGCTGATCAACAAGTTCTGGATTTCCACGAAATCTGGAATCGATCCATACAAAAGTCATAAAGTAAGACTCTAGCCCAAATATTTTAGTGGGTGAGGAGAGTACAACAATAAGTTATATGCATACCTCAGTTCTAGGGCATTGTTTTTCTGTTTCCCAATGAGTTCAACTGGAAGTGGACCAGTGAGCTTGTTTCTTCCCAAGTTTCTCTACAAAGAGATAAATCAATATATATATATATATATATACGAGTTTCTTCAGGTTTCCTGGCCAAGGAAATTGCAAATTTTACTTCAAGTAACTTTCAAGAATTTCAAGGATGACAATTGAGAAAGAAATTTAGGCACCGGTTCTGTCAAATTATTGTTCGACAAGTCCATAAAAGAATGATTAAAAACAGTTAGTCAATTTCATTCCAACATTATTTCATATGTTGGATACTTAACTACTGTCAGATTTGATCGGATACTTACAAAGATGTAAGCATTTTGAAATTGGTAACATAATGAGCAAAACCCTCGGTCAATCCACTCATAGATAAATTTCTAGTTGAAATAATAATCTAGACTAGACAAAATATGTTATTGCTAGCCCGAAGACTCAAACAAACAATGAGGTAATTCTAGGTGAATCATCATTGGGATAGCTGCAATTAAGACCCTTCCATAAGTAATCTTGAAGAGCACATGGATCTGCTTGCAAATTTTTCTTCAATCCATGAAATTGGTGAATCATCATTGCTACCATTAGCATCAACAGCTTCTGACGTTGGTCCCACTTATGCAAATTATACGGCCACCTGACCCGGTCATAAGCATCATCTTTATACCAGAGGCATATTGCACTGCAATTTAGCAATGATTTTACGTAAAAATGTCTAACCTCAATGTACGTACCATTTGATGTGAAACCAACATCCAGCCGCAGAGGTAGTTCCAGCGAGCCAGTGTTGAGTTATGTAAGTATTATTTTTCAAAGGCCTTAATTCCAACGCTGATATGAACGGAGTCCCTTGTTGGTATTCACGAGATAGACGGATAAATAATCCGATCAGAGTACATGTATAATCTCCACTAAATAATCAGCGGATACATTTTTTATTTTTATTATACCCCACAATTTAGGTAAAATATCCACTAAAATCTAGTAAAATATTTTGCTCATCGTAATTTCCATGTATGAAAGTGGTTCCGATTAGATATTTACTATCCCTAGTAAGATTGAATCTGTAACAGTTTCTTATCCCATCAAGAAAGCTTCTAAGACTCCACACTTGCTGTTGCTTCGCTCTTCTGTATTGAAGTAATATACTCTTTGCGAGACCGGTTTCTATGTAATTTGTATCAGAAATATATTTTAATTTTGTTGAGGCTGCAGTGTAGCTAGAACCTTTTGGTAACCACAATCCAAGCTAATGAATTCTGACAGAAATAAATATGCATAGAAAAAGTAATTTAGCCTCAAGCTATTACCTGTCACAAAAGGTATATAATATTATGAACAAAATTATGGTCCTAAAATTGACAGCTGCAAACTTGCTTCATGTTGAGCATAAAGAATGGCTGCAAGATGGAAAATGCAAAGACATAATAAGACAAATTGCTGAAACATTTCCATTGTCAGCTTTCTAATTCTTCTTTTCTCTTCGTAGAACAAGCATCATCTGACAATTTGTAATAAAATTTTGAAGAAGTGTAAGAGGAAATTAATAGAAAATAGTTTGGCGACATTGTCAATTGTGCTCTTCTATCTAGATAGCAGTAATGCACTTGGTAAATGTTTCAATCAACATAATAATATTTTATTGCTTCATTAGTTAAATAATTTTACTTTTTTGAAGAAGTGTATTGTGTAATTTCTGATATTTGATGATCCCATCTTGGTTTCGCCAAGAAATATGGCGTAGTTGATTGAAAAATGGAGTTCTAAGAAAGTTTTAAGAGGAGGGAAGTACGGCTTGGAATCTATTTTGAGTTGGGTTTGTTTGGTTTTGAGAGAGAGACAAGGTTTGAGGACAAAGAGAGGACATCAACTTTATTATGTACATAAATGTTTACTTTAGAGTAATGATATAGCCACAAACTCTTGTACAAATTTATTTTGTACAAACTGATGTGGAATGATAAGATTGTTTAAATTGAATATCACTTGGCCCACATGATTTGTTTTTATTATTTTATATTTTCATTCAACCAATGAATTAATTTCACGTCAATTTGTACAAATTAAGTTTGTACAAGAATTTATAGTTGTATCATTACTCTTGCTTTAATATAGTTGAATATAAATGAATATTTTAATAGAGGTGAAAAATACAATATATTTGGCCAAAATCTCAAATTAAATTATTCGGTTCTTTTTATATTGAACCGAACTGAATAAAGCCCAATAATCAAATTCAAATTTTTTTGGTAATGAGGTTATCAAAAAACTCTAATTATATCATTTATATCTCCTAGCTCTTGAAATAGTTAATGAAGCTGAACTTGGATCAAGCCATGTGGAAGTATCAGCAGGAACATACTTGCTAACCAAGGAAGATGCTCACATGAGTAATGGATTGAAGACCACACGTACCAAGCCAGAAGATTCCAAATGGAAAAATAGTTTTATAGAGATTCCTCAAGTGTTGTATGATGTAATGAGTTAGTTAGAGATGTACGGTTATCAAATCTTTAACAATTCATTTTGTGTGTTTGTAAAACAAATGAATGAGCTGGATGTTGAGCTAAGTAGCTATAAATACCAGCTAGATGTATTCTCAGAATTAGCTTAATAAAACAGTTACATATTAGCTTCTCTCATCTCTCTTCGATCTTCAAAATTCTTTCATGGTATCAGAGCTAGATGAGAAGCAATAATGGCGAACAATGAAAATCAAAATAGAAATGGAGCTTCAAGCTCAACCACAAACTCAAATCAAGTCTCAAACATCAGCACCTTTGTTCTCAGCTCACTTGTGTTCAACACTTCTATTAAGCTCACTAACAACAATTATCTGCTATGGCTTTCTCAAGTTGTAGCTACTACAATGAAAATCATCTAAAAGATCTAATTGACAGCTCAAAGGCTCCACCAAATCGAATGATGATCAACATTGACAATGATCAGACTGTGATCACTACACAAAATCCATAGTTTCAGATCTTGAGGAGAAATGATCAACAACTTATGAGCTGGCTACTCTCAATCTTGAGTGAAGAAGTTCTGAGTGCTGTTGTTGGAGCAAGATCCTCACTAGATGTATGGCAGATCCTCGCTACTCAGTTTGGAGTAAGATCCAGATCCAGAGTTCTGCACTTGAGAACTCAGATTCAAACCACAAGGGATCGATGACAGTACATGAATACTATACAAGAATGAAAACTACTCTAGATGCATTAAGAGCAGCTGGTAACAACATGAGCGATGAAGATTTTATACTATGCTTGCTTACTGGCTTAGGATCTGAGTATGACACTACAATCAATGCTTGGCCTGAAAGCACTATACCTTCTGATGTGTATGGAATGCTATTGAGTCATGAAAATAGGATTGAGCATCAACATTCTATCAGTCACATGGATTATCAAGCTAACCTAGCTTATCAGAGAGGAAATCAGAAAAGGGACTGGCAAGTAAATTTTAACTTCAATGGAAATAACAACAATTATGGTGGAAGATAGCCTGGAAACTCAAATGGAAGGCAGTTTGGTGGAGGCAATTTTAATCAAAGCTCAAATGCATCTGATAAGATCAAAGGCAAAAGTCAGATTGATGAAGAGGAACCTAAGGGACCTTGTCAAATCTGCTTCAAGAAGAACCACATTGCTGCTCACTGCTGGTACAGGTTCAAAAAGAATTATGTACCAAATCAAATGCCAAATCGAAGAAGTGCTTATGTAGCTGAAAATGGAGGAAATAGATATGGTGCATGGTATCTCGACAGTGGAGCAACAAATCACATTTCAAATGACTTCAACAATCTCAACATCAGCTCAGAATACAAAAGAAGTGATCAGCTTGCAGTAAGTAATGGAGCTAAACTTAAAATAGTTTCTATTGGTCATTCATTGCTCAGTACACTTGAACCACACACTTTATCTCATATTAAACTCAATTACATACTTCATGTTCCAGAAATAACCAAGAATTTGATTAGTGTCTCAAAACTTTTCCATGACAATGATGTTTATATTGAATTCAATTAATCATTTTGTGCTGTCAATGACAAGAGAAGGGGGAGTGTTCTTATGAGAGGAATGGCTAAAGATGGATTGTACAAGCTGCTGAGTTTACCTCTTAATTCCAGTCAAGCCAAGTCTATTCTATCATCATCTACTACCAATTCGAGTCTATTCTTAGTAAATAAAGCTCACAAACCAGAGTCTATGATTTCAATAAATTGTAGTGAAAAATGTACAAGTAGCAAAGTGCTTGATCTGTGGCACTTGAGATTAGGTCATCCCAATGTCATTGCACTTAGAAAAACTTTGTCAGCTTGTAACATTTCTCTTGGAAATAAAAAGATTGATTTGTCTTTCTACAAAGCATGTCAATATGGAAAACAACATAGATTGTCAT
This sequence comes from Citrus x clementina, assembly GCF_000493195.1. Taxonomy (NCBI): domain Eukaryota; kingdom Viridiplantae; phylum Streptophyta; class Magnoliopsida; order Sapindales; family Rutaceae; genus Citrus; species Citrus x clementina. Next base: position 5,127,083 of record NW_006262139.1, on the reverse strand, counting down.
TCAAAAGTAGTGAAACAAAATCAAAAAGTGCTCTGGAAATTATTCACAGTGACCTCTGGGGTCCTGGTCCCACAATTTCAAACCAAGGGTCTAGATATTACATAGCTTTCATTGATGATAAAACAAGCTACACTTGGATTTATGGATTAACACACAAGTCTCAAGCACTCACAGCATTCATCACCTTTAAAAACCAGATTGAGAAAAGCCTAGAGCTGAAGATTAAAGCCTTACAGTGTGACATGGGGGGTGAATACAAAGCTTTTGAAACCTATCTCAAACATGAAGGTATATCCTTAAGATATTCTTGTCCATATACTCACCACCAAAATGGAAAGGCTGAAATGAAGCATAGACACCTTGTAGAAACTAGTTTAACTCTTCTGTCTCAAGCTAACTTACCTTTAAAGTTCTGGTGGGAGGCCTTCTCAAATGCAACCTACCTCATAAACAAAACCAGTACACCTATCCTAAATGACAAGACACCATTTGAATCCCTTTATTTAAAGAAACCAAATTATTCCATTATAAAGATTTTTTGTTGTGAGTGTTATCCTTTCTTGAGACCTTACAATAATCACAAGTTCAGTTTCCATACTTCAAAATGTGTAAACTTGGGGTTTAGTCACACACATAAAGGTTACATGTGCCTAAGCTCAAATGGAAGAATATATATTGCAGCACATGTAAATTTCAATGAAAGTTCTTTTCCTTTCCAAACAGATCCAGAGTTCACAGATTTCAAACCAAAACAGTTAATCGAGTCCACAAACACTTTCAGTAAATTCCTCACTGTATCTTTTCCTTCTGAGAGTCACAGTCATGAGGCAACAGCAGCTGGTGTAAATTCATCTGATAATCCAATTTTAGAAATTACTCCTTCTAATGATCTGAGTTCTGATAACAACAATGAGTTTACTTGTCCAGTGCTCAACAATGCTTCAAATCCACAATCTGAAACTCAAAACCCTTCAAGCTATTCTATCACACCTGGAAACAATAACCTCCAAAATCAAACTCATGAGATATCTCAATCCACTCCTCAACTCAAACCCTCACATCCTATGATAACCAAAGCTAAAGCTGGAATCTTTAAACCTAAAGCCTACAATACAGAAAAAGCCTTATCTCTAGACACACCCTCAAGTGTTACTGAAGCTTTAAATGATCAAAACTAGAAACTAGCTATGTAAGATGAATTCAATGCTTTAATAAACAATCAGACTTAGTGCTTAGTTCCTCCAGAACAAAATATGAAGCTTGTGGGAAACAAGTGGATTTTCAAAGTTAAGCAAAATTATGATGGATCAATAAGCAGATACAAAGCCAGGTTAGTGGCAAAGGGCTTCTTACAAACATAAGGGGTGGATTATCAGGACACTTTTAGTCTAGTAGTTAAGGCTGCAACCATAAGGATTGTTCTAAACCTTGTTGTTGTAAATAACTGGAAACTAAGACAAGTTGACATCAATAATGCTTTTCTAAATGGGGAATTGACTGAAACAGTGTATATGCCTCAACCAGAAGGATTTGTAAATCCAGACTACCCAAAGCATATCTGTAAATTGAAGAAAGTTCTCTATGGCTTGAAACAAGCTCCTAGAGCTTGGTTTGACGAACTTAAATCAGTTCTAGAATCATGGAACTTCTGTAGAGCAAAATCAGATACATCTTTGTTTTTCAAACATAATGGAAATGATGTGATTATTCTGCTGATCTATGTTGATGATACCATAGTCACTGGGAGTAATAATGTTGAGATTGAACAGATCATTCAAGACTTAGGTAGCACTTTTGCTCTCAAGGATTTGGGACAGTTAAATTTCTTTCTTAGTATTGAAGTTACAAGAAATGAAAACACTCGAGTACTGTCTCAGACCAAATATCTAAATGGATTACTTGCAAAGTTTGACTTCCAGAGCTGTAATGGAGTAGATACTCCACTTGCAATAACTGATAAGTTGAGTAAATTTATGGGAACCAAATACTCTGATCATACTCAATATAGAAGAGCTATTAGAGGACTTCAGTATGCTGTACTTACTAGGCCAGAGATTGCATATGCAGTGAATAAATTGAGCCAGTTTATGGCAAGTCCTCTGCAGTCTCATTGGATAGCTTGCAAACGAGTTCTAAGGTATCTGAAAGAAATAGTTGACTATAGTTTAAGCTTCAAGAAGTCAGGTTCTTTTGATTTGGTAGCCTATTCAGATGCTGATTGGGGAAGTGATCCTGATGACAGAAGGTCTACCAGTGGTTGTTGCATTTACTTAGGTGATAATTTGGTTAGCTGGAGTTCAAAGAAACAGAGTGTAGTGTCAAAATCATCAGCAGAATCTGAATATAGAGCCATGGCATTGGCATGTGCAGAGATAACTTGGATTTGCTCAGTCCTCAAAGAAATAAATGTAAAGCTCAGTTGCACTCCATTATTATTGAGTGACAGTACTAGTGCAGCAGCAATTGCCACAAATCTAGTTCTTCACTCCAAAACGAAACACATAGAAATTGACATTCATTTTGTCAGAGACAAGGTCGAAAAGAAAGAAGTAGAAATTGCATTTGTTTCAAGCAATGATCAAATTGCTGATGTGTTAACCAAACCACTTACTTATCCTAAGTTCAGCTTCTTCTGAAACAAACTTAAAGTCTCTTCCAGAGATTTAAGTTTGAGAAGGGATGTTGAAATAGTGAATGAAGCTGAACTTGGATCAAGCCATGTGGGAGTATCAGCAGGAGCATACTTGCTGACAAAGGAAGATGCTCACACGAGTAATGGATTGAAGACCACACGTACCAAGCCAAAAGATTCCATATGGCAAAATAGTTTTACAGAGATTCCTCAAGTGTTGTATGATGTAATGAGTTAGTTAGAGATGTACGGTTGTGATCAAATCTTTAACAATTCATTTTGTGTGTTTGTAAAACAAATGAATGAGCTGGATGCTGAGCTAAGCAGCTATAAATACTAGCTAGATGCATTCTTAGAATTAGCTTAATAAAACAGTTACATATTAGCTTCTCTCATCTCTCTTCGATCTTCAAAATTCTTTCACTAGCACCGTCACATGATCAAAACTACGATCACTGTGTTAGTCCAAAATCTTTTGTGTGCTCAGACGAGACTCAAAGGCTTATATTTAACCAAATATCTTTTATGACTTTATAACTGCATCTCTATACTCATCTATATTTGGAGTGGAAGGATACCATCTAATAATTTTGAGAATAAAAAAATTATACATGTGTATATAAGCATTTTAATCATTCTTTAAATCTACATTCCTTTTCACTAAAATACTCTCGTGCATTTATAATCAAAATAAATAAAGAAAACCATTGATCATATCTATTAATAAACATATTAATATGTAAATAAAATCTATTTATAGAATCGAAGTATCAAACACTACTTTGTAAACATACTTTATTTTCTCAAATTAAAACTGTAATAAAATATAAAATATGATTTTAGTTTATTCTATTTACAATGACGATGCATGAACTTGATTTTCTTTAAGAAAATTGCACTGAGAAATCAAGTTGTTAAATTATTATAAATTTAATCTTGTTGTGCTTGTCACTGGAAGATTCTTTAATATTATTCGAGAGGTTGTAAATATGTATTGGTTAAAACTTAAAATAGTAGAAATTTTGAATTAACTACCAGGTCAACCTCAAAAATGAATAGCAAATTATGAAAGTTCTTGTGAATTC
>NW_006262139.1:5051339-5123266 GCF_000493195.1 Citrus x clementina | reverse complement strand
CCGCAAAATTTAGCAAATACCCGAGAAGAATAAATACAATCGATGCTAACAATCTCATTACGTAAGAGAAAATCTCTCGAATTATCTGACCAATTCTCCGTGATGCTTCAAGTCTTCAGATGCCCCCAACATGACGGACATAGATGAAGGAATTGTGATTAATATGGAGTAAAATAAAAGGTTATTAAAAGGAAAATCATTGTTTTTCTTTTTTATTTAGACAAATCATAAACCTAATATGTTTTCTATGTGAGTGAGATTCAAATCTCAATTTCTTAATTTCAATGTAAGAGAATTTACAAACTCAACTAATTGAAACCCCCAAAAATTTTAAACTGGTTGAAAAGACAATTCACTTTCTAATAGTAAGAAACTACAATTTTCAAAAGATAAAAAAAAAAAAAATTACTATTCTACTCTAAAAAAAATTTTCAAGACAATTTTTAGTTTTATCAAACATTTGGTTTTTTCATGGAAAAAGGATAGAGCTAAGCTACTGCAAGTATTTTGTATGAATAAATATGTGTAAAGTGATGTTGTATGAAGACACTGGTTGGATTAAATCATTTTGGACCCTCATAAATGTTTTATTAACTATTACAACTGATGTGGTAAAGAGATTGGCTGTTCTAAATCATTTTGGGCCCACGTAATTATTTTATTAATTATAATATCTTTTCAGTCAATTATTTCTCAACCTTATACATGCACTGGGCGTCATCCTCTTTCATCTTGAAACTTATTAGATATCAGCCATCTGTTTCCCAATTTTAGTGCAGGTTTTAGAGCAGGCTTACCATGTTATGAAATCAAGTAAATAATTGTCTTTAGAGACGTACCTCTTAAAGAAAGCAGGTTATCCTATTTTTGACTTTTGCAAAATTACTGTAAAACTCGTGGACTTCATCTAATGATGCAAATTCTTATCCTATTTTTGGCTTGCGAATCATTCACTCTTTCCGGCACCAAAAAATTGTTTGCATAATTTGAATATAAACTGAATGGTTCCTCACCAACCTTTCCATATCGATCCTCTGTTTTAGAACAATGCCATTATTTTTTAATAAAAACTATTCAAACAAATAAATGTCCAAAAAATATAAAATTAATAAGTAGTGAATTTTTGCACAAATATAAATAATAAGTTCATGTGTTCGTTAATTGAATATATAATATCAGTTAGTAATTTGTACTAAAGTTTAAAAAAGAAAAAAATAACCAAAAAAGAATCATAGTTATGTGGGATTTATGAAAAAGAAAAAATTACTAGTTGTGTCTATAATTCTTGTGTTCATCTTATTTGGGTGGCCGAAAAGTCTAAAGTCCAAAAGGCTTGCTTGATGTGCAATTATAAGCTTTGGACTTAGATGAAATTAGCCAATATATATATATATATATACAACAAGGGACTATTTATTTTTTCAACTTAATAAAAAATTTTAATCACTAAGTTATTAAGTTATTAAGCCAAGTTTTTAAACTTTTTATTTAATCTAAAAGGTCTGAATGATATCATTAAAAGATATTTTCCACAATAGCTCTATCTAATTAATTAATATTCATCCTTATCTAAATAAAATTTAATAATTAACATTATAATTCATTTCTATAACTTAAGATAATACAATGATAGATTATTAGTATTTTATATTTTTATACTCTTTAAATTAGTATTATTTATCTTCATAATTTTTTTATGAATGTTTTTCACATAAAGACATCATCAACTACAATAATATTGACTAACATATGTTAATTAAGAATATTAAAGGATTGTATTCAATTGAGCATAATTTATGTTATGATAATATGTTATCTTATTTATGTTCTTTTAGATGCTTATCATTTTATTCACATTTATAATTTGTAAGGGCACAAACATGTCATTTAGATTCGGATATTTGGCTCTATTCAGAATCTAAATTAATTTAGGTCTATTCAGATTTCAAATAAAAGAAAAAAAAGCCACCTAAGTTGGTAATGTGTGTGTGAAGAGATGAGAGAGAAGTCAGTGACGATAATAAATTTGAGGCCAAGAGTTTCAATCTTTGATTAGACAATCGTAAGGTGATTTTAACTCTGCTTTCTCTCAAATTTAGTGGGTAAGCTCCTGCCATTACCCTTACATTCCTATTAGTATTGGTTTTGTTTAATCCTCTCGTTCATTGTTATTTAGGATACTTGCTTGTTGGAGAAATAGATTATTAGGTTATTGTTGTAAATCAACATTGTTGAGATTCTAAATGTTGTTAGCCTCTAGTGTTATCTAGAGAAGAACTTTTGCTGCAATCCCATTATTAAGGATGGCAAAAAAGCCCAACCCAAATTTTGGTCCGATTGACCTGACTCAAAATTTTCGGGGTTTAACCTGAATTTAAGGGTCAAAATTCGGGCTCGAGCTTAAAAATCAAAGCCCGATCAAGTTCTGGCCAGGGTTCGGGCCTTAACTGACCGGACCTGACCTAACCCAATTACTTAATAATTAAAAAAAATGTTTTTTTATTTGAATTAGACATAATTTTTGTTTATGTTTAGTTATTTAGAGTAATTTTATGTTTAATTTTAATAAATTAGGGGGGGATTAGGGTTAGGCCAAGCCCAACCCAAAGGTGAAAAATAGGGCTTTTTATTAGGCTCAGGCCCTATATCTGTGTTATCGGGAGACTAACCCAACAAATTGCCATGCCTACCCATTGTTAATATAGTCAAAGGTTATATTAGACTACGATCGCATGGGTTTTCTTAACTTAGATTTTCCACGTAAACTTCTATGTTTTTTGTGATTAATTTATTACATTGCATTGTGTTAGTTTATTTTCTATATATTTATTTGTAGTATTTTCTACATATTTATTTGTGGTACACATCTCGTTTTAATCACATAAAAAAAAGAATTTGTTTCCGCTTAATTTGCAGATGTTTGCATGGGTTCTTTTTCCAATACGGTGGTATCAAAGTGTTAGAAAAATGTGCTTTTATTACATGTATTGTAGAGATGGAGGAATCTTTGACATGCATGATTAAATTAAAGTCATGAAATTATGGTATTTGGAAGTATAAAATGAAGGATCCGCTCTATTTAAAAGACTTACATGAACACATTGAAGGTGAATGAGCTAGATCTGCCGATTTAGATGATAAGAAACATGCTCAATTAAACCAAAGGCCATAGGTGCTATTAGGTTATGGATTGATCAAAGTGTGTACAACTATGTACCGAAAGAATCCAGGGCTGATGTTCTTTAGAGAAAATTAGAAACAATTTATAAGCAACCCAACAGCAAAAAGCAAAGTCAATTCAATGAAAAGGCTTGTTAACTTGATATATAAGGATGGTCACAATATAACTGAACACACTAGTGAGTTTCAGGGCTTAGTTGATTAACTGACTATTATGAAGATTATTCTAGATAACGAGTTGCGAGCATTGTTGCTACTTATTTCTTTGCTTGACAGTTGGGAGACATTAGTGGTATTATGAATAATTCAACGTCAAAGGGAAAACTACCTTTAGATATAATTATAGATAAACTGTTAAATGAAGAACCTAGAAGAAATTGTATTGAAGGAGTTCCTTCTAAGTCAGATGCCCTTATTTCAAAAAAAAAAATAAAAGAAAGAAAGAAAGAAAGGTGATGGAGAAGCCAAAGCAAAAATTATCGTCAGTAGAATAATGACAATATTGGAAGAAGATGTAAGTCCTAGAGGAAAAATGTCAAGTGCTTTCATTGTCAGAAAATAGGTTTATAACAAGTGAATGTAGACTGTGAAAAAGAGAACAAGGGAAGAAAAAAGTTGATGGTAAAAAAAATAACAAAGAGAACACGATAACTATAGTTGATAGTGATATATGGATATTGTATATAAGGAGAGCTCTGTAAATCTCGCTTGCAATACCAATGATTGGGCAACTGATTTGGGTGTTTCATTTTGAGTTACTATACATTGTGATTACTTCATATCCTATGCTAATGGTGATTATGGCAATACTCGAATGAGAAATGAAGGGGCAACTGAGATTGTGGGCATAGAAAATATTTGTTTAGAAGCCAATGTTGGTTGTAGATTATTGCTTTAAAATGTCATATGGTTGTAGATTATTGCTTTAAAATGTCATATGGTTGTAGATTATTGCTTTAAAATGTCATACATGAATACGATATTCACCTTAATTTGATCTTTATTGGCAAGCTTGATAATAATGGTTATTTTAACCAATTTGGTGAAGGAAAATGGAAGCTCACCAAAGTGTTAGCTAAGGAAGGTGAGCGCTCTCTATGTGATAAAAGTCAAGATCAAGAAAGAAGATGTAAATGTGGATGTAAAAGATTCTAACCTTAAGACATGGTATAAAAGCTTGGTGACATCAGTGAGAAAGGGTTGGAAATTCTTGCTAGAAAAACATTTCTACGTAGCTTTGCAGGCATGTCCCTCAAGACTTGTGTTTAATGCTTAGTTGGAAAGACACATGGAGTAGCTTTTAGAAATTTTTCTCCATTTAGCAAGTCACATATTCTTAATTTGATTCATATTAATGTTCACATGATGTAAAGTAAATTAATAAGAGGTGTACTTTTTTTATAATTTTTATTGATAATTGTTCGAGAAAAGTGTAGGCTTTTATTTTAAAATTTAAAGACCAAGTGTTTGATACGTTTAAGTGCTTTTATGCTTATGTTGACAAAAAGATTAGAAGGAAATTACAATGTATCAGGGAAAATAATATGGTGAGTATAGAGGACCATTTGAGCAAATATTGTAGAGGCATGGAATCAGACTTGAGATAACTATACCAAAAACCCTTCAGTAAAATAGTTTTATGAAAAGAATGAATATAACAATTAAAAAAATGATCATGTGTATGCTTCATGATGTCAAGAGGTTGTGCATTTTCCAGTTGATTGGATTAACCTTTCTCATTTAAATCTATTAGATAGTGATGTACCTAAGAGGACTTGGACCGAGAAAGATGTTTGTTATAAATACTTAAGAGTATTTGGTTACAAAGCATATGGTCACACTCCTAAAGATGAAAGATCGAAGCTTGGCGATAAATCTAAGGAATGTATTTTCTTAGGCTGTGGACATGAAGAATTTTGGTACAGATTATGCGATCTAATGGTAAAGAAACTAATCAGAAGTAGAAATTTATGTTTCTTGAAGATTAAATAGTTAATGATGAAAAGAAAAATGATGAATCTCAGTCATTATTCCTATCAGATTGTCTCAGATAGTTAATGATGAAAATTTCTATCATTCCAACCTTAGCTTTTCTACCCGTAGTTTATGATCAGAGAAGAGCTAAAGAGGATAATCAAGATGATCGAACAGAACTAGATGAGTAAGCACCTCTAGAACCACCTGCACCACCAATTGAGCCAAAATTGAGAAGATCCACTAGAGAACAATGACCTTTCACTAGATATCTTTCCCATGAGTATTTGATGCTTACCGGTAGAGGAGAGCCAGAACGTTTTGAAGAAGCTATTTTGAAGAAGTTATGTCTCATCAACATAAAATTGAGTGAGTTGATGCCATGCAAGAGGGGATGAAATACTTGAATAAGAACCACACAATGACTTAGTAAAACTTACTGAGAGAAAGAAAGCACTGATGAACAAGTGAATTTATAGGTTGAAGACTAAAAATAATTGATAACAGTTGTACAAGGCTAGATTTGTTGTGAAGGGTTTCAATAAAAAAAAAAGGTGTTGATTTTGAAGAAATATTTTCCCCTGTGGTGAAGATGTCTTCTACCAAGTTGTTTTTGGATTAGCAATTAGCTTGAATTTAGAGATTGAACAACTTGATGTAAAGACAACTTTCTCACATGGTGCCTTATACGAAGAAAATATACACGGAGCAACCTAAAAGGTTCAATGTCAAAGTTAAAGAAGAACTTGTGTGCAAGTTAAAGAAAAGTTTGTATTGGCTGAAATAGGCACTAATAGAGTGGTACAAGAAGTTTGATTCTTTTATAGAGAATCATGGTTTGAGCAAAATTATGTCTAATCATTGTGTTTTTGTAAAGAATTTGGGGATATTGATTTCATCATTGTTTTGTTTTATGTGGATAACATGTTAATTATTGGCCAAGATGTTAATAAGATTAATATTCTAAAGAAAGCGCTTAGCAAGTCTTTTGCAACTTAAGATTGGTAAACCAAATTCTAGCATGAAGATTTTTCATGGAAGAAAAATTAGAAAAGTTATGGTTATCTCAATAAGTATACGTTAAAAGGGTTCTCGAGAGATTTAACATGAGCAAGGAAAAATCTTTTTATTCTTTACTTGCAAGTCATTTCAAATTTAGTTCTAAGCATTGTCCTACAAGCGAGAAAGAGAAGCAAAAGATAACATCAGTTCCTTATGCTTCAGTAGTTGGCAGTTTGATGTATGCCATGGTTTGGTTACAAGGTCAAATATTGCTCATGCAAATAGGGTAGTCAGTTGGTTTCAATCTAATTCGAGCAAAGAACATTGGGCAATATTGAAGTGGATTCTCGAATATCTCAAAGGCACTTTCAAGGCATGTTTATGTTTTGGTCACTACACTACAAGTGTACAAAAATGTAGATATGATAGAAGATGTTGATTCCAAAAAAACTCCTATCAAGATATTTGCTCACTTTTGCAGGGGAGTAGTATCATCGCAGTCTAAACTCCAGTAATGTGTTGCTTTATCTACCATAAAAGTAGAGTATATTGTTGTCGTTGAAGGTTGCAAAGAAACCTTGTGGATGAAGAATCTCCTATAAGAATTAGGTGTGAAACAAGATAGCTTAGTTGTGTCCTCTGACGGTCAAAATGTCATTCACTGGGCAAAAGAAATCGACATGTCGTTCAAAATCCAAGCATATTGATGTGAGGTATCATTGAATACGAGACATGCTTGAGAATAAATAGTTGAAGCTTAAGAAGATTCATATGACGAAAAATAGGTCAGATATGATGACAAAGTCATTGCCCCCTACATGACCTGAAGGGAGAAATTTGTCAAGTCCATCTCATTTGGGTAGTGCAAAAGCTCGAAGTGCAAAAGACTTGCTTGATGTGCAATTATTATTAAGCTTTGGACTTGGATGGAATTAATAAAAGAACACACACACACACACACACACACACACATAGAGATACATATATAAACAAAAAGTAAGTGGTAGTAAGTTTGGTAACATGTGCATGAGAAGATGAGAGAAAGAAGTCAATGATGATAATAAATTTAGGGGTAAGGTTTAAATCTTTGATTGGACAATTAGAAGGCAATTTTAACTTTGTTCTTTGCTAAACTTAAAGAGGGTAAATTCATAGCATCGACTTCTACATTCTTACTAGTCTTAATTTTATTTTATCCTCTCGCTGACTGTTATTTGAGATCCCCACTTGTTGGAAAAATAGATTAATAAACTGTTACTATAAATTAAGATGATTGAGATTCTTAATGTTGTTAACCTTTAATGCTATCTCGAGAAGAATTTGTATTGTAATCCCATTGTTAATAGAGTAGAAGATTATATCGGACTATGGTCCCATGATTTTTCCTTTTTTAGGTATTCCTCATAAAAAGTTGTGTCTCTTATGATTAATTTATTACTTTAGATTGTGTTGATTTATTTTTTGCTTATTTATTTTGTGGTAAACATCTCGTTTTAATCACACTGAAGGAAAAAAAATTAATTTCTACTTAATTTGCTACTGCTTGTGTGTTCTTTCCCAACAACGATAAACATTAATGTTATCAGAGACTTCTGAAAATTTATGTAAGAAAGAGAGTTTGTAATTAATTTAGGCATATGGAAGTATTTTACCGAAAATGAAGAAAAGAGTGCAAGCAGTAATAAAAGATTTGGAGAGAGATTGAAAATGAGAAAAATATTTTATTTTATATAATATCAAAAAGCATAGATTGATGTAGACTCTTGCTAAAAGAAAGTAGATTTCACATGGAGATGGGCAGAGTTGAGGACAGCTTAATGAAATGTATTAATCGTTGGATATATTCAACAGTTAATATTCAATATATATTTAGATCCAGCATGAGAACACTATTATATATATACTCATTATTTAGTAAGTGTTTTGTTACTTTAATATAGTAAGGGACAAATTAAAAAAAAAACACACAAATTTTAATACATTACAAGGTAAATTATACTGCATTGAAGTGTGTTTTTCTTGTCTAAGATTCAGTGTAAAATTTCTTTCATTTGAATGTTCTTGTCCAAATTAAAATTTAGTGAGTAATTTTTTAACAAAGAATCTTTTACTTCATTAAAATAAGAGATAAGCCAAATACAATTAAACATACACTCCAATATAGTGTATTTTGTTCTGTCGTATATTAAAATTTATTATTATTTTAATCTTTTCTTTACCATATTAAAGTAAGGAAACCCTTACTAGATAATGACTAAAATTTCAATTGATCGTGTTTGTTCTTCTACTGAAATCTGAATAGTATTGAATTTAGTTAAAGTCTAAATTGGTTTGATTAAAATATCTAAATGACATGTTTATTTTTCTTTCTTCAACATCTGAATAGAAAAATTTAAAAGTTAGTAGTTTGACATAAATATCTTTTTAAGTGGTGCATATATTTGTTCTTCACGATTTCGAAATTTAACAAGTCGATTAGTTTGATAGCATTAAAAAAATAATACTATCATTGTTTCTTAATTTAATTTTGTAATAAAAGATGTAATTATAACATTAACTTCCATTATAAAGTCAACAATTGTTTTTGGTTTTGATTCATTACAATGGATATAATCTTATTTGTTCAATATTTTGTTTTAGTTAATATTACTATGTGCGTAATAATTTAAAGTAATTACGAAAAATAAGTTCAAGAATAATATAAAAATATTAGATTTATACACAATATTGAAAATACATAAATTGGTAAGGGTATTTTGAGTTTTGAAATTAAAATTTTTCATTTAAATTTCAGATTTTAGATGAAAGTAAACTTTTTATTTTTCTATTTAGATAAAATTGTTTGACAAAAAAAAATAATAAATTAAGAAAACAAACAATCCAATATAAGTAAATTTGTGAAGAAAGTTGAATTCAGACTTTAAAGTAAAAAATAAACAGTATCTTAGTTAAGCTTTGTATTGAACAAGTGATCAACAATATAGAAGTGGATTAGGTTAATCAAGTTATATGTGAGAATAATTGATTTTGAATAATAAGTACAAAAGAGTGTGCATCACGATTTGAATAATTTATAGAATGAATCAAAATACAATTTCAGCCTAAAGAGAATAATTTTCAATCGCAAACTTGGACTCCCTCAAATAAATTATAAAATTAGCTGTCATAATCAATAAACTTTTTAATCTGTATTAGTAGGTCATCTAAGGGGACCCTTGGCACACTAATTGCCATTACCGCAAAGCGATACCAACCACAACTACACAAGTATTGTGTACTAAAATAAATTATGTAACTCGTCAGAATATGCCCAGTATAAGTGCCATCTTTTGCTTCTTGTTTGGACTAGGAAAATAAATAAATAAAAGAAGCTCAGTTTATCGCTATCTGCAACGTTGTCGTGGTGTCTGTGCATATATATATATTTAAAAGAAAAAAATTAAAAGCTCCTTTATTTTTACAGCTTTTTTAATATTATAAAATAGGAAAGTTATTGTTGCAGGATGTCATCGTTGAGTTGTTGAAAGGGACCATTTCACAGGATTTGGATCGACGATGGAAGACAAAATCAAAGTTGGCACATGTATTTTATGAGACATCCTTATCCATGATGGAATAAGAATTTGGTGTTTTTGTTAAACCTCATGATATATGTTTTTAACTTTCGGCAATTTTCCACATTTTTTAATTGGCTTCGAATAATATTGTCCACAAGATAAAAATAGGTTTGGATCGAAACGGAGAACTAGGACCAAATGTATTTGTCTGAAAAAGTTGAGATTTCATTTCAAATGCATTTCTGACCTTAATAAATTACTTGTATTTATTATAGTAAATTAAATACTAGAAAGGTAAATCCAAACTTTGTGAATTATTTTATTTGTTAGTTTGGTAATTATTTTGTCTTAAATAGTAGTAAAATTAGTTATCAAAATTTTCACGGGAGGAATGCATTACATGATAAATTAATACAAATAGATTATTTTTTAATCGAGTAGTGAACACTTTTTTAATTTATTCTTCAGGTAAAACTTTAGATTATTTGGTATGTATTGTAGAATTTGATTTAAGAAATTTTAGGAAAAATTTTATTATTATTTATATCAGTATTTTAATTAAAAAAATAATAAAATATACAATTATCTCACTATATATCGGTCACGAGAAAACCCATAGCTACCATTTAATTGTACACTACCTAGGGTTTTTGTTAACATAACATTAAAAAAAATAAAATAAAATTCTTCACCACCTAATCAATTGCTTTGCCCATTGGATGGCATGTGGTCAAGTTAAAGCACCTAGGCATTCAAAGAATTGAATAGCTGCTAGGCACGAGCTAGGCCTTTTTTTAAAAAAATAATAATAATAAGGCTAGGATTGTTACTTACAATCATAAATATTGGTAATTTTGGTGTCAATCATGCAACTTTGTAACTATATGTCTTCAAAGAAACTCCATTCATACTTAGAAATTAAAAGCCTTTTCCTTTTTCACCCGTCCCTTTTCAAAAAGTGCAAAAGATTTCAAATCACATAGCATAGTAGCAATTATTAAGTTCATTACTCATTATCACCTCAGCCTCTGGTTTACAAGTACTCCAAAAACTTGCAGCTGCAATTAATAATTTCCATTTTATATCTCAAATCTTACGTACAATTATATCATCAAAAGCGATAAATCAAGAAATTAAATCAAATATGTTATGCCGACTTGTTGCAATCATCATCTGTTAAAAAATAATACCCTTTAATATTTCAAAGATTCCCATCATCGAGAAAACGTGAACTTATTCCACGTTTTTCCGATAACATTTATCGGATAATGTTCAATTAATTCAAGGGGTAGATTAATGTGTATGCAATCACATCAATGTGTGTACTGGGAGCATGAACTCTGCATATAAGCCGTTAGATCACATCAGGGTAAATGGCCCACCAAAGAATTAGGAAACCCGAAACTCTCTCTTTGCGATAAAAACTTGGATTTTATAAACTCTATTAGATAAAATACCCCAGGCGAAGCTCTATTGGCATGCCCATGACGCTTTGGGCACGCATTCACCCAAAATTCATGTGAACGATTAGAAGTAAAAGATTAGTGTTTAGTGTTTTCGTTTGAATGATTTAATTATACAATTTTAAAAAAAATTTATTGTTGTATAATTATTTTTCAAGTAGAGCATTTAAAGATTAAATTATTTTATTTGTATTAGTAACAATTTCAATTTTAAATTTTTGAGAGTAAAAGTTGATTTTTTTAAAAAATATTAAAATATATAAAATATCTTTTATTTATTTGATAATCTTATTTAATTCTTTTCATAACATAATTTTAAAAAATTTATCTATTAAACTAATTTTATAATTTTTAATAAAAGCTCTCATTAATAATTAAACAATTAAAAAATTTTAAGTAAAATCTCTACTAACAAAATCTTACTTAAATAAATTTTATTTAAAAAATTATATCAACAAAGATTGATTTAAACTTTTTTTTCTAAAATTTTATTTGATAAAACTTAATTTGAAAAATATTACATTTCATAATATTAGATTTTAAATTGAATTATAATCTTATCTAAGTTAAAAATCTAATCATTCTTATTCTACTTCAAAGTAAATTAAAATTAATTCTTTTAGATTATTCCACTTTTTTTACTAGAGATGCGCCACGTGTCAAATCGACCTTCATACCTTATGGTCGATCTCACACGCCTCTAACTTATCCTCATTCATCATATTTACAATAAAATATTTTAGTAAATGTTCAAAATACTTGGGGAAATTAGACAATTAGTGCACTTGAGAGCTACTCGACCATTCGAGAGGCCAAAAGAGCAGACAAAATCCACTTCAGCCGCACGTTACGTGTCTCTTATCATATTTGTACACGTGTCAATCAATTAGCCATTTAACGAGGAACTGCTTAGCTGTATCAATAGTGACTCGGCTGCTGGTGCAGGAGTAGTAGCTGCCCTTTAATCAAATAAATAATCGCTAATCCACTGCTAACCAACTTATAAATTTCGTTCATAAAAATTTATTGTACAACCGGAAACCGGCTTTAACCGCCTCCCAAAAACTACGCATTTCGAATATAAGTAGAAGCTCCTAGTTGAGAAGTGGAGACCAGTACACTTACGTGAACCAGTAGTAATCACACCCCAAAGGTTCAATCTTCATCGTTTGATCTCCATCATGCCGATCAGAAACATTGCCGTTGGCCATCCCCGTGAGGCGACTCATCCAGATGCCCTAAGGGCAGCCCTAGCAGAGTTCATCTCAACTCTAATATTTGTCTTTGCCGGTGAAGGCTCGGGCATGGCCTTCAACAAGCTCACTCACAACGGCGCCAACACCCCCTCCGGCCTCGTCGCCGCCTCTGTTGCTCACGCTTTCGCCCTTTTCGTTGCTGTCGCCGTTGGCGCCAACATTTCCGGTGGCCACGTTAATCCTGCTGTCACCTTTGGCGCCTTCGTTGGAGGTAACATCTCCCTTCTACGAGGCATCCTCTACTGGATCGCCCAGCTTCTTGGATCCACCGTCGCATGCTTGCTTCTTAAGTTCGTTACCAACGGCCAGGTGATTCTATGATTTCATTTATTCGAGTTAGTTATTTACTATAGTTAGTTTGCTTTTAAAATAAAAAATCTAAAGTAACAAAATATTTAGAAAAACATCTCTTTTTTTCTTTTTAATTTATGTATCGCTTTTTCTTCCAACATATGATTTTCCTGTGATTATGATTCTCTTTTATTAATTATATTGGTGTTATGTATGCAGACCACATCTGCTTTTGCTCTCTCATCTGGAGTTGGTGCATGGAACGCAGTCGTTTTCGAGATCGTGATGACATTCGGACTAGTGTACACAGTGTATGCCACAGCCCTGGACCCAAAGAAGGGAAGCTTGGGGACAATTGCACCAATTGCAATTGGTTTCATTGTAGGAGCCAACATCTTGGCGGGCGGGGCGTTTGATGGAGCTTCAATGAACCCAGCAGTGTCATTCGGGCCAGCTTTGGTAAGCTGGAGCTGGGACAACCACTGGGTCTACTGGGTCGGGCCACTCATCGGTGGTGGGCTAGCTGGCATCGTCTACGAGTTCTTCTTCATTAACCAGTCTCACGAGCAGCTCCCAACAACCGAGTACTAAGCTAAAAGCTTGCCATCTATGTGAGTTTGCACGGATGTTGTATTTAATTTGCTTTTACCGAGGTTCTTTCTTTTTATTTTTAATTTGTGTTTAATTTATGGCCGTTGATCTGTTTCCATCGTCATGAGCTGCTGGATTATTGTATCGCGATAATTATGGAGTCCCAGGCTATGGCTTTGTATTTCTACTCGCACTTCAATTGCTTTGATGTCTATTTCATTAACCGGGTCTATCTTTAATTTTTATATTAACAGTTACATTTTCTTCCGCCAATCTGGTTAAAGTACAGAGTTAGGCGGCGACAATACTATTATATGTGAATTATATGAAGTTAGAGTTGAAATATTATTATTTTATCATTTAATTTTTTTAATAACTATTTTTCTCTCAATTCTTTTTTTTTCACAATTTTATCATTAAATTATTAAATTTAAGAATTTTTAACATAAATTATAATAGATTATAAATTATAATTGATCTTCTAAATAAAAAATAAAAAATTAAGGAAAAATATTCACCGTCCACTTATTTTTTATACCTTTTTTAAAAATACATAATTTCTTCATTTTTTTGCTGGAATCCATCTAAGGTTACATTTTGTTTCACTTTTTCACTTCCGTTTGAAATCCGTTGAGAAAACTAACGGAAATTTTAAAAAATGATCATTTTACCCTTAAAACGAAAATTATAATTTCACCTTAAAAATTACTAAAAATAATCAAATTTAATTTAATTATTTTTTCCATCGGTCAATAAAGAAATTAATTTCACAACTATCAAATGCAGGTTTTTTTTAAAAATATATCTGTAATTAAAATGTTAAATTATAACAATAGTATTAAAAATAGCTCAATCTCACAAACAATCAATTGAATTTAAGATAAGTAGAGTTTTATTATTCATTGAGTTATAATCTCTAGTAGTTAAGATTTTTTTGTATTTCATTAACGTACCAATAATGATATTCATCATTAAGTCTTATTATTGATGAATCTTATTATTTTTGACATTTTTAGGGTGAAATTGTAATTTTCGTTTTGGGGGTAAAATGGTCATTTTATTAAGTTTCCGTTAGTTTTTTTAACGGATTCCAAATGGAAGTGGAAAAGTGAAACAAAATGTAACTTTAAGTGGATTCCAGCTAAAAAATAAATGAATTGTGTATTTTTAAAAAAGATATAAAAAACGGGTGGACGGTGGATATTTTTTCAAAAATTAATGATATTAAAATTTTAAATTTGAAAATAATTAATTGATAAATTAATAATATTATATATTATGAAAATTTGTAAAATATTGAATACATTGTAATTCTTAAAATATTCTTTTGATATTAATAATTTATTAGTAGAGTTAATAATTTAGTAAAAAAATAACAGAAGTTAAAATATTAAGTAGAAAAAATTATTTTTAGAATATTTTAAATGTCAAAGTGATATTTTAAATATTTTAAATAATTATTAGATTAAGTGATAAGTGATAAAATCCCTCCATACCTTTAATTTGTGCTCTCCTACATGTGTCATTTTAGGCCTGATTGATTGAAAAGTGAGAGAGAAAAAATATTCAGGCAACTGTAAGTTACTGCTATGGAAATTATAATTATTAAAAGAAAAATTATCCACTGTTTATCTAATTTTTATTATTTTTTAAAAATACGTAATTTCTTTTTTTATTAAAATTTACCAAAAGTTAATATTTTTTTATTGGTCTATTTTTATTGTAATACTATTAAAATTTTGCTATCATAAGAATAAAATTATTATTTTACAACGATACAGTAGTGGATAAGTGTAAAATAATATAAGTTCAAGTAGAGTTCAGTAAAAAGAAATTAAAAATTGTGTATTTTTAAAATAATATAAAAAAATAAGTGATCGGTGAATAATTTATTTTTTATATTTAAGAGTAAAAAAGTCATTTACACAATATTTTAATAATTTTTTTTAACCGTCTTCAAATGAAACTGGATAAGTAAAAAAATATTTTTAAAAAATTAAAAAAAATAGTGAACGGTGGATAATTTTCTTATTAAAAATATGAAGAAGTACATTATCTGTTACGTACATTTCCAATGGTGCAAGGACACACATGCACATAAGATAAAAATTACTTATCAAATGCACCCTTTGTGAAGCAGGCTAAGGGGCAGCTGCTAGGTACAGCGTCTGTACCTTAGCCATCTCCATGAAAAAGAAATTAAACTACATCTGAAAATATTTATAAAAAAAACGCAAGAGAGTTTTTATTTTTATGTTCTTACCCATGAGTTAAACATATATAAATCACTCGTATCTTAGCTTTTTTATGTGGACAAGTACTTTTTTTATTTTTTTATTTTTTAATCTTCAGTGATAATATCTCTCATTCATTCAAACATTATTTTTGAGTATATAAAATATATGACTATATTATTTTTAAGAACTCACAAAAGAGTATTCGAATCCCTCCTAACCTTTTACTTATAATAGGTGAGTTTCACTTAAAATTATGCTTGAAAATAATCATTGATTATTCTTTTTTTAATAATTACATTATAAATTTACTGTTGACCTAAAATTAATTTTTCATAACCTTTCAATTATTTAACAATTAACTATTGAGGTATAAAAAAAATAAATAAATGAATTTACAGAAGTTAAAGATGATGGAACTCAGCGAAATCCATGTCAGAACATGTAATTGTCGCTATTTACTGAGAAGAGAGAGTGAAAATTTGCAAAATCGATTCTCATCAATTATCATTCCCTCACGGTCTAAACTGTCCCATTCTTGAAAATTCTCAAGTTCTCTTTTCCTCTTTACCAAACTTGAAATTGCATTCAAAGGAAGTGCTTAAAACAAGATTGAACCATCGCAATAGAGATTCCTTTCCCCTCGCAATCATGAATCATGATTTTGAAAAACAAAAAGGCAGAGCAATAGAGTACAGAGCACGTGAAATCGCTGGACCAATCGCCCATGCTTTGGAATCCATTTATATTGGTCCCATCTTTCTTGTCCTTTGTATTTTCCCTTAATTGTGCTAAGTTTCAGCTCTTGTGCTAAGTTTCAGCTCTGTTCGTTTTCTAACGATTAAGCACAAAAGTGTAAAGCCACTTTTTTTCACTCCACCTACATTGCTAAAGCTAAACCACTTTAGCCCCATTGATCACTCCAGCTACTTTCTGCTTCTTTCTTCTATCCTTCTTTTGATTGCAGATACATCGATGGGCATCAAGAGTCCAACAGACAATATAGAAATAAAAAAATTAATATTTACCAACGTGATGGAATGAAAACTAAGTATATTAAATTTTTTGGGGATATTATCATTTTACTACCAAAGTTTTATTGACATATCATGTCAGTACCAAGGTTTGCCGAAAAGTGCATTTTACTACCAAAGTTTTGCGCCGTTATTGATTCACTACCATTCCGTTAACAATGTTAAAATTTTGTTGATGTCATAAGGGCATCAAAGACATTTTCAACTGTAAGAGTAAAATTATCTGTTAATTTGATAGATAAATTATCATTTTACTACCAAATTTTTAGGAGAATTATTATTTGACTACCAAATTTTTAGGAGAATTATCATTTTACTACCGAATTTTGAGGAGAATTATCATTTTACTACCAAACTCTTGGGGGTAAAATCGACTTTTAACTCAATTTCCATTAAACATTAACTTTTTTCTTAACGGAATGGTAGCGAATTAACAACGGCCCAAAACTTTGGCAGTAAAATGCACTTTTCGGCAAACATTGGTACTGACATGATATGTCAGTAAAACTTTGGTAGTAAAATGATAATTTCTCAATTTCTTTATAGTTACAATATTGGAATTAAATATATTTTACTATTATAAAGAGAGTACAATTTAATAGAAACATAGTTTTTGTTTTGACTTAATTTAATGTTAGTAATATTGAGCTAAGGTATCAATTATGTTAAAAATTAATTAATAGACCACGTCAAATTCAATTCATAAATATTAATAATTAAGATAAACAAAATTTAAAAAAACTATGATATGCAACTATATAGCGTTGAGAATTTACAAAATTTTCTTAAAAATCTCAAAATGCTTGCATTCTTTTTAATATTTTTTCTCATTGTTTAATTGTATTATGTGAAGGCTGTTGGGATTATGTGCTTTTTAAAGTAATTTTTTATTTATTATAATAAATATAGTTTCTAATTAATAAAATATTTGAGATAATTTTTTAAATATCTTAATTATATAAGTATTTTGAATAAGATCTGTTCAGTCATATTATATGTATTTATATAATCATCATATAGATTCATAGAAGTCATAAATATGAGTTATCTTATAATTAAATAAATTGAGTTTTCAGTTGATAAATAGAGTTAGACGCTTTATTTGCATTTAGGCTGTAGTAAACTATTTGACTGATTTATCTTAATCATATATGAATTTTTTTTGTAATCTAACTACATTAAATTAGATCATATATGAAATTTAGTTAACCTTTAAATGACTGCTAGACTTATTAAATCTCATATTTTATTATAATCTCAATCTTGACTTAATTATAGTTACATGATTACAATTGTTATGTCTTTTGAGTTACCAATGGACACAACATACATTTGTAGTAAAAATAACTTGATATCTTAGTGAGAGCATGAACAGTGAAATTACATATTAGTAATATAGAATTTGTATGATACATTTCTTAATGAGTTTTCAATACTTGATCACATAATTCTTTGGTCACAATGTGTCAACATAATTAGTATGTTCAAAATAATAATTAGAAAAAACCAGTAAGTGTCAAAGAATAAGATGTAATTAAATTAATTAAACTATTGAAATACCAATTTAATTAATGAAGTAGTACAAAAGATTGTTTAATAATAAAATCAATGTGATATGGTCGGAACACTATCCTAGAAAACATAAAATTGTAGAGGTCGGTTCTAATCTTTTAGTGGAGTATATTTCAAATTAAATAATTGGGCTAGTTTAATTACAAACATAATTATTGTCTTTTACTATTGTATATACCCAAATTATCTCCTTTTTAGTTCACTTAATTTATTGCATAACTACTAGAAGGATAAGTAAGGTAGCTAGCTATTTGATTCAAAAGCTTAGATACATTATTTAGTGAGAGGCTTCATTTAATATGCTTGTAGGGGACTTGTATTATTTTACAAGACATACCATGTAACAAGCACAAGTGATGCGCCACTTTTGGCGTTATTTTATCTTTTAATTTAAATCAAATATTTTGTATTTAATAAGATTAAATAGAGATAAAATAAAATAAAGAGCTACAAGTTCAATCGAACATATATAAAAAGACTTATTTTTTGACAAAAGAGTAAAGAAGCCACAATATACAAAACAAAGAAAAATAAAAATTTTTCTCTAACTTTAGGAGAAAAGTTTTCTACTGTTATTTTCTTTCAGTAGTGATAAAGGCACCTACAAATTAAGTGCAGATGAAATTTGAGTTATAACCTAAAAGATTGTTGATGATGGCCCGTGACTTAATAAGATTGGTGGTGATTGCTCATGAGCTACATAATTATTGGTGACTATTTTGTTATTTGCTAGCCTAAATTACTATTACAAAAAAGCAAAGGTATAATTTTTAAATTATGATAATTCTATATGTTAGTATGGGAATTGTGATTCAATGATTTTCATTGCAAAAATGATTTTTAACCAACAAAGACAAGTTCTTTTAATTATACATAACATGTATTTTTTATAATATAAAGATAATTATTATTATATGGAGGCAAGTTTCTTAAGGCAAGATTTACAAAAATTATAACTTATTATAGTGTAGAGTTTATTTTTATTTATAAATATCATATATTGGGACTAGAAATTTTTATTACTATAAAAAGATTATTACTATAGAGAATATCACATAGAAAATTTATTGTAATTAAAAAATTTAGGTTTTCTATTCAAATCATGTCTAAATCTTACGTTCGAGCACCTAGTAATCACATATAATAGTTGATTTATGTGACCGTCAATTTATTTATTTTATTTTATTTGTTTTAAGAGGTATATGGAGTTTGCAGGGTTTTAATTAATTTTTTAATCTATACTTCTCCCAAAAAAATCACATACTAACTCTGATCAATTAATATAATTACTAAAAAACTACTCATCCATAAGTTATTTCTAGCATGTGACAATGAATCTTGGGTGCGTTTGGGATTGAGGTTGGACAACTATAGCTTAAAAGTTACAGTACTAAAGTGTTTGGTAAACACTAGCTGCTGCAGTTTGAAAGGTATGTTGATATGATTTTTCACTTGTACAATGAAAAATATATTACATCTTTAATAATTTTACCACAATTATTATTTAAAATTTATATTTACTATATATTACTAAATTTTATTTTATAATTATAATTTTTTTCTCCACAACAGTTATAACTTAAAAACTACATCACTTTAATACCAAACGCATCCCTTATGAATTTAAAAAGAATTTAAGAACGAGAACCAAAGGGATTTTTAATGAAAATGTGGTTAATAACTTAAAAGAAAATAACTTTTTTTTTTCAAAGAAATACAGAAAATAACTTGAAAAGGAAGAGTACAGAAAATAATTCGAAAATGAAGTGATATTTTAGCTGGCCAAACAGAGAGACAGTACCTTTAACCATTCTTTGTCCTTAGATGCCTTCTATTAACAAAGTGGAATATGGGTTTCAAAGAGTATGTGGTGTAAAAATAAGATTGAAAAGAAGGGCGGAGGGGTCACCGGGCCAGTGCCAGTCTCAGTGTCTTTGTCTTGAAGATCGTCAGAAGAAGAGAGGAGATTCGGGGACCCACGTGTTTATGGATAGTGCACCCGTTCCGAATAAATGTTCTTTCAAATGGGTCCGTCTGACACGGAGCCTGTATCACATACAGCGGTATTTGAAATTTTTATTTAAAATTTATTGATCGTTGGATTTCATATGAGGCCATCCATCGGTAGGGACATTTTGCAATTAAATCTGGCTACCGAAATAGGCGGTGAACTATTGATAAGATGGCAAATATCAACGGTGATTATCAATTGGTTACCTGTACTCCAAATATAGCTATTTTAATTAGAAAATCGTGGAAAGCCCCCTCGGTTTAACATGGACAATGTTAAATTGGAAACATTTTTTTAAAATAAGGAAACGTTAATATTAATTAGGATAATTTTTATACTTTTTAAAATCAAATTCACCCTAAATCAATTATAATTAATATAACAAACATCATAATTACTGATCAAACTATGTTAATATTAATAGAACAAAATTAATTTTGTATAGGAATATAAAGCATCATCATATGGAGTATTATTTTGATATTTTGAGTAACATGCTATAAATATAAGTTACCATAATTCCGCATATTAATTTGATATTTCGAGTAATATGCATATAATTTCTTATGTAAATATACTTTCTTTTCTCATTTTTAAAATTTGCTTTAGCGATTTATTAAGATAATTTTTGCTATATGTCATGAAACAATAAAAAATATTTTTCAGAAATTTAAAAAATTATTCACATCAGAAAATGTTACTCATTTTTAGTTAAAAAATAATGTCTTCAATTATAATATAGCAAATGATAAATAGGCATAACTCAGTTGTGATTCTTTGATGAATCTATATAAAGTACTAATTTCAATAACAAAAGGTTGAATTTTTTAATTAAAAAATTATTAACTCAGTGAAAAGAGTATGAGAATTATTGATTCTTGGCAAATTGTTAAAGGTCACCTAATACAAAAATATTACACTTTTTAAAAACTATCTTTTGATTCAACCAACGTAAAGGAAAGTAAAATCCTTCATATATTTATTGTCGTCTATCGAAATGATTTAGATAAAAAAAAAATACTTTGATGTTGTGGATTTTTAGAGTTGAATATATATATACATAGAGAGAGAGGATTAGGAGCCCCTCCAAACATAAATTTCTACACAAAATCTCAAAGCTAAATCATAATTAATCCACTGGCTGAAATTAAAGTTAATTTGAATTTCTTTCTTAATGAAAATCTCATTAATAGATAGAATTTGTAAATTAAAAAAAAATTAAATGAATAAAGAATAGGAAATTTTAATTAACAAATACAAGCTTTCTTCTCTCCTTAATGTCTATGTCAACTGAGGCCATGTTTGGTTTGAAAAAAGAGGAATAGAGGAAAAGAGTGAAATGGAGAGGAAGAGAAAAGAAAAGAGTAGAGGAGAATAGTGAAATTAAATTTTATTGTTTGGTTTGATATAAAATTTGATAAGAAAAGAAATTACAATTTTTTTCAAATTTTTTAATTTTAAAAAGTTCTAAAACAATTCATGATATACATACACACACATATAATAATAATAATAATAATAAAACGGCAGTCGGTCCGGCGACTATCTGACAAAGTTCTGGCGACTTACCAGGTGGTCTGGTGAAATTTCGACAATGGGTAATTTATATTTCTATATTTTCATATTAAATAAATAAATAAGTTTATTTATTTTATTAAGTTTCTTAAATCATTCATTAAATTTAATTAATATAGAATTATTAATAATAATAAATTGATAAAATAAATTTATTAATAATCATTATTAATGGCATTAAATGAGTTAAAAAATTGAAGGGTAATTTTGGAAGATTTGGTTTCCAACATAAGAGAAATTTAAATTATTCACACCTTAATGTAGAATTTAAATTCTGTATTATGATGGATATTAAATTATAATAAAAATTAAAATTTGTCCAACTAAACAATAAAAATAAAAATAAAATTTAAATTAGTTTCCTCTTCTTTATTCTCTCTTCACAACCAAACACCACCTGTCACCTTCGACTGGGTGAGAGAGAGAGAGGCAATTTCGAACAAAATTGCATTTATACCCTATTGTTCGCTGCCTTCACAGAGACCTTCACCAACGCGCGCATGCACGAACACGACATATCTCTCTCATTCTCTCGCTCGCCGTCACGAAAGAATCATAATCCATGGAGTCAATAACCCTACCCGTTGTTACCGCAAGAAACCCTAGATCCCGATTCATAAAACCCACCCAAAACACTAGCTTCTCCTGATTCTCAAAATCCCCAACCGGCCTCTGAAAATGGCCACGACAAAAACAATGAGAACAACTGTTATAATAATAATAACGTTGCGGTAGGCGAATACATTAAGAGAAGCCATTGCTTTCAGAACATTGTTTAACCAACACTCATTCCGGCCCCGATAAGGACCAATGCGGTAAGGAGGCATACGACGGCGTTGCAGTAAGTGGGACCCGCTGCCATTGGAATCAGGCGACATGGAAGGTAATAATGGGAGTACCATGCAAGAGAGAGATTAAATAAGGAGATTTTATCTTAGATTATTAAAAGAAACCTGCTGGCATTTAAGCTTTGAAGTTGGGTTGAAACGGCCGAGCTGTCTCAGCTTCCACTACTTGGCCACAACGGCTGCTCTGGAAGGTCTTTGTCTCCAACATCTTCGTCTTTTCAGCTGCTGAAAGGATTGTGAGGGCAGTGAGTGCTACCAGAAGTGGAGATAAACCAAAAATGCACTTGAAACATCCATAAAAATATTAGAATTCAATGAAAATATTGGAAATATAAAACTGAAAAAAATATTTTAAAGCTTAAACCATATGCTAGCTATAAGTTTAAACCATATGCTATAACAACTTACCAGAGTTTGATAAATTGCAACGAAAAGTAGGGATCTAAACTGAAGTTGATACTTGTATCCAAAATGTTGGAATTAAAAAAAGAGTGTGAATATAGAATAAAAAATTATGGAAGAGAGAAATTGAAGAATTCAACCTAAAGTTTTGAATGACTAAAAAATAATATGATAAATGCCAATGAGAAGTAGGGATTTAAAATGTGAACTTGAAATATTTACCTAAATTATTATAATTTAGTAAAAAGAGTAGGAATATATACTATTAAAAAAAAATTATCGTGACAGAATTCTTATAATAGATAATAAAAAATTAGTCATTTATTATAAAAAAATGATCACATAATAGAGTTTTCATATTCATCAAATCGTGATAGATTTGTGGTAGTTTATTTATCTATCACATATACATGATAGCATATTAATATAGTAATGAAACGGTGAGTTTAAGATTTGCTAATTTGGGCATGGAAGGACGCTGAAACCACTAAAAAAAATTCTAAGTGTTGGGCCCTCCTTTAAACTTCACATGGCAAACCCTAATTTATAAATCCAAACCGAATCAAACAAAAATACACCATCACCTTGTCGACAACAAATTGCTGCTCTGTCTTTGTCTTTATCTTTGTCTTCGCCCCACTCCACGGCTTGCCATTTCCCTTTGTTTGCCTTCTTTAATTTAGATTTTAGAGTTTTAACAATCGACCTTCTTCAAGTTTGAGCTGGTGCTACTGTCTTCTTTCGTGAGAGGTAAGTGATGGTTCTTTTTTTTTTTTTTTAACAAGTAACAGCTGCCACAAATTTTTCAAAATCCCTAAATTATGTCAAAATAATAATAAAAAATAGAGGCGCTCCATATCGTCTCTAAGGCTGGCACTTGGCCTTTGGGGACCGACTTCGATTTTGCTGACTAACGTGCCAATGACTCCGTGCGACTAGCTTCGAGCTCGTAGAACGACTCTGTGACACGTGGGTGGTAGCTGCTGCTTGCGTCGAGTCAGATCAGAGGAGATTGTACTGTGAAGAGTTGCCTGTTGGAGAAAAATCTTTTTTAAATTTTTATAAAAACTTTTAAGATCGTTCTCATACAATATATAAGAATTTGTAATCTAGAAATCGTACTTTAAAAATTTAATTTGACTTTTTTTGCTGAAGTGATTTAGACTCCCAGATCACGATCCATCACCACCACGTTTGTTAGATCATGTCACCACCACGTTTGTTAGATCATGAACTGTCACCAATGATCTTCTAGGTTATGACTCAGGTTTGATCTGCACTTGACGTGTGGGCCCCTTTATCAATACCAAAGCAACTAGTACGAGAAAATTTTTCTATCAACAACAGAGAAAAAAATCTTTTTCTCTGATCTGTATAAAGTAGCTGCTCCTCTATTTTTCTTTAGAGAAAATAAGCTTTTTTATATCTCTCTTTAGTGAAAATCCTAGGCTCCAAATAATGAAAAACAAAACTCACATTACTTGCTTTTTCTATAGGGGACCCACCTTATAAAATAACATCAGGCCCCTTACACACAAGCTAATTAAACGGAGCCTCCCTCTAATGATATATTTAGGCTTTTGGCTCAAATAACTAGTTATCTTGCTTATTAATCCAGTAGTGGTGCAGTCAATTAAATGAGCTAACCCGGGGATCATTTGCGAACATACAATAGTGGCTATAACAATTAGGCCTGTAATTAAAATAGCCTAATTATTTAATTCCAAATTTACTCCACTAAAAGATTGGAATTGACCTCCATAATTGTATGCTCGAATAATAATTCGTCTTAAGCCACATTGATTTCTTTAATGCACAATCCTTTGTACCACATCATTAATTAAATCGATATCTCAATTGTCTAATCAATTTAATTACATCTTGTTCCTTGATACTTACTGGTTTTCTCTAATGATCATTTTCAAATACTAAATATGTTGACACACTCTGGCTAGAGAATTCTATGATCAAGTGCCGAAAACCCATAAAGAGATGTGTTGTACAAATTCTATATTGTTAATCCATAACTCCAATACTTATAATTGCTCCCACCAAGATACTGGGTAATCTTGACCACAAGTATGTGTCGTGCCCATTGGTAACTCAAACGGAATAACAATTACAATCATGAAATCATAATTAACTCAAGATTAAGATTACAGTAAAATCAATGTCTATGAGATTTAATAAGTCTGACAGTTATTACAAAGTGAATTAAATCTCATATGTGATCCTGTTCAATGTAGTCGTACTACATCAATAAATTCATACATGATTAAGACAAATCATTCAATGGATTCATTACAGTCTATACCTAAATAAAGTGCCCAACTTTATTTATTAACTGCGAACTAAATTTATTTAATCATAAGATAACTTGTATTTATGTTTTCTGTGAATCCACATGGTGATCACATAAATACATATAATATGATTAAATGGAGTTTAATCAAAATATTAATGCAATTAAGATATTTGAATAAAATACCTCATTTATTTTATTAATTAGAAAAATTATTTATTACAATTAAATAAACACATATGCTTTTAAAGAGCACATTTTCCGAACAATCTCCCACTAGCTCTCAAAGCATATTTGGCATCTCATGCATACCCATGGATTCTAAGTGCAAGTTAAGAGGTTTCCCAGGTATGGCCTTAGTAAAAGAATCTGCCAAGTTTTGCTGTGACGCAATCTGAGTAACCTCCACATCACCTCTCTGCACTATATCCCTTATAAGATGATACTTCCTCTCAATATGTTTTTGTTTCTTGTGGTTCCTTAGATTGAGTTACCGCACCACTATTATCGCAAAATAGTTTAAGGGGTGCAGTTACAGCAGGTACCACCTCAAGATCTTGTAGGAACTTGCGGAGCAATACAACTTCTTTTGCAGCTTCGGATGCAGCCACATATTCAGCTTCAGTTGTGGAGTCTGTGATACAAGATTGTTTCACACTCCTCCAACTAATAGCTCCACTTCCCAATGTAAACAGATAGCCGGAAGTTCATTTTCTGGAATCCTTATCTGACATAAAGTCAGAATCAGTATAACCCATTGGAATGAGTTCATCACCAGAATACACAAGCATATAATTTTTAGTTCTTTTCAGATACTTCATTATATGCTTGACCGCAGTCTAGTGTTCAGGTCCAGGATTAGATTGATATCTACTAACCATTCATACCGCAAAACAGATGTCTGGCCTAGTGCAAAGCATGACATACATGAGACTTCCCACAGCTTCTGCATAGGGAACTCATCTCATTCTCTCTATCTCTTCAGATGTTTTAGGTGATTGATCCTTAGAGAATGTAATTCCATCTGAATGGTAATAAACCAGTCTTGAAATTTTCCATGCTAAATCTAGCCAATATCTTATCGATATAGACCGCTTGAGACAATGATAAAGTTTTATTCTTCCGGTCTCGTAGTAACTTGATACCAAGAATATAACTTGCCTCTCTCAGGTCTTTCATATCAAATTGTTTTGCTAACCAACTCTTTATTGTAGTCAATACTCCTATATCATTTCCAATTAGGAGAATACAGTCTACATAAAGAATTAAGAAGGGTACAGATTTTTCTTGAATTTTCTTGTACACACATGGTTCATCAATGTTCTGAATGAATCTAAACGATTTAATCAGTTGATCAAATCTGATGTTCTATGACTGGGATGCTTGCTTCAATCCATAAATGGATCTCTGCAACTTACATACCATGTGTTCTTGGCCTTTTTGTATAAATCCATCTGGTTGCTGCATGTAGATGTTTTCTTCAATATGCCCGTTAAGAAAGGCAGTCTTGACATCCATTTGCCAAATTTCATAATCTAGCATTGCAGCAATGGAGAACAGAATCCTAATGGATTTAAGCATAGCAACTGGAGAAATGGTTTCCTCATAATCGATTCCATTTTTCTGAGTAAATCCTGTGGTTATTAATCTTGCTTTAAATATTTCCACCATTTCGTCTACTCCTCTTTTTCTCTTGTAGATCCACTTGCACCCTATAGGTTTTTCCCCATTTGGTGCCTCTACAAGTTCCCAGACTTTATTGAAATATATAGATTCCATTTCTTGATTCATGGTCTTTTTCCAAAATTCAACATCTCTATCTATTAGAGCTTCGTTGTAACTAGTGGGATCTTCTACATGTTCATCTAAGATAGCTGTATAGGTTTCTCCCAAAAGCATGTATCTCGCAGGTAACATAGTTACCCTCCCACTACGACGAGGTTCTAAAAGTGATGGTTGTTCAGGGATAATCCTGTGTTGATCATCTGGTTGTTGATGTTCTTCCTGTTCTGTAACAGGCTTTGAAAGCTGTGCATCAACCTGATCACTTGACAGTTCTTCAAGTATTACCTTACTCTTAGGTTTGAAGTTATTCATATAGTATTCCTCGAGGGAAGTGAAATGTGTGCTTACGATCACTTTCCTATCTTGAGCACTATAAAATAAACCTCCCCTTGTTCCTTTGGGATATCCCACAAACATACAAACCTCATAACGTGAATCCATTTTGCCTGCCTTTGGTTTCAGCACATGTGCTGATGATCCCCAAATACGGACATGTCGTAAACTTGGTTTGCGACCTGACCATAATTCTATTAGGGTTTAGGCACTGACTTAGATGGAACTAAGTTCAAGAGGTAAACTGCAGTTTCCAGTGCTAGTCCCCAAAAAGAGATTGGTAATGACGAATAACTAAGCATAGATCTCACGATATCCAAAAGAGTTCTATTTCTTCTTTCAGATACCCCATTTTATTGTGGTGTTCCCGGGGCAGTCAACTGAGATATTATCCTATTTTCAACCAGATACTCTTTGAAATCTCCAAAGAAAAATTCACCACCTCGATCAGATCAAAGTTTCTTTATGTTCTTATCTAATTGCTTTTATGTCTCAGCCCTAGACTCTTTGAATTTCTAAGAGCTTCAGACTTGTGACGCATTAGATAAACATAACCATATCTTGAGTAATCATCAGTAAAAGTGATGAAATACTCATAACCTCCTCGAACTTGTACATTGATTAGTCCACATACATCTGTATGTATCAATTCAAGTGGTACTGTTGCACGTACTCCTTTGGCCAAGAATGGCCTTTTGGTCATTTTTCCTTCTAAACAGGATTTACAGAGTGGCAATGATTCATTTTCTAATGGATCTAAAAGTCCATCTTTGATCATTCTCTGTATCCTATTTTGGTTTATATGACCCAAGCGTAAATGCCAGAGGTAACATTGGTTGGAAGAAATATTTCTTTTCTTAGATAAATGTGTATGCTCATCATTATTGATCATTGTGTCATGCATAGAATGGATCATTGGACTTAAATGATATAAATTATCTTCCAATGTGCCAGAACAAATAAGTCTCTTATTATAAAAAATAGAAACAGAGGATCCAAAATTTACAGTGTACCCTTGTTTGGACAAACAAGCTACTGAAATTAAATTCCTCTTAATGTCTGGAACATAAAGAAAATTATTCAAAACTAAAGTCTCATTATTAAAAGATAATAAAACAGATCCAGTCTTCACTGCTGACACGAATTGTCCTGTCCCTAACTGCAGCTTGACGCTTCCTTCACTTATTTTCCTGGTTTCCTGAAACCAATAAAGTGAATTACAAATATGATTAGTTGCTCCTGAATCCAACACCCAAGTGTCAATAGGATTCTGAACTAAACAGACTTTAATTACAAAAAGATTTTCCATACCTGATTTCACAATCTTAGGGCAATCCTTTTTCCAATGACCTATCTGTCCACACTTGAAGCATTTGCCTTTCGGCTTGCCATCTTTCTTGGTAGACGGTCCTTTTTTCCCAGCTTTCTTCTTAACTTTGCCTTTCGACTTAGGTATAGAAGAAGAAGCTTTTTCAGCAATATTTATGCTTCCCAGAGATTTCTCAGCACGATAGATCTCTTCAGCAGAATGGAGTTCGCTCATGAATTCAGTTAAGGTTATGTTTCTTTTGTTCATGTTATAATTGACCTTAAACTCCTTGAATGTTTCTGGCAGAGATTCTAGCACCATGTCTATCTTTGAGTTATCATCAATTTATGCTCCTTGAATCTCAGCCTCATTCAAATAGTCCATCATTTTGAGGACATGATCACGAACTCTTGTGCCCTTCCCCATTTTATTGTTCATAATTCCTTTCAGCGCTGCTTGTCTCGCGGAGCGAGTATTCTGCCCGAACATCTGTTGGAGACTATCCATTATTTCAGTGGTAGTCTCCAAGTTCTGATGTTTGGTCTGCAGAATATTAGAAATCGAGGCTAAAATGTAGCATTTTGGCATTTCATTAGTCTTTTGCCATTTCTCATAAAGCCTCCTCTGATTTCTATGAGCATCATCCGCTGGAACTGGAGGGCATGGCTGGGTTAAGACATATTTATAATTTTCAGCAGTCAGGACAATGAATAGATTTCTTTTCCAATCTATATAGTTCTCTCCAGTGAGTTTGTTTTGACTCAGAATAATAGTAAGTGGGCTCAGGGAATACATTTTCTAAAAAATAAAACATCCATGCATAAATAATTTGAAATTATATTCACAATAAATGACAAAAATGCATAAAACCATAAATGCATTTTAATTTATTGTAACAATAATCTAGTTCCGCTTTGACAAGCTATCCGTTGGGGAAGTCATGTCTATACTTACTAGACCCAATTACCCATTGGATTATTTACTTTCATGTAGAGACATGATAAATAATTATCGTTATCATTTTTGGGCTCTGATACCACTCCGTTTAACTTGAGACTTTTCAAACCAGTTTTCTTTGCTAGGTTATACAACCCTAAAACAGCTTTCCTTAGCTTAAAACGGGTACCAAACCAGATAAGAAAACAGCTAAAGACCGTCTCAAGTGTTCTGATACACAGGATCCTTCATACAAAGGCAAGTGTAGAGCATACTAACTTGGTTTTGAACAAACTCGTTTTTAAAATTTTCCTTATTCTTTTTCTTATCTATTTCAGAGCTCCATAGAACTTAAGAAAGAGGAGTTTAGAGAGACATGGATAATAGAACACTCAATATATTACTTTAAGGCTCACCTCTTACTTAGTGAAAAACTAAGAGGAGGCTCCCTTATATAGGGATTACAACGGGAGAAAGCCAAATTTTGAAAAGTGAGACAGGACCCTCATCTTTTCATAAAGCAAACAACTTTAATAAAGTAAAGTAGGGATAGGGACCCCTAACTTTATCTTTTACATAATAAGACAAGACATAAAAGCTACTTTAATAAAGTAAAGTAGGGATAGGGACCCCTAACTTTATCTTTTACATAAAAAGACAAGACATAAAAGCTACTTTAATAAAGTAAAGTAGGGACAGGACCCCCTAACTTTATCTTTTACATAAAAGACAAGACATGCGGCGGAGATTACGGAGAGGATAGATTCATCCCGTAATCATCTGAGCTGGAGCTGGATTCAAATCTGCGGTAGTTGACGCAGCTTTTGTGGCAATTGGCTCCATGAGGTTCACAGAATAAGGTGCACTGTTCTAGATAAGTAGGGCCATCATACTGAGGACATCCTTTAGCATGGACCTCCTCCTTCTGCCCCTGCAGAACCTTCCCGATTATCCTTTACCTGCTCCATGGTCCAACCTGTTGACATTATTCCAGAAGTCCTTCCTTCTGGCAAACTATTACCCATTATGTCCTTCACCTCCCAAGGTACTCCTGTTTACCCAGACAAAATTGATGGCCATTTCTTATGGGATGTTCCCGGCTCTGGCCGATGTGATCCCGGCTGTCCATGTAATGATGATGAGGATGATTATTCTTCCAGATCGAAAAAGAAGAAAATTATCTATCCTGCCTGCAAATTATATTTGCCCGAAGATGATGATGATGAACCCGATTATCCACCTCCTTTGCCACTTTACGACAAAGGACTTCAGTGGATCCAGAAACATCAGCCCAGATCATGCAAACCAGTCCGGTCCTCGGCTGGTCTTCTGCCTACACCTCCTATGGTGTCCTGCATGATGTTCTCATCTGCCTCTGCCTCAGATTATAGTTCTGAGTACCCGCCTCTTGAGAAACGCTCAGACCAAAAGCACCAGGTTTGGAGCAAACCATTTGTCAACTCTCCTATTTCCTCCGGTGGACATCTTGAAGAACCCAAGCCTTTTGAAGCAGTCCTTAACTGGCAAACTCAGAATGCCAGAGTCCAGAATGCTTCTCTTACTTCCTTACACTCTAAAGTTGATCAGATCGCTCACAGATCCTCTGCTGTTGAAACAAGGGTTACTTCCCTCTCAGACCAGTTGACCAATTTGTATAATAGTCTTCATACTAAGGTTGCACAGCTTGACCGTGACCTTCGAGCCATGATTGCCCGCGGTGATAATTCTCATGAGTTCACTCGAAAAGAGCAAGAAATCAGACAGCTTCAAGCTCAAATTGCCAGAATTGATGCTGACAACCAACGGCGTCAAGCAGTTCATACTGCTCCCCTATCCTATTTTCCCACAGAACCATATCACCCTCTCAGGTCCTTTTTCCCTACTACTCCAAGGGATTATACTCCTGAGAAAGTCTTTCCCATGACCTACCACTTGAACCCTCAACCTACAAAACCTAAACCTCGACCTCCTCGACGCCCTGTTCCACCTCCTACAGTGTCTATCCCTCCTCCAGTTCGTCCTATGTATTCAAACGCTATCCAAAAACCCCTTCAGATACATGAACCAGTATTCCCTGACCTTCCATCTACCTCAGCCTTACCTCCATTTCCGGAATCTCCTTCTAAAGTCGAACAAAAGAAGCCTACTGAGACTTACCTTATCACTGCACCAGACCTTGACCAGCTTCACCGATCCTCAGAAGAATCCAGTCCCTCTGATTCAGTCGACACATTTGATTCTAACACTGAGACTTCTGAGCCCCATAGTTTCAGTTCCGATGAATCCCAACAGCACTTGACTGATATTTCTCGTCTTCTTATGGCGGATCATGCTGAGTCTACCACTACTGATCCCCCTCCTCGGGAACCTGGCCAACCCTATGTTGACATTCCTTCCGATGTTGAAGGAGAAAATGAAGGAGACAACTCTAATCCTCCTCCACGAATTCGAACTAAAGTTGCCCCTGGCGCTGGACCATGGTTTACCTTTGATGATCTTCCACCGGCTCGGTGGCGTGAACGTCTCCAGGAACTCTCTGCCTGGTTAGATCTACAGATGGTTAAACCTGATGCAGAACTTTCTACAGTTCTTAAAGAATTTGTCTCCCGATTTACTGGCTCTCTCCGTGATTGGTTTGACAGTCTCGGACAATACAGACAATTACTATATCTCCAGCACCCTACTGTCTCTGCTGCCCTCATGGACATTCATTCCCAGTTTCTTGGAGAACCTGCAGCTATCTTTGCCACTGCTCGTAAAGAATATCTCCAAATGAGATGTTGCTCGATGCAGAGATCTGACCTGCATTATCATTTCAAATGCATGTCTGCCCTGTTCCATAAAATTGGTGGTATCAATGACCACACCCTCAAGCATGTCTTCTTGTCTTCTTTGCCTGAAGAATTACAACCTGAAATCCGTCGCCAGATTGCTAATGCCCAGCTCGACATCAATAATCTTTCTCTTGGCCGTCTCTTCCAGCTGGCTTTAGTGTCTCTTGATTACCTCTGTGATCAGAAGAAATTCTTCCGAAACCTCATGAAAGACAAAGAAGGATTCCAAACCGCCTGCAAGAAACCCTACTTGGAAATCAAGTGCAAAGACTCTAAGCATTGTACTTGTCCCTCCACGAAGAAACACCACAAAGTCAGGTTTCACAGAAAATCTTCCAGAACTCCACAGTCACGCCCATTCCCTAGGCGTCCCAAAAAGATTCGGTACTTCAGAAGACGACAACCTTCTGAGATCCTTGACCGACGAAGAACAAAGAGCAGATGCTTCATTTGCAAAAAGCTCGGACATTTTGCTAAAGAATGCCCTAAGAACCCTAAGCGGTCTCAACGCTTAGTTCAACAGCTTCAATCCTTACATCAGTTCTCTCCTGATACTGACCAAATTGAGTTTTTATACTCTGAACAAGAAAGTCCTGATCCGGATACAGTTTTTGCCCTTGGCACTTCTGATTCAGATTCAGATTCAACCTCATCTACTGAACCAGAAGACTATTCCCCTGTCTTCCACATCCAGTCAGTACCTTCATCCTCCACTCAATTGTCAGTTCAACCCATTCCTTCCGTCAAAATTCAAATCCTGTTATCCAAATACAGTCGGCCCATTCCTGCTATTGCCTTCATAGACACTGGCGCTCAGCGCAGTATTTTAAACCCTGCTATTTTGCCGCATGAAACCTGGATTTCAAATGAAAATCATTTCCGTGCTGCTAGTGGAAAATTGTTTTCTACAAAGCTCCGCACCAAGTCTAGAATTGGAATTCAGCTATTCCCAAAGCTCACAGTTTGGACCCATGTAATCGGGTCTAGCCTACCTGACAAAGATCTTCTTCTTGGGTTTGATATCCTATTCCAAGCCCAAAAGATTCAAGTCCTTCCTACTGGTCTCAGATTCCAGTCCATGTTCCAACCATACACAGACCAGCTCAAACTCTATCATTTGGCCCAGTCCCCTCCTGATTATCAGTCTATTTCGGCCCAGTTACTAAGGTTTTGTCCTCCAAATCATTTGGCCTTTGCCCATCCACATCCTCTGTGGAAAAATCCAGCCCATTTCGTTAAGCTCCCTTTTAAGCTTAATGAAGACCTTAATCCTACCAAAGCAACCCATCCGGGTATGCCTCCTTCTGAGCTTCAGTTAGCCCAAACAGAATGTGCAGAGTTACTCGCCCAAGGCCTCATTGAGCCCACAACTTCTCCGTGGGCCTGCCAAGCCTTTTATGTTAATAAACGTGCCGAAACATTACGGGGTAAAAAGCGTCTTGTTATTGATTATCAGCCTTTAAACCAGTTTTTACAGGATGATAAATTTCCTTTACCTCGAAAAAATTCCATCTTTACCTACCTCCAAAATGCTAGAATATTTTCTAAGTTTGACTTAAAGTCTGGGTTTTGGCAGCTGGGTATTGACCCTGCTGAACGTTATAAAACTGCATTCTGTATTCCCAATGCCCATTACCAATGGACCGTTCTTCCCTTTGGTCTCAAAACTGCACCATCCATTTTCCAAAAAGCCATGACCCAAATCTTCCAGCCCCTCCTTCACCATACCCTTGTTTATATTGACGATTTACTTCTGTTT
Source organism: Citrus x clementina (assembly GCF_000493195.1). Classification (NCBI taxonomy): domain Eukaryota; kingdom Viridiplantae; phylum Streptophyta; class Magnoliopsida; order Sapindales; family Rutaceae; genus Citrus; species Citrus x clementina. The sequence continues at coordinate 5,089,018 of NW_006262139.1, read as the reverse complement.
TCAGGTACTTCAGAAGAGCATCAAGTTTTACTCCAACAGTTCCATGATATCATAGCTCACTACGGTATTATGCTTTCCGACAAAAAGAGTACAATTGCCACAGATACCGTAGAATATCTCGGTATGCAGATAAAGAATGGATTCTACCAGCCTGGCATCATCAACTACATCCGCGATTTCCTGCCTCATGTGGACCAGCAGACAAGTATACTTTCTGCTTTACTAAAAAAGAATCCTATCTCTTGGGATTCCCGTCACACTACAGCTGTCCAGCGGCTAAAGCAGATAGCCCAGAATCCACCACAACTCAAGATCATGACAGATGGCAAACGTATCCTACAGACTGATGCTTCAGACACATCATGGGGAGCCCTGTTGCTTGAACAGATCGACAAAAAGGAATATCTAATCGGACATGCTAGTGGACATTTTAGTCCAGCCCAGCAGCACTATCACACGATCTACAAGGAGATTCTTGCCGTAAAAACCGGCATCAAAAAGTTCGAATACCACCTCCTTGGCCATAGATTCCTGATCAGATTGGATAATTCCTCTTTCCCTAAAGTCCTCCAGTTTAAAGGTAAAACGATTCCCAACAGCCAGTTACTTCGGTTGCAGGAATGGTTTTCCCGATATGAATTTGATGTTGCACATATAAAAGGACAAAAGAACCTCATTCCAGATTTCCTATCTCGCATTCAGACACCTGCCTCTCCAATCTTCTACACTTCCCCAGTCTTCCCGATCTTCATGGCTACTAGATCTACTGCTACCTCTCTGCCTTCTAAGGCTCTTACCCAAAAGACCTTCCCACGGCCTGTACAAACTTTTCCTTCCCTTTACCGCCTTCAGGAGTTTGCTAAACAATTTCTTTTCCGCTACTACATGAAAGCTTTCTTCCTTGAAGAAAACCCTCACAATCAGTTCCTCACTTTTCATCCCGAGAATCTCTTCCTCACCGGATTCTTCATCCCCTCTGTCCGGGATATCAGTGACGATGAACTCTGGTATTTCTGGTGCTTAACTGCACTCCATGCAACTCAGTTAATCATCCCCTTAGCCTACACAGTCAACACCCTCAATAATCCTTCCAAGGCTACTTCTCTGTTATGGACTCTGTTAGAATGGTTCTCTCCTATTCCTCAATGGAGATCCCAACTCCAGCAGCTTAGTCACAACCATCATCTTTCCACCATCCCTTCTCATGAAGCTGAAAAATTCACATCCGTGTTCATAGTTCACCGACCATATTTCCGTCACCCAGAGACAGCCGCCTTCTTTGCTCAACCACAAATCAGCCACTACCACACAACCCCTCATCCCAGCACACTTTAGCATGGACAATCCCGGGAATGCAGAGAGATCTGCATTGTGATGGTGGATGAGTGATGATGGGCTCAGATTGTGAAATGACTCGTGATGACTGGCCTTGTTCTGGTGGAGTCTGAAACTCTTGGAGGAGTTGACTGAGCGGTAAAAAGTCATCTTCAGGATCCTGAGAATCCTGGTAGTAAATCTGTGGAGGAGTATCTGGAGTATCAGGAGAGAACTGATGTAAGGATTGAAGCTGTTGAACTAAGCGTTGAGACCGCTTAGGGTTCTTAGGGCATTCTTTAGCAAAATGTCCGAGCTTTTTGCAAATGAAGCATCTGCTCTTTGTTCTTCGTCGGTCAAGGATCTCAGAAGGTTGTCGTCTTCTGAAGTACCGAATCTTTTTGGGACGCCTAGGGAATGGGTGTGACTGTGGAGTTCTGGAAGATTTTCTGTGAAACCTGACTTTGTGGTGTTTCTTCGTGGAGGGACAAGTACAATGCTTAGAGTCTTTGCACTTGATTTCCAAGTAGGGTTTCTTGCAGGCGGTTTGGAATCCTTCTTTGTCTTTCATGAGGTTTCGGAAGAATTTCTTCTGATCACAGAGGTAATCAAGAGACACTAAAGCCAGCTGGAAGAGACGGCCAAGAGAAAGATTATTGATGTCGAGCTGGGCATTAGCAATCTGGCGACGGATTTCAGGTTGTAATTCTTCAGGCAAAGAAGACAAGAAGACATGCTTGAGGGTGTGGTCATTGATACCACCAATTTTATGGAACAGGGCAGACATGCGTTTGAAATGATAATGCAGGTCAGATCTCTGCATCGAGCAACATCTCATTTGGAGATATTCTTTACGAGCAGTGGCAAAGATAGCTGCAGGTTCTCCAAGAAACTGGGAATGAATGTCCATGAGAGCAGCAGAGACAGTAGGGTGCTGGAGATATAGTAATTGTCTGTATTGTCCGAGACTGTCAAACCAATCACGGAGAGAGCCAGTAAATCGGGAGACAAATTCTTTAAGAACTGTAGAAAGTTCTGCATCAGGTTTAACCATCTGTAGATCTAACCAGGCAGAGAGTTCCTGGAGACGTTCACGCCACCGAGCCGGTGGAAGATCATCAAAGGTAAACCATGGTCCAGCGCCAGGGGCAACTTTAGTTCGAATTCGTGGAGGAGGATTAGAGTTGTCTCCTTCATTTTCTCCTTCAACATAGGGTTGGCCAGGTTCCCGATGAGGGGGATCAGTAGTGGTAGACTCAGCATGATCCGCCATAAGAAGACGAGAAATATCAGTCAAGTGCTGTTGGGATTCATCGGAACTGAAACTATGGGGCTCAGAAGTCTCAGTGATAGAATCAAAGGTGTCGACTGAATCAGAGGGACTGGATTCTTCTGAGGATCGGTGAAGCTGGTCAAGGTCTGGTGCAGTGATAAGGTAAGTCTCAGTAAGCTTCTTTTGTTCGGCTTTAGAAGGAGATTCCGGAAATGGAGGTAAGGCTGAGGTAGATGGAAGGTCAGGGAATACTGGTTCATGTATCTGAAGGGGTTTTTGGATAGCGTTTGAATACATAGGACGAACTGGAGGAGGGATAGACACTGTAGGAGGTGGAACAGGGCGTCGAGGAGGTCGAGGTTTAGGTTTTGCAGGTTGAGGGTTCAAGTGGTAGGTCATGGGAAAGACTTTCTCAGGAGTATAATCCCTTGGAGTAGTAGGGAAAAAGGACCCGAGAGGGTGATATGGTTCTGTGGGAAAATAGGATAGGGGAGCAGTATGAACTGCTTGACGCCGTTGGTTGTCAGCATCAATTCTGGCAATTTCAGCTTGAAGCTGTCTAATTTCTGTTGGGAATCGTTTTACCTTTAAACTGGAGGACTTTAGGGAAAGAGGAATTATCCAATCTGATCAGGAATCTATGGCCAAGGAGGTGGTATTCGAACTTTTTGATGCCGTTTTTTACGGCAAGAATCTCCTTGTAGATCGTGTGATAGTGCTGCTGGGCTGGACTAAAATGTCCACTAGCATGTCCGATTAGATATTCCTTTTTGTCGATCTGTTCAAGCAACAGGGCTCCCCATGATGTGTCTGAAGCATCAGTCTGTAGGATACGTTTGCCATCTGTCATGATCTTGAGTTGTGGTGGATTCTGGGCTATCTGCTTTAGCCGCTGGACAGCTGTAGTGTGACGGGAATCCCAAGAGATAGGATTCTTTTTTAGTAAAGCAGAAAGTATACTTGTCTGCTGGTCCACATGAGGCAGGAAATCGCGGATGTAGTTGATGATGCCAAGGAACTGTTGGACTTGTTTCTTTGTGAAATCCTTATCTGGAAAGTGGAGTAATTCTTGTGCAATGTGGGGTCCAGGCTGGTAGAATCCATTCTTTATCTGCATACCGAGATATTCTACGGTATCTGTGGCAATTGTACTCTTTTTGTCGGAAAGCATAATACCGTAGTGAGCTATGATATCATGGAACTGTTGGAGTAAAACTTGATGCTCTTCTGGAGTACCTGAAAACAGAAGTAAATCGTCAATATAAACAAGGGTATGGTGAAGGAGGGGCTGGAAGATTTGGGTCATGGCTTTTTGGAAAATGGATGGTGCAGTTTTGAGATCAAAGGGAAGAACGGTCCATTGGTAATGGGCATTGGGAATACAGAATGCAGTTTTATAACGTTCAGCAGGGTCAATACCCAGCTGCCAAAACCCAGACTTTAAGTCAAACTTAGAAAATATTCTGGCATTTTGGAGGTAGGTAAAGATGGAATTTTTTCGAGGTAAAGGAAATTTATCATCCTGTAAAAACTGGTTTAAAGGCTGATAATCAATAACAAGACGCTTTTTACCCCATAATATTTCGGCACGTTTATTAACATAAAAGGCTTGGCAGGCCCACGGAGAAGTTGTGGGCTCAATGAGGCCTTGGGCGAGTAACTCTGCACATTCTGTTTGGGCTAACTGAAGCTCAGAAGGAGGCATACCCGGATGGGTTGCTTTGGTAGGATTAAGGTCTCCATTAAGCTTAAAAGGGAGCTTAACGAAATGGGCTGGATTTTTCCACAGAGGATGTGGATGGGCAAAGGCCAAATGATTTGGAGGACAAAACCTTAGTAACTGGGCCGAAATAGACTGATAATCAGGAGGGGACTGGGCCAAATGATAGAGTTTGAGCTGGTCTGTGTATGGTTGGAACATGGACTGGAATCTGAGACCAGTAGGAAGGACTTGAATCTTTTGGGCTTGGAATAGGATATCAAACCCAAGAAGAAGATCTTTGTCAGGTAGGCTAGACCCGATTACATGGGTCCAAACTGTGAGCTTTGGGAATAGCTGAATTCCAATTCTAGACTTGGTGCGGAGCTTTGTAGAAAACAATTTTCCACTAGCAGCACGGAAATGATTTTCATTTGAAATCCAGGTTTCAGTCGGCAAAATAGCAGGGTTTAAAATACTGCGCTGAGCGCCAGTGTCTATGAAGGCAATAGCAGGAATGGGCCGACTGTATTTGGATAACAGGATTTGGATTTTGACGGAAGGAATGGGTTGAACTGACAATTGAGTGGAGGATGAAGGTACTGACTGGATGTGGAAGACAGGGGAATAGTCTTCTGGTTCAGTAGATGAAGTTGAATCTGAATCTGAATCAGAAGTGCCAAGGGCAAAAACTGTATCCGGATCAGGACTTTCTTGTTCAGAGTATAAGAACTCAATTTAATAAATTTTAGTTGAGTGTATAACCATTGTTTCAATCTACGTATTTTTCATATGAATAGTCATCGTTGGGGTGAACAATCGATTGAAAAATATTTCAAATTTATCTTTGAAGAAGTTCATCAAAAACACTATCTAATATATATACCCTCCGAAGGGAGCATCACCGTATCATGAAGTCGAGGTATATATATAATTTTATTATTGAACTAACAATGGAGCCTGTGGAAAAATTAACTTGAATTTTCCCTCTCCCACTCAATATTTTAAAATTGGTTTTTCCTTTTAAAACATACATATTGTTAATTGCATGCTTCCTATAATATTATCTAGATGATATCCAATATTATTAAGCATAGGCAAATTACAAACAATATAATGAGATTCATAATTAATGAATGACATGTATCATTATTCATAGAGTGGCACTAGCTATTCTATATGATATGTTATCATGACATGTTATCATCCAAAACATAACATATAGAAAAATAATTAAATAATTTTAATTCATGACTTTCTTAAAATGAAAAAAATACATTAACCTTAAGCCTAATCTTCATTGGGCTTCTTGTTAATATCCATCTTCCATAAGATTGTCTTTGTGGATGGACTAGGGGAAATTGGGCTTTTAAATTTATTATTGGTCTAATTTTAATTTTTGAAAGGAAATAAATAAATAAATAATTTTTTTTATTAAAATAAAACTTTTGGACAAAAAATAAATTTAATGTGTTCAATTTTATATATGCATTTTAATCCATTAAGCCCAATTTCAATTGGACCTAAAACTAGGATTCATTAAGCCTCAATTTTTTTTTTTGGACTTAAATGCAACAAATTAAACCTTTTCTGCCAAAAGAAAAATGGTGGAACCATAGGGACCTCAATGATAAAAACCATTGAAACCCTAAATCCATCTTTTTCTCTCCCCTTCTTCTCCAGCCGCCATCAACATAAAGCCAGCCGCTGGTCACAATTTCCAGCCATCTCTGACACTGAGTTTGCTGCCGCCGTCAAGCCGAAAACGCACTAAACGACACCCTCCGCCAGCAGCCTGCGCACGCGCGTCACAAGTCCTCGCCCGTGATGCTGGAAACGCTGCTTGCAGCGTTGCAGCGCACGCTGCTGCAGCTGCTGCGTGTGCAGTGCACGCTGCTGGTAGCATGTGCTGCTGGCCGCGCGCTGCTCACGCAGCAGCGTGTGCTGCTGGCCGCTTGTTGCTGAAATTTCCGGCCTCGATTCTTGGAGCTCGTTTTCTAGTGATGATTCTTTAGTGATTTACAAATTTTGTACGCCAATTTTAGCTTACAAAATTTTCTATTACAGTAAAATAAATTAAGAGGGAAACATGGTGTTAAAAGACCACCTCTCTTGTTACAGATCCAAAGAAAAATACAGTAGAGAATCTAACCATGAATTAAGACAAACCAAAACATGCTTTATTCATATATTAAAGAAATAATATATATCTGAATAAATTGTGCCACACTAATACATAAATTTCAAGATTGATTTCATACAATATTCTTATATATTAATATGAGATGGCTCTGATACCAACTGTTGGAGAAAAATCTTTTTTAAATTTTTATAAAACCTTTTAAGATCGCTCTCATACAATATATAAGAATTTGTAATCTAGAAATCGTACCTTGAAAATTTGATTTGGCTTTTTCTGCTGAAGTGATTTAGGCTCCCAGATCACGATCCGTCACCACCACTCATGTTAGATCACGATCCGTCACCACCACGCTTGTTAGATCACGAATTGTCACCAATGATCTTCCAGGTTATGACTCAGGTTTGATCTGCATTTGATGTGTAGGCGCCTTTTTCACTACCAAAGCCACTAACACGAAAAATTTTTTCTCTCAACAACAGAGAGAAAAATATTTTTCTCTGATCTGTATAAAGTAGCTGCTCTCTATTTTTTTTTAGAGAAAATAAGCCTTTTTATATCTTCCTTTAGTAAACACCCTAGACTCCAAATAATGAAAAATAAAACTCACGTTACTTGCTTTTTCTATAGGGGACCCACCTTGTAAAATAACATAAGGCCCTTACACACAAGCTAATTAAATGGAGCCTCTCACTAAATGATATATTTAGGCTTTTGACCCAAATAACTAGTTATCTTGCTTATTAATTCAGTAGTGGTGCAGTCAATTAAATGAGCTAACCCGGGGATCATTGGGATCATACAATAGTGGCTATAACAATTAGGCCTGTAATTAAAATAGCCTAATTATTTAATTCCAAATTTACTCCACTAAAAGATTGGAATTGACCTCCATAATTGTATGCTCGAATAATAATTCGTCCCAAACCACATTGATTTCGTTAATGCACAATCCTTTGTACCACATCATTAATTAAATCGATATCTCAACTGTCCAATCAATTTAATTACATCTTGTTCCTTTATACTTACTAGTTTTCTTTAATGATCATTTTCAACATACTAAATATGTTGACACACTCTGGCCAAAGAATTCTATGATCAAGTGCCGAAAACCCATAAAGAGATGTGTTGTACAAATTCTATATTGTTAATCCATAACTCCAATACTCATAATTGCTCCCACCAAGATACCGGGTAATCTTGACCACAAGTATGTGTCGTGCCCATTGGTAACTCAAATAGAATAACAATTACAATCATGAAATCATAATTAACTCAAGATTAAGATTACAGTAAAATCAATGCCTATGAGATTTAATAAGTCTGACAATTATTACAAAGTTAATTAAATCTCATATGTGATCATGTTCAATGTAGTCGTACTACATCAATAAATTCATACATGATTAAGACAAATCATTCAATGAATTCATTACAGTCTATACCTAAATAAAGTGCCCAACTTTATTTATCAACTGCGAACTAAATTTATTTAATCATGAGATAACTGGTATTTATGTTTTCTGTGAATCCACATGGTGATCACATAAATACATATAATATGATTAAATGGACTTTAATCAAAATATTAAAGCAATTAAGATATTTGAATAAAATACTGCATTTATTTTATTAGTTAGAAAAATTATTTATTACAATTAAATAAACAGATATGCTTTTAAAGAGCACATTTCCCCAACATTGCCATTGTGAGAAAGACGACAAATTGGCGTGTTTGGTTGAATTGAGTGGGAAGACGAGGTTTTGAGAGAAGAAAATGCATGTTTGGTTAGCAAGAAAGTGAGAGAAATATTTTGAGTTCGTGAAGTGATATCCTCTTTGTTTTTATTTTTTATTATTTTTTATTGAGTTGATGGTGACAGTACATGCTTTTAACAGTATTTACAAATAAATAACAATCTTACTTGACTGTTTTGATTTATCAGATAAATCAGTTAGAGAAGAATGGAGATGATGTTGCTCAAGCACAAGCAATTACAGCTCTAAATGCTCTGCCCCATCTTTCTTTCATCAATTTCATCAATGACTAGGTTTTAATTAAATTTTGAACTAAAAAATAGAGGGAACAAAAGTAGAATAGTCAGCCTAAAAGTTGGAACCACTTAACAATATTTGAAAAGTTCCAACAACATGTAGGTATTGAAACATTCGTTGAAAACATTAAAATTGAATTAAAGGAATGGGAATATAGTATAAAAAAAATAGTGGGAAAAAAAAGAGACGAGAGCTCTAACTTAAAAATTGAATAGCTTATTAATATTTTAAGTAAAATTTAATGAGAAATAGGATCTAAAATGCGAACTTAAAATATCTAGTCAAAATTTTTGAATTTAGTCAAAAGAAGAAGAATATGAAACCATAATATGGTGGGAATGAAAGTTGAAGAGCTCGACGAAAAAATTAAAACTTCATACTAATAATTTGGTAAATTCCAATTCTAAGTAGGGATATAAAACTGAAAAAAATTATTCGAAATATTGGTGCTTAATGAAAAGAGTGGGAATGTGGAATTAAAAAATGGTGGGAACAAGAGCTAAAAAACATAACCAAAAAGGTGGAATAATTTACTAATATTTTGATAAATTCTAATGTTAAGTAGGGATCTCACCATGAACTATAAACATCTATCCAAAATGTTAGGATTCAATAAAAGTAGAAATAGTATAAAACTTAAAAGTGGTCGGAAAAAGAACTGAAAAAACTAACTAAAACTAGAAAAGTCTAAGAGAATGTTGGGATATAAAAGTAAATTTGAATTATCTATTTAAAAAGTTGGAATTTAATAAAAAGAGTAGAATTATATAACCAAAAACTGGTGTGAAAATGATTTGAAAAACTTACCAAAATTTTGATAAATGATAACAAAAATAGGAATTTGAAAAATAAACTTAAAAACATGAACTATAAATATTGGAATGTGACAAAAATTGAAAATATGACTATTTTGTGAAATATTTATACTATTTTTATAATTTTGCACTATTTAAAAATTTAGAATTGCTAAAATCTTTTACCTCATTTAATTTAAATTTTATCTTTCTTCTTTTTTTCATAAAATTTTCACATTAAAAACAAATAATTAACGGTGTAAAAACCGGTTGTACCGGTTGTGTGCATACAGCATTATCCTCTTTTACAACAAAAGATAATCGCCACATGAAAGGATAAGAAAGACACTCAATCTCTTTGAAACCCAACCTTCATTGTGTTTCACGTGGAGTGATGACAATATTGAAAGCGACTGTAGAGTGTTGTAAAATATTTTTTTTGAGCAAATACTTCTGGTGATGTATATAAATCAAGTCTACATGGACCACATTAGCAGGGCCATATTATTAGGCGTTCAATGGACTAAGAGCCCATTGGTAGCTACCGAGGCAGTCATAGTTTGCATACTTGGGTTCGAGTCACAGCAATGGTTGGGACTCAATTCTCTCCCAGAATGAACTCGATATTTTTTTAGAGTCAATATTCCTCTAGTCTTATATAAAAATAAAAAAATTCATTTGTATCCTACAAAGCTCATCAAAACAAGTTCTGATAGATTTTTTATTGTAAATATTATAAGATTTCTAATTGTAATATCAGTGTATCAAAAAACAATTATTGGGTTTCCTTAATATACACGGTTGTATCTAACATAGTCGTTGTTTATTATTATCATTATTATTTTTGCCTAATCGAGTATATTGTGGGCTACAAAAATAATGGTTTTAATAGGTAATTTTTAACTAAATGTCGAACGAATCAATTTAAACTATAAAACTGTCAAAGAACCCCAAGCATTACATGAAAATTACATGAAAATATGCTCTCTCTCTCTCTCTTTCTTTTTGAATAACATGAAAATATACATAAAAAATATGACTTTATGCTAATGAAACAGATGTTCCAGACGTTCCAATATAAGTTAATAAAATTGATTATAAATTAATTAAATTATTTTTAATAATAGCTTATAAATTTAGTAATATTTTGCATAAAAATTATTAGAATATTTTTATCAACTTTTTAATAATGCATTACAGTTTGAATATCTATACACCTATAATGAATCAATTTTCTTTTTCAAAATAGTTTAGAATAAATCAATCCCACAATGTACATAGAGTGATTCAAATCTCTGCTGCCAATATGAGGGCAATTGTTTTTATCAAAATATTGGATAATTATTAGATAATTATCTTGTTGATAGTATCAGACATTATAATTACCGATAACTATTATTGTTTTAGAGACCTTAGTTCAAATCTTTACAACCACATAATTTTTTAAAAAGATATTTATTGATATTTTCTTTGATTTATTACTTTCCTTTTCAAAATTTTAAAAAAAGATAAAATCCAAATATTTATGCAGATTTCTTTTAATTTATTACTATTACTTTTTTCAATTAAAAAAGAATAATTTGAGTTAAGTGAACAATTAAAAAAATCAAGTTCCTCCAAACTGAACTAAACTTTTTGAGCCAAGCTTTCCCAATCCAACTAGCTTGGTCCGCCATTGATCATATTCTTACATTTTTGGTTAAATATCAATATGTTAACTCATTTTTTCAAGTTTGTTAAAAATTTAGATCTATTAAAACAAATGTAGACAAAATAAAACAATAGATAAATTAATTCCCCTAATTAAGTAATCTTGAAAATACTATTCATTGATTACTATTCATGTGATAATATTCATACAAGTTACTATTCGCATGTATTGTTTATTGACTGTTCAACGTAACTATTCACCACACTATTCGTGTTTACTCTTCAATCATTATAAATATGCTAACAACAATAAATTGTAGAAAGTAAAACACATAGAGGATTTTTACATGGTTTTGATCACAATCCTACATGCATGGGGCTGCGCCCAGACAATAAGCAATTCATCAAGTAATGAAAAGATTACAATCTATTGGATTCTTACACAATTTTAGACACCTTTTTACTCTTTCCATCACCTCATTGTATCTAACTTAATCGACCTTACTTAACAAGAACTTCTCGTCTTCAATTGTGTTTGCAGCTTTCCTCGATATCCTCTCAATACAACATACATCTTCATCTCGAAAAGACCAAAGTAAATATAAAGAATGTCTAATAAAACACTTGATATGATGAAAAACTTAGTGAAGAAGACTAAAACATCATAGATATGAAACAACTAAAATACATTACTCTCCCCCTTTCATGAGGCAATAAACTAAAATATATTACTCTTAGCCTTTTTATAAAAGGTGCCAAAGCATGATGGAGGCATAGTCGAAAAAATTGAAATAGCATCTTAAATTAGATAAAAATCAAAACTAACAAGCAAAGGTGGTATAAAGTAAATAAATCAAGGGTAATGAACACGCCTAATGTCATCTTCCTTTGATCATCCAAGCATTGAAGAGTGGTGCGAATGGTTGAAGCTCAAAATAGACAGTGGAAATCTAGGAGAGAATTTTTAGTTTGAGTATCTTCATCTTGATCACCAACAACACTAAAAGACTTTAACACAGGATAGGTTTGTTCATTATAAATAGGCAAAGAAGTAAAAACCCCATCTTGTTCAACTAAATTATAATCCAGAGATGTCAACACATGATGAATCAAGAAAAGGAATAGTAATGCATGGCACTTCCAAAAGACATCTTCATTTTTTACAGTCAAATCAAAAGCCACATTGCCAAAGTTAAAAGGAATATTGCTGTTAATTAGAAACAAGACTTTAGCAAATAAAGGTTGCACTGTAACATAATCTTCAGTAGAATACCAATTGTGTGCCCTAATTCAGTGTAAAGCTTGATATTTAGAATCAAGCTTAGAAACCATTAGGTCTTTAGACCAAGAAGAACATCTTCTTGAAAGTCAAATAACGATGATAGACATGTCCAAAGTATTATGTGTGTCTTGGGTATTGGTATCATCAAAATCTTTCCATCGAAACTAATGATTGATTAAAGTAGGAAAAAAAATCCAAGATACAAACTCTAAAATAAATTTTATGGAGATAACTTGGCTTAGTCTTATCCGTAATATTTTCATTCAAATTGGCATAGAATTCTCGAATCAGGTTAGGCGTATATGAAGAAATATTCTTAATAGTGTTTTCTAAACTAGAAGCATTAACTAGATGGTTTAATCTCAAAAGGAATTAACTTAGAAATAACAATATTACATTCATAATTAACTTAGAAATAACAATTATACTAGGAGGACAAGTATAGTACCTTTTACTATAAGCACAAGCTAACACATACCCAAAGATTGAGTGGCCACCATTATGATGAATTGGAGACTTTTAGACATGCTCATCTGAATTGGAACCACTAGAATCTTCTTCAACTGAATCAACAGTACCTTTATGAGATAGAACAAGATTGTTACATGAATTGGTGCAATCGGCATAAGTTCCCTCTCTTTGTGTGTTGAGCAATTTCGATGTAGCTCCTGATATAGGCCATGGGTTGTCATCTTTCTACTCTTTATGAAAAGCATTCATCACATTAATTGGATTAGATTTATACATGTTGGAATTACCAAGAGCATCCATTTCCTTTGCTTGTTCAACATGCATCTTTGGTCTCTTCTTCATGGAACTTGATCTTGTGGAAACCATGATGCACAATTTAAAAAAAAAAAACTAAAATAGAGAAGCTTTGAAGAGAGAGGTTGTTGTTTGGATTAGAAAAAATGAGAAAAATGAACTAAACAAGAGCTCTTATATTGAGACATAACCCTAGACCTTATATTGGTAGGAAAGTGTATTTTGGATAGGAATCAATATTTATTGGTGCACTTGGGATTGATGTTGGGCAGCTGTAGTTTAAAAGCTACAACACTAAAGTGTTTGGTAAACACTAGCTGCTGTAGTTTGGAGACTATATTTATATAATTTTTCACTTGTTTGATGAAAAATTTATTATATTTTTAAATAATAATTTTGTCAAAATTATTTTTTAAAATTTATATTTAGTACATATTATTAATTTTTGTTTCATAGTTGCAACTTTCTTTTCATAGCAGCTGTACCTTAAAAGGTACAACACTTCCATCCCAAATAAGACCCATATTTTTCATAAATAATAAAACAACTCAAACAAAGCCATATAATCCTTTTATAACAATAATGGCTAAGATATGCCTAAAATAAAATCATAAACAATGATTATATCAATGTAGAATCACAAAAATCGCAATTAAGATGCAAAATCATGTAAGAAAGACTACATAAAAAATCGCATCAGATTCAGGAAACAGCTTAAACATAGGAAAGTTTCATGCTCAATCTCAAAACATTCAAATTTTATGGGACAATTACTGAAAGGTCCCTGAAGACTATAGAATATATGAGCATCCCTAAATGGCTAAGTTTTATCTATTTAAACCCTAAATCGAGAAAAACCCTAAAAATAAAATACATATAAAAATGTTTTATGCAAATATCCAAGCAATAATGACTAAAATGCACCTTTAATGAATAAACACATAATAATGCAATTTTTATGCAACAAGACGCAATTTTTTTATTTAAAAAAAAGTTAATATGCAATTTTGTAAATTTTTGAAAAATTAAACAGACATGTTCATCAATAATCATCACAATACATACAAAATCAAGATAATCAAACCCTAACCACTCAAACCAATATCAGAATAGTGAAATTTAAACTTTGTGTGTACAATACAAATTATCGAGGCCAATCTCAATTTTTCTCAAAATCACAACTTTTGTATCAAAATAGAATGAGTAAGTCAAACTAACCTTGTCATCTTGATCTCCAAATTGATCTTTTCAATGTGCCAGGCAATATGATAAGAGATTGTAGTAATAAATTTTTTCTTTCTACTTGATATATAAATTTTTTAAGAATTTTCTTGCTTTTCTTTTTCAGTTGCCTACAATTAGTAACTTTCACTCTACCTTCTAAGGTAGGTTTTTTCTCATGGTAGTCCATCATTTGTCATATTTATGATATACAGACTCATATTACTCAAGGATAACTTTACTCTTAAGAGTTGCAGGTAGCTATGTTTGACTAAGGTGCCTACACATCTTAATATCTTTAATTAAGATAAGAGTCAAAAGTATATAGTCAATGTTCAATCCATTAATTCAACATTAGAAGTCTTAAAATCAAAAAATCAAGTTAGAGTCAAGACTTTAAAGATATATATGTATTAAAATAAGTCTAAGTTAAGCAATAAAAAAAATGTTTCAAGCTTTCAAGTCATCTAGTCAAGACTTTTATGCACATAGTGATTCAAATAAAGAACATGTCATGTAAGAACACATGCGAATTATGTATTAACCATGTCATGAGATGTAAAAAATAATAATACATATACATAAGTTGTAGAACATGACTGCATAAAACCAATACCTAATGCTTTTCCTAAGGAATCAAATCTAGACGCTTTCAAAGCTTTAGTAAAGAAATCCAAAAGTTGATTTTCTATTTTAATGTACTTCAGAGAAATAGTCTTACTTTCAACTAAGTCACAAATGAAATGATGTCTAATATCAATAGGCTTAGTTCTAGAATGTTGAACAAGATTCTTTGAAATATTAATAACGCTTGTGTTATCACAGTATGCAATAAAAATATCTTGAACAATACCATACTCTTCGAGAATTTGTTTCAACCAAAGCAATTGAGTATAATAGCTGCCAATAGCAAAATATTCGGCCTCAGGAGTAGATAAAGAAATTGAATTTTATTTTTTTATTGTGCCAAGGTATAAGATTGTCACCAAAATGAAAACCTCCATTGATGCTCTTTCTATCATTAGAATTACCTACCTAATCAGCATCACTATGTCTTACAGTACTTGAATTAGTATCTTTAACATACCAAATTCCATCATTAATAGTTCCATTTACAAAATGAATGATATGTTTGGCTGCAGATAAATGAGATTCCTCCGGATTTGCTTGGCATCTAGCACAATTACCAACACTAAAAATAAATATTCACTCTACATCCAGTTAAATAAAGTACGCTACCAATCATACTTCTGTATAGACATGGATCAACATCAGAACCACTGTCGTCTTTTGTTAGTCTTAAATTAGTGCTCATAGGTGTTCTTATATGTTTGGCCAAATCTAGCCTAAACTTTTTCACTAAATGTTTGGCATACTTACTTTGAGAAATGAAGATGCCATTTTCAAGTTGTTTCACTTGTAAGCCTAAAAGACTCACCGACCACGCTCATTTCAAATTATTTTTTTCATTTGATCAGCAAATTCCCGAACATGCATTAGAGATTAGAACCAAAAACAATATCATCCACATAAATATGAGCAATCATAATTCTAGGATTAAAGATATTTAATAAATAAAGTCTTGTCTACTCCCCCTCTCTTGTAGCCTTTTTCAATTAAGAATTTAGTTAATCTTTCATACCATGCACTAGAGTTTGGTTTAATTCATATAAAGCTTCTTTCAATTCGAAAACATAACTAGAATTATATGGATCTTCAAAGCCTTTGGGTTGTTCAACACAACCTTCTTCATTCAAAATTCCATTAAAAAATGCACTTCTAAAATCCATTTGAAATAATGTAAAGCCAATTAAACTAGTTATAGCAAGTAATAGTCTATTAGACTGTAGTCTAGCCACAAGACCTTTAATTTATGTATAACCTTGTCCTACTAACCTAATCTTCTTCATTCAAAATTCAATTAAAAAATGCACTTTTAAAATCCATTTGAAATAATTTAAAGCCAATTAAACTAGCTATAACAAGTAATAGCCTATTAGACTGTAGTCTAGCCACAAGACCTTTAATTTATGTATAACCTTGTCCTATTAACATAATCTTCTTCATTCAAAATTTCATTAAAAATGTACTTTTAAAATCCATTTGAAATAATTTAAAGCCAATTAAACCAACTACAACTAGTAATAGCCTATTAGAATATAGTCTAGCCGCATGACCTTTTATTTATGTATAACCTAGTGCTACTACCCTAGCCTTATATCTCACTATATTACCAAATTCTTCTATTTGCCCTTGAAGATCCATTGGGTACTAATAATATTAATGTGATTTTACCTAGGAACTAGTGTCCAAACAATATTACACTCAAATTATTCAAGTTCTTCTTGCATAGCTTTAACCCAAAATTTATCCTAAAGCTTCCTTCACATTTTTTTTGGTTCAATTAATGAGGTAAAACAATTAAATCGAACAAGATTTTCATACTCACTAGTTACCATAGAGTTTCCTGGACTTCTAATAATAAGATCCAATTAGTGGTTCTTTACAAGCTTGAAGATAATGTTTTCTTCACTTGATCATGATCAATTTTGATATGTGATTTTATATTTTCTTCCTCACTATTTTCTTGAGACGACTAGGAAGAATTATTATTCGTCAATAATAACATTAGCGAATTCTATAATAGTTTGAGTCCTCACATTATACACATAAAAAGCTTTGCTATTAGTAGAATAACCAAGAAAAATACACTCATCACTTTTGAATCAAACTTACTCAAGTATTCATAATGTTTCAAGATATAACATTTACTACCAAAGATGTGACAATAACTTAGATTAGGTTTCTTACCTTTCCACAATTCATAAGAAGTTTTCTCAATGCCTGGATACAAGTACACGGTTAATAATATAACATGCAGTATCGAAAGCTTTTGCCCAAAGATGTTTACTTAACTCTTAGAATTTAACATCGTACATGCCATTTTGTTCAACAATTTCATTTTATTCAAGAGTAACAGGTGCTGGAAATTTATGTGTTATACCATGTCTATAAAAAACTCCTCAAAATTGGCATTTTCAAAATTTTTACATGATCACTTCTAATTTTTCCAATATCATGATCTTTTTAATTTTTTTAATTTAACATATTATTTTTTAACACACCAAATATATCAAATTTTTCTGTAATAAAATCAACTTATATATATCTAGAGAAATAGTCTATGCAAACAAAACCATACCTTTTTTCAGCAACAATTTCCACTGACATTGGACCCATAAGATCCATATGAAGTAAATCAAGTACTGCAGATGTGGTGATGTATTGTACAGCCTTGTGCAATGTTATTTGTTGTTTGCAAATTAACAAGAATCACAAACTCCAAATTGTTTATTGTTGAGCTTAGGTATTCCTTGTACAATTTCTGCACTCATCCGCTTGATCAATAATTTATAATTCAAATGACCAAGTTTTTGATGTCATTTCTCAGTCTCATCAAAAGTAATTTATGATACGTAATAGATTGGATCAATTTATACTAATGATTAGATGATCTAATTCCTTCAAGCATACATTCGCCCTTGTTATTATATATTTGATGTTTATTGCTATCTATCAAAAGTTACCATTAAGTTTTGATCATAAATTTGACTAATACTCAAAAGCTTAGGGCCTGTTTGACCTCTATTTTCATTCTTGGTTTATAAATACAATTGAAAAACACGTTTGGTGGGCTAAACTCAGAAATATATTATAAAACAAAAAATTCAGATTCAGTTTTCCAGTTGTAAAGGTGAAAACGTGTTTAATGTGTTTTCAAATGAATTTACAGTTCACACTAAAGAACAAACTACAGAACAAATCTCAAACATCTCTGGCTCGTATTCTCTTCATCAACAGCTCCCAAAGTCCCCGATCTAAACTCTCTGCTCTCATTATCACTCTCTTCTTCCTCTTTCTCTAGATCTACAACACATATCTCTCTCTCTCTAACTCGATCTGCCAGTCCGTTGATGCTGCTGCTGCTCGATCTCGGCTGTTGCAGCTGTTGTCTTCACTTGGTATTTGCTCCAGCTGCTTCCAGTCCGTTGCTGCTGCTGCTGCTTGATCTCGGCTGTTGCAGCTGTTGTCTTCACTTGGTATTTGCTCTAGCTACTTCCAGTCTGTTGCTGCTGCTGCTGCACTTCCAATCCGTTGCTGCTGCTGCTAGATCTTAGCTGTTGTAGCTGCTGTCTTCACTTGGTATTTGCTCCAGCTACTTCCAGTCCATTGCTGTTGCTGCTGCTCTTCCAGTCTGTTGCTGCTACTGCTAGATCTCGGCTGTTGCAGCTGCTTTCTTCACTTGCTCTTTGCTCCAACTACGAGTGCTTGCTGCAATCTGCTCTTCCACTCGTTTGCTGCAACCACTCACTCGGTGCCATCTTTGCTCCATCTCTTACTGGTATATTTCTTTCTTTTTTCTATTTGGCTGAATTTTGAATGTAATTCTTTTTGTTTAGCTTGGACCCATATCATGTTCAATTCGGCAAATTGGATTCAATTGGGCAGATTGGATGTTGCTATGTTCAATTAGTTTTTTAGGCAAATTAATTGGGTGTAGTTTTTGATTATCTTGTGTATTGGTGTTTGCTCTGGTTTTAAGTGGCATGTGGAAACTGTTATTTTCTTTGGATGTACCCATCTTTGATAATGGACAATATATCCAGTAATTGAAGCCTAGCACTTATTATCCATAGAGCAAGTTACTCCGACTAGCTTACTGAGCCTCATCTTTATTTCATATTTGAAATTGAAATTCATTTGGCAATTGCCTAATGCTGTGGGAGAAAATTAACTACAACTTCATGGAAAAATCAGAAATTATTTTAAGATGTTATTGAATTATTTTGAGTTGTTGGAATTTTTGCTTTACAGAACTTGCTACGTATAGATATTCAGAGACTTGTTTGTGAAATACATGATTTTGTATTGGAAGGTTGCACCCAACATATACAATTGAACTTGGTGTAACTTTCTGGTGAATTTTGGCAGCTTCCAGTCCTTCTGAGTTTGAATTACCTCTTGAATATATCGATATGCATTTTATTGACATTTGTTGCAAACAATTACTTTGATTTTTTTTATTCATTTTATGAAGTTGTGATTATTAGAATTTGGGATAGGGCTTGTAATAAGGTTTGGACTGTCAAATTTTGAATAACATTGTACATTTGAAAGCTGTCTTTTTCTACGCAAACATGCTGACATGCACATACACACCATGATCTTTCGAGTAACATTCATTTTGTAATCTATGACATGTTGCTAAAATTACTTTCATGTTATGTTGAATTTGATTAATATTTGATATGTATTATTTTTTTTTTAATTTTTCAAGATATGGATCCACATGATGTTGATGTTGAGGATAAGGCCGATTGGTCTAGCCGAATTGAAAATGTTTTTATTTGTATAGTGCATGACCATGTTAAAAAAGGTGATTTATAAACATCAACCTTTACTAAGAAAATTTGGACCATTATAAGTGATGAGTTATTTGAACAATCCCACAAAAGATTCAATGTAGGGCAACTTAAGTCCAAGTTTAATAGGTTGCGCAAAAAACATCGAGAGTTTTCTGACTTAGTAGCTCATACTGGGTTTGGTTGGGATCTTGTTTCAAATACGGTCACAGCATCGGAAGCTGTTTGGGCTGAATATATTAAGGTAAAACTATATTCACAGTATATTAAATAGTTTCGTATAAAATTAAACTATTATTATTTGGTTTTATACACTTATTTGTTTTCCACAGAGAGTGCCTGGAGTGAAGCTATATCGTAAAAAAGGATTAGAGCACTACCAAACCTTAGGGGAGATATTCAACACCACCACAGCTTCTGGCCATTTGTGTTTTTCATCTAGCCAAGTTCCATTGTCCTCGGATGAGGAACGTGAATTGGAAGAGAATTTCCTTGGTCATGGAGTTCATGTTGATATTGAGGATGACGATTTAATGGAACCTCTTTCTGAGACTAGGACGGAAAAAAGGCCTCGTCGGCCAATTGCAACTGAGCGTGGTAAAAACAATAAGAGTGAGTTTGACAATTACTTTAAAATGGCTAGTTTAGTGATGAATGCTAGAATGGAGATGGTTAAGTGAAAAAGTGCGGAGTCAACTTCTCAATGTGTTGAAAAGTGGTCTATTGAAGAGTGTATTGAAGCTGTCGAGAAATTGGGAGACATTGATGGAGATACATACAACAAATTGATGGATAAGCTAGTGCCCAGTATTGAGTGGAGGAAAGCATTTCTGAGCATGCCTGAGCATAGGAAAAAATATTGGTTAACTAGTTTATAGTTTGTTGTTTAAGATATAATGTGTTTAACTTGGATGTTATTTGGATATTATTGGTTGTGAACTGTGTGCTTGTTTATTTTATAGTTTGGACTTTGCAATACTTTTATTTGTTGAACTTTATGTTATTTTTATAAGTTGAAATGTGTTTGTTGAACTTTATGTTATTTTTATAAGTTGAAATGTGTTTGCTGAACTTTATTTTATTTTATTTTTGTGAGTTGAACTTTTTATTTTTTTAGATCAATTATCATATACTTGAAATATAATCTAGGATTTTTTTTTAATCAGATCAAAAAAATGAATAACAATAACAATGAAGATGATGATATTGACAGTTTAACTGATATTGAAGAAGAGGTTTTAGCTGTAGCCATTGCTATAAAAATTTATGAGAAACAACAGCGTGCTATTAGAAGGCAATGCTATATAGGACAATTGTCTGGAATTGAATTTGTTCAAGAGTTGTTAAATGGTCATCCAGACAGGATGTATAACATGTTTCGAATGGATAAAGAAGTTTTTATTCGATTATGTTATACACTTGAACATTTACAGTTATTAGAGAATGATAGACAAGTTTGTATCAAGGAGGCTGTAGCAATGTGCTTGTATATATTGTCCCATGGTGCTGTTGTGCGGGTTGTATCTGAACATTTTCAATGTTCACCGAAACTGTGTTTACAAACTTTAAGCGTGTGTTAAAAGCATTTTGTCACTTGGCAAATCACATTATAAAACCAAAACCTCAAGGGGAAGCGCCATTAGAGATTAGAAACAATCCAAATTTTTTCTATATTTTGAGGTAAGAAATTCAATACACGTTACTTTAATATTTATGTGACATTAACATTTGGTTAATAAATTATTAATTTTTTCATTTATTCGCAGAAGTGTATCGGTGCAATTGATGGAACCCACATTGCTGCATGGTCACCAGCACAGAAATAGATATCATATCGAGATAGAAAGACTCAGGTAACTCAAAATATCTTGTGTGCATGTTCTTTTGACATGATGTTTACATTTGTATATACGGGCTGGGAAGGTACCGCCAATGACTCAAGGGTGTTTATCGATGCCTTAAATAGACCAGAATCTGGGTTTCCACTACCGGAAGAAGGTAAGAATATTTATATATATATGTGTGTTAATATGTTTGGCTTTTATTTTTTAATTAAGTTATGTTTTATTGTTTCTATATTTTAGGATATTACTAAATTGTGGATTCTGGATACATAAATATGAAGGGATTTTTGACACCATATAGAGGTAAGAGATATCATTTACGTGATTATAGAGGACCAAGTCGAGCACCTAGAGGTCCCCAAGAATTGTTTAATTATAGACATTCATCATTGCGTAATGTAATTGAGCGATGCTTTGGTGTTTTAAAGGTGCGATTTTCAATTTTAAGGGACATGCATAATTATAGTTTACGTAAGCAATGTCTAATTCCAATTGCATGTTGCGCTTTGCATAATTTTATTCGACGAGAAAATGCAAGTGATAGGTTATTTGGGGACTTTGATGTGGAAGATTTGGTTACCAATGATGAAGGAGACACTAGTAGGCCACTTACTAATATTGATTTATCTCCAGCAACTGTCACAGAGATGAATGCTACAAGAGATGGAATTGCAGCTTTTATGTGACATGATTACATACGTAATGCATAATGTGTATCATGTAGTTTTTTTATAATTATTTTGTTTAAATCATGTGTTGTAATATATATCTTAATTATATGGTGTAAAAACAATGACAATGTCAAACTTTTTTTAATTAATGTTAATTCATAAACTTTATTATCGTGTAATTTTTTTATATTAAATTTGGTTAAATTATTTTGTTGTATTTGTGTGTATTAGCTAAATAATTATTTTATTACTATAAATATAATGTAAATGATTAGTAAAAACTGTTTTTGAAAAAAGCATTACCAAATGCATATTCTTTGTTTTTATCATTTTCAACTGTGTCTACCAAATGCATATTATTGTTTTCAATTTTAAAATATAGGATACAAAAAATGATACCAGACACATATTTAAATTCGAAATACAGCAACTGCAAAACACCATTTTCATTTTCGTTTTTATTCTCATAAAATACAAATTAAAAATAATACCAAACAGACCCTTAGCTATCAAGTTTGCAATATGTAAAATATTTTAAAATCTAGGAAAACTTTCAATATTTAAAGTTCCTTTTCCAAGCACACAACTTTAAATAACATCAGCAAAGGTTGCATGTTCTCGGCTGCGTTTTTCATAATTAATTAAGACACTAAAATCACCTGCCATGTGTCTAGAACAACCACTATCAAAGTACCAGAAATAATTAGTATAGGCTTGCAAAGATGTAATTTTCATATATGCCTTTAATTCATGTTTCCTAATCCAAATTGGTAAATAAAATCACCATCAGATTCAAGTTTAGAATGGGAAGCATATTGAGATTTATTTTTTGAAGATAAATTAGATGAAAAAACTTTTTTTTATTTACTTTATAAGCTTATAGTATCTAGGTATAATGTGTTCTTTAACATGGCAAAAGTGACAAGTTGGAATAAACCTTTCATACTTACCATATGAGCTCAAAGTATAATATGCCACCGATTTACCTTCCACTTCATTCGGAGGCTTTGCCATAGGTAGTGGTAGAGATGGCAATTTAACCCGGACCCAGCTCGGACCCGGACGAACCCGGATAATCCGGTCCGGGTTGAACCCGTACCGGAATAAAAATAAATCCGGATCCGGATGTGATTTTACCAACCCGTACGTCTCCGGGTCCGGTTCTGGGTTCGCATAAACCCGCATATGCGGAATCCGGACCCGGATGTCCTTATTTTAGCATTATATTTAAATTAATTTTTTAATATAAAAAGGGGAGATAAAGTCAATGCCCTAGTTCATACTTTCACTTCACAGCCGCCCAATTCATTTTTCTCCTATTTCTTTATCTTTTCTCTTCTCTTCTCTTCACTTCATCAAATCATCCTTTTCATCTCTCTTCAATTCTTCTCTTCGTCAAATCATCATCGTTACTCATCATCACTTCGCAACGCTGTGTTCCCGTTCATCATCATCATCAGCCTCTGTTTGGCAGCCATTTGTCCATCACGATCTTGATTTTGGCTGCTGTTCATCCGCCTTTTGCAAATAATGATCGCAGCTGTGACGTGTTCATCATCATCATATCATCAACAGCCGTTGTTCGTTGCTTTACCAGACTCCGATTGTTGAATTTTGTGAACTAAATCCCTAAATCGCGGCTGTGAGATGAATTGTAGATATGGATTTGTATTTTGTGAATGTTGTATCATAGATCTATGGTTTATTGCTTTGAAATTTAAAATCTGTAAATTTAAAATGGTTTATTGCTTTGTATTTTATTTGGGTAGAATCTGGATTTGTAAATTTGTGAAGTGAATTTGATTTTTTTTTTATTTGTATGTGATATGGGTTGAAAACCCGCAATCCGGAAACCCAGATTATTCCGGGTGTAACTTGTACCGAACCCGGTGTCATAAAAACCAGGTTTAAATCCGAGTCCGGTACAATATTTTAGTGTTTGGGTCCAGAATCGGGAAGGCCAAACCTGGACCCGGACCCGATTTTTGCCATCCCTAGGTAGTGGTAGTTTGATCGTCAGTTGAAAGACTTTAACAAAAGCAATATTTGAACTTGAAGTAATTTTATTCTGATACCCAAGACCAGGATGATTTGAACTAGATTTTCCCAATCAAAATTTGGACAAGTTGCTCTATTCCAGTATTCATCATTCTTAAATATTTTTGACTACTTTCTAGCTTCGCTGAAGTTGCCTTCAATTTTTTTTTAGGAATAATGTTTAAAGGTTGATTGTCTCACTTTCAAACTTCAACTTTTCATGAAAAAGTTCTGATAATTAAGCTCACATTTTCTTGCATTTTTAATTCATCTTTATCCATTCTAAATACATTTGATCATATTCTTTACTCGCAGTTCTAGAAACAACATTAACATTATGGCTCCTTTCAACTTCTAAATTAGATTATTCATCACTTGACTTCATACTCGAAATTATAACATTATTATAGGGAAGAATCCTTAAATCACAAGGAGAAGAAATATCACTTGATTTTAATATTTGATCATCAGAATCTTCAAGTTTCAACCTTTTATCATGAACAAGTCCCCCGACAATATCCTCATCATCAATGCTCGAGCATTATTATAACTTTTTATTGTTTGCATTGCTTTCTTCTTTTTCAAGATGTAATTAGGACATTGAGTTTGAATATGATTGAAACCATCACAAGCCCTGTATTGAATACTTCGGTCTGTATTAGTTTCAAACAAATTAAAATTACAAGAAAATTTACCCTTTTATGTAGGTTGTGGCTTTGATGCGAATTTCTTCTTCTTGCTGTTTCGAGAATTTCCTCGAGTCAAATTTTGAACCTTCTTGGTGATCATAGCTAGGAAATTTTGCATGTTTTTTATGGTTGTCGAAGCCAACAAAAATAAATTCCTACTCTAAATAAATTGTGTATAGTGATTGAGCAGGATCGTGTCCACAGAGATCAGTAATTATTTAAATCCTTTTGAAACGTAAAACGTAAAATGGGGGAATTGTTGACAATAATAAAAATCAAATTAAAATAACAAGAATGCAAATTAAAGTTGTAATTCAAATTGGAGAAAGCTCTGGTTGAAGGAATTAATTCAGCTTGATTCGACTACTGATCATTGATTCAAATATAGATTATTATTACTCATGAATAGACCGGTTATAGCTATTGAGACCCTCTAATAGCCAATCTCTCCTTAATTAGTCGATAACCAAGGTACGACCGTTGGATATTTCCCTAATCAATAGACAACCCTAGATACGATCATAGGATTTAATCAATTGACAGCCTGAAAAACTAGAGAGACCCAAATCCCAATCAACACATATGATGATTCATTTAAATTAGATTGTTTATTTTCACAACACAACTCTCTGCTAGTTATTTGTCACAAACATTAAATTCTTCATACGATGAATCCTTTAATTGACAATAGATTAAGTTGATAATTAAATAGTGGCCAATTACCTAATTAACAAACATAATCATGAAACTAATTCAGAGAATAAACAAATACCCAAAAAGTAATAAAAAAATTAAAGCATAAGAAAGATCTCACAGTAGTGATGAATCAAAGCTTCATTATCCTTTAACCAAAAAAATAGGTTTAGTTCTTCATAGAGAGAAGAGAAAAATTAGATCTAGGGCTTCTTTCTTTTTCTCCAATCCAAATCCCCCTTTTTCACAATAGATTCATCCCTTAAATACTCTCTCTCTCTTCTCCTCTAGAATTCTATTTAAAATAAAATACTAATATCTGAAATATTAAATTCGTAATTACAAAAATAACCAAAAATACAAAACACGTTAAACTAAAAACTGCAGGTTCGTAGTTGACAGCACGCGCCCACGCCTTATCAATAAAGTTCTTCTGACGCTCTAAATTTCTCCAAGAGAACAATCATCTTTAAACATCATCTTATACCTCAATTTTATCACAAATCAATAGAATTGCACCTACAAAAGTAAAACACAAGTAAATCATTATTATTAAGTGCAAAACATCGATATTAAGAGAAGTAAACAATGCAAAACTAGTGCATAAATTGCACTCTAACAAATTCCCCCACACCAAGATGATGCTTGTCCTCAAGCATATAACTCAAGATTAATCCCAAATCTCCACTCAATTCATATCTCAACTCATCCAAAAACAATTTTAAGCAAGTATACCTCAAGAAATTAAGTTGATCAACATTCGAGAGACAAGGATTTTAAAGCATAGAATCTCATAAGATAGAATAAGAACATTCAACCACCAAGAAGATCCATTCAAAATTCAAGTGCAACAAAATTTAATAGCCCTCTCAATAACTTCACTCCATGCACTCAAAGTGTTTAGGGTGTCATTTATTCACTCAAATCAAATCAAAGAATGCTATTACCATAAGCTTGCTCATATATCACATCTCAATCCACAAAACATGAATAAAATGCAAAAATCTAAGGGTCTTAAAAGGGTTGTAATGGGGTTAAATAGGTTGAATGAAAAAGAAAGGTTTACGAAAAAAAAAGAGATCAAAATGAGAAGAATGAACTCATGGAATGAACTTATGATATCAAAATGCTTATTTCTAATCAAGTCACCAAGAATGTAAACATTTTTTTTCTTCCTCTTTTTTTTTCGATTATTCTTTTTTTTTTGGTGATTTTTTTCTTTTTTTTTGTTTGTTTGTTTTTTTTTTGAATCAAACAAAAGAAACGAACCTTGCACAATTTAATTCAAGCATAATGCTTGTTGATCTAATTGAGAAACTTTATTACAAGGTAGAAAAAGCAACAAAATATATCCACACAATGAGTCCAAAAGTCTCCTTAAATTGAGGCTCAAAAAGAAGAAAAATGGTTAAGTAGACGGAGAAAATTAGATGGGTAATGGTTAAGGCTCAAGCAAAGATAGCAAATAAAGGTCTTCGGGTAGAGAAAAAAAAATGCGAGAATAGAAAAATGGAAAAGGGTTTGCCCTTATCATTTTAATGCATAAAATCCTGTAATGCGGCTTCAACATGCATAACAAAGCAAGTTCTAGAATAAACAAACTAAGATTGATATTCACATAACAAAAATATTAGAGCAAAGTGATTGCTCATAGGCTCAAATCCTCACAAAGTTGGTAAATTTGCCATCAAATCATGTACACTCTTCAAATGAATCAACCATCAATAGTGGTGTAGAATGAGAAGAAGGTATGAGTAATATATAAAAGAAAAGGTAAAAATGATAAGAAGTGAGAAAGATGTATGTAGTAATATGAAAAGTGAAAGATAAAATGTGAGTGATGAAAGAGTATGGTAAAATAAAAATAGACATGAATAATTTGAGATAAATGGGAAAAAAGTAGTGAGAAGGAAAAGAAAAGAAAAATAATAATATATGAAGCATACTAACTCCAAAATCATTTAAGGATGAGTAGAGTGAAAATAGATGAGTAGAGTGAAAATAATAATTCCAGGCATCAATAATGCAAAAATCCCTCCCCCACACCAAGAACTTACATTGTCCCCAATGTAAGATAATCAAAGCTCACAACAAAATTAAAGCGTAAGGATAAAAGATTAAAGGCAAAAAGAAACTTTCCTGAATTGTGAGCTTTGATCCACATAACGTCTATGGGTTTGGCGTGAATATGAAATTGTGTTCCATGGAACCGTAGTGGGAGCGGCAATCTTAGATTTCTTCGCGACGGGTGTCTTTTTTGATGACTTGGAAGTATATGCTTTCCTCTTCGGCATTTTTACAATAATTGCACTCACAGATTTTGATTTACCCGGTTGGAATACATGGCATAGGCTGGTTGCGTTGCGCTGCTGCTCGATTGGAGCTTGCTGCGTGGCTGTGTTGCGCGCGAGAGCTGGTTCGCGCTGCTGGTTCGTGCTGCGTTGCGGGGCTGGATCTACGCACTGCTGTGTTGCGCGCTGCTGGCGGGGTACGCGGCTGCTGCTGCTGCGTGGGATGTGTTGCGCGCACGGTTGCTGCTGCTGCGTGGGCTGCGGAGAAAAAGGTAATCAACAGTGAATTTTTTTTTTGAATTAGGGATTTGTGAACAGTGATTTGTGATTTTTTTCTTTTTTTTTCATTTTTTTTAAATAAATAAATAATATATATATATAAAAGAAAGAAAAGAAGGAAAAAAATAAATAAATAAAAAGTTTTTTTTTTTTTTTAGTGATGTATCACTTTCAGACACTAAAAATTTCAGAAGTACTTTTCTAATAAGCACGTGGGCACGCCTTAAAACTATTTTACTTTAAAAATCACAGAAGTACTTATTAGTTAAGACGTGGGCACGCCTTATCGAAAATTTTCTTCTGGCCAAAATAAGCAAAAACATTATTTAAAAAAAATCTGAATCAAAATTAAAAATAAAAGATATAACTAAAATCAAAATAAATAAATCTTTTAGGTTGCCTCCCAAAAAGCGCCTTTGTTTTATGTCTTTGGCTAGACACATTTATGCATCAATCTCCATAATTGGGACTCTCGAGAGCCACATCCTTCACAATATTCATCGAAAAACCTTCATAAAAAGGTTTTAAGCGATGACCGTTAACCTTAAAAACTTTGTCAGAGGTCGGACTTCGAATCTCAACTGCACCATGAGGAAAAATATTAGTAACAATAAAAGGTCCAACCCAACAAGAACGTAATTTACTCGGAAAAAGTTTAAGCTTAGAATGAAAAAGAAGAACTTTTTGACCAACAGAGCACTCATTTCTCAAAATTATTCTATCATGAAATGTCTTCGTTTTTTCCTTGGCAAAAACTTCCTGCATTATAGGGTTAATAACATCCACAGAAAATACCGAATGTTCCTCACTAGGATATTTTATGGCATCATTCATATTGAATTCTATAACCTCTCCATCAAACTCCATAGTGAGAGTCCCTTTATGTATATCCATTTTAGTCCTAGCAGTCTTAAGAAAAGGTCTTCCTAGCAAAATTGTGATAGAATTAGAGGAGCTATCATCTTCCATATCAAGTACATAAAAATCAGTAGGAAAAACCAACTCATTAACTTGTACTAAGACATCTTCTAATACCCCATCAAGATATGCATTAGACCTATCAACTAGTTGAATTATCACGCCAGTTTCTTTTAATGGACCAACATTTAAAGATGAATAAATAGAACGAGGCATGACATTAATAGAAGCTCCTAGATCTAACATAGCTTTTTCAACTCTAACACTACCAATTTTACAAGGGATAGTAAACATACCTGGATCCTTACACTTAGGAGGTAGTTTCTTTTGGAGAACTGCTGAAACATTCTCCCCCATGTGAACTTTTTCATCTCCTCTTAATTTTCTCTTAGAGGTGCATAGTTCCTTAAGGACTTTAGCATATCGAGGTATTTGTTTTATAACACCTAATAAAAGAATATTTACCTCAACCTTGCGAAATGTCTTAAGGATGTCTTTCTCTTGTTCCTCCTTGGATTTTGCAAACCGGCTTGGAAAAGGAGGAGTTATCACAATAGGTAGGGGTTTCGCTCTGGTGGGTTGCGCATCTTGAGATTTAGGCATCAATTCATTCTTTTCAAGCTCATCTTCTACATGCTTTGTCACTTTCTTACTAGGCTCTTGCAACTCCTTCCCACTTCTAAGGATGACAGCACTGACGTTTTTCTTTGGATTCACCTCATATTGTAAAGGCAATCTTCCTAATACTTGAGACTCCAGACGACTCACTATAGTCGCCAATTGACTCATTTGGTTCTCCAAGTTTTGAATGCTTGCTGTAGTTGCCTGCTGAAATTGTTGAGTGTTAGTTGCAAGTGATTTAACAATTTCTTCAAGAGATATACCTGACTTGGAGTTTGACTGTGAAGGTGCTGGTTGTCTTGGTGGATACTGTTGTGGGAATCCTGACGGTCTAACTCCATAGCTAAAGTTGGGATGATCCTTCCATCCCGGATTGTATGTTTGTGCATAAGGATCATACCTCCTCTGAGGCATGCCTGGAAATCCTCCAACTGCATTGGCTTGTTCAACGGGTTCTTCTTAGAGTGTAGGACACATATCAGTTGAATGACCCATATTGTAACAAATGCCACAAGTCTTCACCTGTTGCACATTACTACAACAAACTTTTCCACAAGAGAAGTAAGTTTATCTAAACGTTGTTCAACAGAAGAAATATTTACCTCATTTACCTTTCTTGAAGTGGGATCTTGCCTGCTGCCAAATTGTTGTGCATTGGCAGCCATATTTGAGATCAACTCCCTTGCTTGAGTAGGGGTTTTGTTCACCAACACGCCTCTACTAGCAGCATCTATCATACTCCTATCCATCAATGATAGTCCTTCGTAAAAATATTGAATAAGAAGTTGATCAGAAATCTGATGCTGAGGACAGCTGGCACACAATTGTTTAAATCGCTCCCAATACTCATACAAAGTCTCCCCAGGAAGTTGTCTGATCCCACAAATGTCTTTTCTGATGTTAGCATCTCTTGAAGCAGGAAAGTACTTCTCGAGGAACTGCTTTTTCAAACTATTCCACGTTGTAATTGATCTAGGAGGCAAGTAGTACAACCAATCTTTAGCTAATCCATCTAAAGAGAAAGGAAAAGCACGCAGCTTAATCTGCTCTTCAGTCACGCCTTGTGGTCTCATACTTGAACACACAACATGAAACTCCTTAAGATGTTTATGAGGATCTTCACCTGCAAAACCATGAGACTTGGGTAATAAATGAATAAGACCAGACTTTAATTCAAAATTTACCTCCAAATCTACATATTGAATGCAGAGTGGTTGCTGATTCAAGTCTGGTTCAGCTAACTCTCTAAGAGTTCTTTCTACAGGTGCAGGTCTATCCATCACTTGTTCTTCTGAATCGCTAGATGATTAAACTAAATCAGGCACTGTATCTGTTTCAGAAAGCAAAGGCGACGAGGATCGTTGCTTAGCTCGCTTCGTCTGCTGTCTCAGCTGGCGAGCTGTCTTCTCAATTTCAGGATCAAACGAAAGTATACTTGTACGAGAAGAACGAACCATACACCAAGTAAAACGTAAAAAGGATTAAATAAATGACACCAATCCCCGGCAACGGCGCCAAAATTTGATGGTTGTCGAAGCCAATAAAAATAAATTCATACTCTAAATAAATTATGTATAGTGATTGAGCAGGGTCGTGTCCACAGAGATCGGTAATTATTTAAATCCTTTTGAAACGTAAAACGTAAAATGGGGGAATTGTTGACAATAATAAAAATCAAATTAAAATAACAAGAATGCAAATTAAAGTTGTAATTCAAATTGGAGAAAGCTCTAGTTAAATGAATTAATTCAGCTTGATTCGACTACTGATCATTGATTCAAATATAAATTATTATTACTTATGAATAGACCGGTTATAGCTATTGAGACCCTCTAATAGCCAATCTCTCCTTAACTAGTCGATAACCAAGGTACGACCGTTGGATATTTCCCTAATCAATAGACAACCCTAGATACGATCATATGATTTAATCAATTGACAGCCTGAAAAACTAGAGAGACCAAAATCCTAATCAACACATATGATGATTCATTTAAATTAGATTGTTTATTTTCACAACACAACTCTCTGCTATGTTATTTGTCACAAACATTAAATTCTTCATACGATGAATCCTTTAATTGACAATAGATTAAGTTGATAATTAAATAGTGGCCAATTACCTAATTAACAAACATAATCATGAAACTAATTCAGAGAATAAACAAATACCCAAAAAGTAATAAACAATTAAAGCATAAAAAAGATCTCACAGTAGTGATGAATCAAAGCTTCATTATCCTTCAACCAAAAAAATAGGTTTAGTTCTTCATAGAGAGAAGAGAAAAATTAGATCTAGGGCTTCTTTCTTTTTCTCCAATCCAAATCCCCCTTTTTCACAATAGATTCATCCCTTAAATACTCTCTCTCTCTTCTCCTCTAGAATTCTATTTAAAATAAAATACTAATATCTGAAATATTAAATTCGTAATTACAAAAATAACCAAAAATACAAAACACGTTAAACTAAAAACTGCAGGTTCGTAGTTGACAGCACGCGCCCACGCCTTATCAATAAAGTTCTTCTGACACTCTAAATTTCTCCAAGAGAACAATCATCTTTAAACATCATCTTATACCTCAATTTTATCACAAATCAATAGAATTGCACCTACAAAAGTAAAACACAAGTAAATCATTATTATTAAGTGCAAAACATCGATATTAAGAGAAGTAAACAATGCAAAACTAGTGCATAAATTGCACTCTAACAGTTTTCAACTTCATTATTAGCGTCATCAACATCATCAGCATCACTCTCAAAATTTCGAATCTTAGCTTAAAAAGCAATACTCGTTTCTTTCTTCTTCTTCAAATGATTAATCTCAAAACTTTGAAGTTTGCTAGTCACTTGATTTTTGGTTATGGTGCTTATATCACAATATTCTCCAATTGCTGCAACTTTAATAAGAAATCTTTTCGGCAAAGATCTCAAAATTTTGTAACTAATTCTTCTTTAGAAGTTCTTTTACCAAGAGAATATGAGCTATTAGTGATTGACACTAAAAAGTGTACATTTAATAAGGATAAAATTATTAGTTTTTTACTTATTGTGTCAATTATTCCGTTCATTATTTCTAAATTATTTTAATACTCCCCAAATATATTTTATGTTAAATTAATTTACAATTTATTAATTTTTATCTTGTAAATATTTTTCAGGAATAAAGATGGAATTTGAATTGAAAGTGGGAACAAAGAAGAACTATTGGAACACAATTGAAGAGATGTAATAATAAATAATAAATAAAATAAAATAAAAATAAAAAATAAAAAAAAAATAAAAAAAATAAATAAAAAAAAGAACAAAAAGCAACCATGATTGCTTGTGATGGCCAGGAGGCCATCATGCCTCCTGACCATCACACATTTCAATATATAATATATAATATATATATATATATAATAATAATAATAATAATAATAATAATAATAAAATAAATACAGACAATGCATTCCTTGCCTATAAAAGGCAAGGAAATGTAGGGAGCCAAGGGGAGCAAAGCTAGTATTGAGAAGTTTAAGCTACGAGAGAGAGTTGTAGCCAAGAGGGAACTGAAGAATTTCTGTCTTTCTTTCTTTTCTTTTCTTGTTTCCTTTTGTATCAATTTTCCTTATAATATATTTCAAAAGTTTATCAAATAAAAAGGGTGTTGTGTTTTCTTTCAATATGAGTGACTAATTTTACTAACCTGAGGTGAAAGGTGAAGCTCAATGTTTCAAACTATTAAATTTATTATTTTCCCAAATGAGTTTTTAAGTTTATTTTTTTCTTTTCTAGTTATTTTTATGTCATGTTAATTTCTAAATTTTCTTGGATCTGTATGGTATTTTGACATAGCGTCGACACATTAAAATAGTTGTGGCACATTAGGTACTTTATTCCATATTTATCCACACATATAGTTAGTTGAGAATTAAATGATATAATAATTAACTGGCAAAAGTCAGGCAAAAATATAAAAATGAGAGAATAGTAAAATTATAGTTTGAATACTGAAAGTGGATCTCGTAACCTTAGCATGTCTTTAAATTGATTTCTAGTGATTTCTTTTCTCGCAATTAAATTTCTTTGTTTAAACAAATTGACAATTAGATTTTTAAATTCCATGTGGTTCGACCCCGGACTCACTGGGTTATATTATAACTAAACACTCTTATACTTGGAAGTAATACACTTTTGAGCCGTCTTAAGTTTTTGGCGCCGTTGCCGGGGAGTTTTCTAAATTTGGTGTTAGTTTGTCTTTACTTTATTTTTATTTTATTTTATTATTATTTTTTTGTCGTTACTATCTTTCTGTGATTCTATTTTATTCTCTTTTTGCAAAACTTCAGTTAGCACCCCTCCTCTTTTCAAACTTTAACATTATCCATAAAATTTGTGAGAAACTTCATCTTAACCCATAAACCTTTGCAAATCAGTCCCCAAATTGAATTTATTTATTTAAATTTATACAATTTACTTTATGCATTTATTTTAAATGGTCAGTTCTACGCCTAACATTTTAATTTCAATTTATTTATTCTTGTATATTAATTTATTTAATTTTATGTTTTATTATATGGTTGATTTTAAAATACCGCCTAAACTGTTTCTTTTAATTTCATTGTTTATGGCTGGTTTCACTGCCTAATTTATTTATTTTATTTATTTTCAGTTTTTTTATTTTTATTTCGCATTTTTGCTTATTTAATTTCCAGTTTATTTTTATTTTCTGCAATTTTCATTTAGCGTTTTATACATCATTGTTTTAGCACACATCATTAGCATTGCATGCGTCGTTGGTCTCGTACAAATAGTGGCAGACTAATTAGAAGATCACCTTCACCACCCTTAAATATGGCTGATATAGGAGCTGAAAATTTTTTGGAGCACGAAAATGACCAAGCCTTGCAAAATCTGTTAGCCTAAAGGGCTACACATAATGTAATTTTAATGATAACAAACATGTGTCTTAAGTAAAAATAATAAATATTGTATTTCACATTTTCACTAGTTTTTGAAGGATAATATTTATGCAAGTGAATCAAGCTCAAGACACTCAACGGACAACGGTGAAATCAAGAATAAAGTTTAGAGCTCAACGGATAAATTAGTGCGATAAATTCTTGTAAAGCCGGTATGATTTAATTGATGCATGATTTAGCATTTGAGAAGCTCAAGAGATTAATTTAATTAATTACTTTTTATAAACTAAAAGGTTTTATTTTTATAAGATAAAGTACCTTGTGGTTTTGAGTAATTTGGACTTAAATGTAAAGTTTTGAAATCTTTGATTAAATTTCGAAGTTGGACGTTTTTAGAAACATTTGAAATGCTTTGGATCATACTATAATTTATGAATATTTTGGACTAAAGTGAAAGGTTTTGAGAACTTTGAAAAATATGGGTATTATGTTGAAAAGTACCTTTTTGCGAAATAATAATATCTTTGGGGTCATATCATAATTTTAAAAAGTTTTGGAAAGACAACAATTCTTAGGAAATTCTAAAATTGGACCTATTTGTAAAGTTCTATGACATTTTGGGCCGTAGTATAATTATAGAAAGTTTTAGGCTAAAGTGTAATTTTAGTGAACAATTTTACTGTAGTAAAATTTAAAAATAACTGTAATATCACTGTTCATGAGCGGCTAGCCGGATAAATCAAGCGGCTAACCGCTTGGGCGCGGGAATTTGCCTATAACGGCTAGTTTTCGGGCTTTAACTATAAAAACTCAACTCAAACTTCATTCTAAGAACTAATACAAGCAAATATAAGATCATACAACATATATTGAGCTTCCAAAACACAAATCATCATAGATTGAATCATTGTTGAGCTATTATTTCCATATCTACTCTTAAAGAGAGTTTTTGTTGTAATTTTCATTTCTTATCAAATTGTGAGTGTGTAAGTGTGATAAATACTTAGGGTGAAGAGATTGAGAGATAATCTCTTGATTGTAAAGGTTAATTGAAACCTTGGAAGTCAATTGTAAGAACTTGAAGCCTTGGGAGGCTTGGATAGTGGAATCCTTAAGCTTGGTTGGCTTGGAGGCGTGGACGTAGGCGGAGATTGCCGAACCACGTAAAAATTTATGTGTTTGTTTTTCTCTTCCCTTACTCTTTTATTTTTATGCTTGTTTGAATTTATTGTTCTCTATTCCATTAAGGCGTTAGATTAATTTGTTGTGCGAATTGTATTGCATAATTTTAAAAAACCCAATTCACCCCCCCTCTTGGGTTGCGTAACTTGCATTTCATTTGGTATCAGAGTTTGGTTCTCTTTGTTAACATATATATTTTCATAATGTTGATTTTGATGATAACAAGCAAGATTAAGAATGATTAATCGTTTAAGCTCAAATTATTATTATTATACATTTTAAATAAATCATTATTTTTACATTATAAAGGTTTTATATTTAATGGAAAAATGATTTTATGAAATTGGTTGTTTTTCAAGTTTATGGTTTAATTGAAAGAGTTTTGAAAACTTTGAAATCAATAAGTATTGCTTGAAATTTTGGAGAAGGACTTATTTGAAAAGTGTCATAGCATTTTTGGCTATATCATAATTTCAGAAAGTTTTGAGATTAACAAAGTATTATTTAAAAATTATGAAATTGGACCTATTTGTAAACTTTCATAACGTTTTGGGCCATAATATAGTTTTATAAAGTTTTGGGGTCAAACTATAAATTTGGAAAATAATTTCACTGTGGCAATCATTGTAGCAAACGGCTAACCGTTTATTTAAAACGGCTAACTGATAATATCCAGGAAGTATGTTTTGCAAAGTATTGTTAAAATGATGATTCTGGAAAATAACAGTGAACTGTTTACTGAAAACGGTTAATCGATTATTTTCAGATTGCTAACCTTGAACCGTTTAGTAAGAACGGTTAAACCAAATTTATTTTGCAGGTCTCTGGAATTTAACGGCAAAAGGGTAAGCCTAAACGGCAAACCGTTTATTTGAAATTTGGCCCAACAGTAACTTTTGACCAGCCTAAACGGTTAACTGTTAATGGTTAACAGCGAACCATTTTTGTGCAGATAGTCTATAACGGCTAGTTTTTTAGCTCCAGTTATAAATAAGCTCATTCAAATTCAAACAAGATAGATCACAACACGACCATTAAGCTTATATTCGAGAATACAATCTTCATAGAGCTTTAAACACATTCTTGCTTCATCTATTCACACATTGGGCATTGATTTGTAATCTTAAATATTGTGTGAGAGAAAAATAATTTGTAATCTTTTACTTTGAGTGATTGTAAGTGTTGGGATACACTTGGGTTAAGAGATTGAGGATAATCTCTTGTTGTAAAGGTTCATTGACACCTTGGAAGTCAAGTGTAAGCATTTGAAGCCTTGGAGGCTTGCTTAGTGAAATCCTTAAGCCCGGCAAGCTTGGAGGCGTGGACGTAGGCAAGGTTGGCCGAACCACGTAAAAATCTTCGTGTTTGAATCTCTCTTCCCTTATCTTTTTATATTGTGATTGATTTAATTGTTATTTCTTTAAATTCGTTTTAGATTTGCATGATATTTTGTTTTAGAATTGAATAATTTTTAGAATCCCAATTCAGCCCCCCTCTTGGGTTGCATAACTAGAATTTCATTTGGTATCAGAGCGAGGTGCTATTGTGTAGACTTAACCGTCTATAGTTAAAGATCCATGGCAACCCATAATGACTCAACCTTTAGAGAAGGACAATCCACAATTAGACCACCGTTCTTTGACGGTAATGACTACCCATATTGGAAAACTAGGATGAGAATTTATTTAGAAGCTTTAGATTATGAAATTTGGGAAATTGTTTGTGATGGTTCATTTATGCCTTTGACTAAAAACAAAGTTGGGAAAGATATTCCAAAACCTTCACGGGAATGGAATGAATTGGAAAAGAGAAAAGCTTCTCTAAATTCCAAAGCCATGAATGCCTTGTTTTGTGCACTTGATAAGAAAGAGTTTCATAGAGTGTCTAATTGTGAAAGTGCTAATGAAATTGGCACAAACTGAAGTGT
>NW_006262139.1:5042872-5050555 GCF_000493195.1 Citrus x clementina | reverse complement strand
AGGTACACTCGGCAATATGAATTGTTCCAAATGGAACAAAGTGAGAGTGTGTATTCTATGTATATTAGATTTACGGACATAGTGAACACTCTAGGAGCCCTAGGAAAGACCTTTTCAAATAGGGAGAAAGTTAAGAAAATCGTTAGGTCGTTACCTAAGGAATGGAGACTAAAAAGGACTGCCATTGAGAAAGCTAAAGATTTGAATATCTTACTTGTTGATGATTTAATTGGTTCTCTTATTTCTTATGAGGAAGACATGGCAGCCGAAAGAGGCAATGAGGAGAAGAAGAAAAGCATTGCTCTCAAAGCCTCGAAACATGAGAGTGATGAGGAAAGCGAGCTGGATGAGGAGGAGATGGATATGCTGGCTAGGAGGTTCAGAAAACTTTTTAAGAAATCCGGTGAGCGAAGAAAATTTAGAGACCTCAAGAACCGAAAGGAGAAGAAAGAAGTAATCAAATGTTATGAGTGCAAGAAGCCTGGCCATATAAGAATGAATTGCCCTCTTCTCAACAAGCTCAAGAAGAAAGCAATGGTAGCCACATAGGATGATAGCGATGAGGAAACAAGTGATGATGAAGAGCATCAAGAAATGACAAATCTAGCTCTCATGGTAATTGGAGATGAATCGGATGATGAACTTGATGAGGTAAATGATCTTTTTACTTATGATGAATTATATGATGCTTTTAAAAATTGCATGATAATTGGATAAAAATTGGTAAAAAGAATGCATGTCTTAAAAAGAAAATGGTAAAGCTCACAAATGAAAATGAATCTCTAAGTGCAAAGATTACATGCCTAGAATTAGAGAATAAAACATTGCATGATAGAGTTGCATTATCAAATGAGAAACCTAGCACTTCACATGAGCATCTAGAATCATCTGTAGATGACTTGAAAAATGAAAAGGATGCTTTACAAAAATGCAATGATTCATTAAATGAAAAGATTAAAGGACTAGAGTTAGATCATAAAATGTTGCATGATAGAATTGCATCATTTAAAGGTAAACAAAGTATTTCATATGAGCATGAAAAATCAGATGTTGATGAGTTGATGAAAGAAAATGAAGTACTTAAGAAAAAGAGTAATGAGCTCAACGAAATTGTGTTAAAATTCACAAGTGGTCAAAAGAACTTAGAAAAATTACTAAGTACTCAAAAATGTGTGCTTGAGAAAGGAGAACTTGGGTATAAGCCTAACTTGAAACAAAAATATTATAAAAATATTTTGTAAAGGCTACCTCCACAAGTAATCATAAGATTGTTTGTCATTATTGTAATGGAAATGGTCATATGAGTTTTCGATGTCCAATTAAGAGAAATGTATATTATGGAGTCAAGTGTATTTGGGTTCCAAAAGGAACCAAATCTAACACTCAAGGACCCAAGAGTATTTGGGTACCAAAATGCACACCTTGAATATTTTCTTTGTAGGTACCACAATCAAGGAATAGTGGAGAAGTTTCTCGATGAAAGCTTGTGAGGATAATCACTTGAGTATGATCTAGGAGAAAAAGATGAGGCAAGATGATTTAATTGTTTTGGTAACAATTCTTGCCATATTAATTTTGTTGAATGAATCATGATAAATGAATTTGCGAAAGTATGTTTGTATGATGGAATTATCATTTTGTTTAACATTGAGTGCTTTATCATGATGCATGGTTATATATTTATGATGTAGCTTGTCAATTCATCATGATAGATTTGTTTGATTTTGATGATTGTATGGTCTTTGATTTCATCTTCTTAATTGTCTATCATCATTGTCCATCTCTTATGTATGTGTGAATTCATATGCTATTAATTGTGTTATATCATTTATAAAATTCGTACAAATGACTTATTGCACTTATGAATTTGATCACTTGTTCTTTACTTATAATGATGGCTTTTCGTAATAGTTATGTTGATTTTGATGATCTATATATTGTCATTATGTACTTATGCTTTTCTTAAGTTTTGATGATAAAGAATGTGCATTGATGATTACATTGTATTTGATGAAGCTTTGATCTTATGCAATCTATGATTAGTGAATGAATGCATTTTTTGTACTTTATCGATGTATTGTTGAATATGTCTTACTTGTTTTAAATGATATCGAAAAAGGAAAAAATACATATACTTCGAGAATTTTAAGCATATAAGATTTTTTAAGTTATATTGAAATGTCACATTAGATCTTTGATGAGTTTAGTTGTCTTGATTTATAAAATGTGATTGGTAATTATGGAGCTTGGATAGTTGATAATATGCATGCCAATTTGGTAAAGAAATCAAAACCTCTTTGCGAAGAGCAATTTTAAAAAATTCGGCATAAACTTGGGATGATTTGATTTCTTGATGATTTTGATGATTGAAGATTATATGTGCGCTGCTTGATGAATTGAAGGAGTTGTTGGTTTGTTATAATTGTTTGAACTTATATGGAAGTGTTTTTAACCATATTGTGAATTTGAGGATTTGTTAATTTTTAAGGGGAGACTCTGTCGAAATTTTTGCTCACACAAAATGGGTAATATCTTCATCGAATTATTTTTTTTATGATCTTGTTTCGATTGCATCTATCTATCTTTTCTTTTTTATGATGAAGGGGGAGATAAATATGATATGTTTTTTTGTTAAAATCATTTTAGTTAAAATTTTAAATTGGCCATATATTTAGGGGGAGGATATAATATGATTTTGGATAATATGCATTTTGAACTTTTTTGTTGTCCAAAGGGGGAAACAAAGTAATATATCATTTTGATGTTATCAAAAAGAGGAGAATAATATGGACTTTTGAATATTGTTTTGATGATTAATATGTGATTATGGTGATGATTTTGAGATATGATGATGATTTGATTACATGGTGTGTATCATAATTTATAATAATTTGGGAGTAATATTACTAAACTTGTATTTGAGGTGATGCTTGTTGTTAGGGGGAGTATCTATCCCAATTTCTACTCGGACAACATGGGTAACAAATTTGCTACTCTTTTTCATTTCCACTAAGTTTTCTTTTTGATGATGAGGGGGAGAAGAATACATGTATTTAAATTTGTTAATTTAGGAAAATTGTAAGAGAAGATTATATTTAGGGGGAGCAATTTGTGGAATTATTCTTTAAATACATGAAATGTTTGTCATCATCAAAAAGGGGGAGATTGTTAACATATATGTTTTCATAATGTTGATTTTGATGATAACAAACAACATTAAGAATGATTAATCTTTTAAGCTCAAATTATTATTTTTATACATTTTAAATAAATCATTATTTTTACACTATAAAGGTTTTATATTTAATGGAAAAATGATTTTATGAAATTGGTTGTTTTTCAAGTTTATGATTTAATTGAAAGAGTTTTAAAAACTTTGAAATCAACAAGTATTGCTTGAAATTTTGGAGAAGGACTTATTTGAAAAGTGTCACAGCATTTTGGGCTATATCATAATTTCAAAAAGTTTTGAGATTAACAAAGCATTATTTAGAAATTCTGAAATTGGACTTATTTGTAAACTTTCATAACATTTTGGGCCATAACATAGTTTTATAAAGTTTTAGGGTCAAACTATAAATTTAGAAAATAATTTCACTATGGCAATCACTGTAGCAAACGGCTAACCGTTTATTTAAAACGGCTAACCGATAATATCCAGAAAGTATGTTCTGCAAAGTATTGTTAAAATGATGATTCTGGAAAATAACGGTGAACCGTTTACTGAAAACGGTTAACCGATTATTTTCAGATTGCTAACCTTGAACCGTTTAGTAAGAACGGTTAAACCAAATTTGTTTTGCAGGTCTCTGGAATTTAACGGCGAAAGGGTAAGCCTAAACGGCAAACCGTTTATTTGAAATTTGGCCCAACGGTAACTTTTGACCAGCCTAAACGGTTAACCGTTAATGGTTAACGGCGAACCGTTTTCGTGTAGACAGTTTATAACGGCTAGTTTTTTAGCTCCAGCTATAAATAAGCTCATTCAAATTCAAACAAGATAGATCACAACACGACCATTGAGCTTATATTCGAGAATACAATCTTCATAGAGCTTTAAACACATTCTTACTTCATCTATTCACACATTGGGCATTGATTTGTAATCTTAAATATTGTGTGAGAGAAAAATAATTTGTAATCTTTTACTTTGAGTGATTGTAAGTGTTGGGATACACTTGGGTTAAGAGATTGAGGATAATCTCTTATTGTAAAGGTTCATTGACACCTTGGAAGTCAAGTGTAAGCATTTGAAGCCTTGGAGGCTTGCTTAGTGAAATCCTCAAGCCCGGAAAGCTTGGAGGCGTGGACGTAGGTAAGGTTGGCCGAACCACGTAAAAATCTTTGTGTTTGAATCTCTCTTCCCTTATCTTTTTATATTGTGATTGATTTAATTGTTATTGCTTTAAATTCGTTTTAGATTTGCATGATATTTTGTTTTAGAATTGAATAATTTTTAGAATCCCAATTCACCCCCCCTCTTGGGTTGCATAACTAGAATTTCACTTTTGTTAGGACTTAACCGTCTATAGTTAAAGATCCATGGCAACACAAAATGATTCAATTTTTAGGGAAGGACAATCCATAACTAGGCCACCGTTCTTTGACGGAAATGACTACCCGTATTGGAAAACTAGGATTAGAATTTATTTACAAGCACTAGATTATGAAATTTGAGAAGTTGTATGTGATGGTCCATTTATGCCTTTGACTAAAAATGAATTAGGGGAAGACATTCCAAAACCTTCACGGGAATGGAATGAATTGGAAAAGAGAAAAGCTTCTCTAAATTCCAAACCTATGAATGCCTTGTTTTGTGCACTCGATAAGAAAGAGTTTCATAGAGTGTTTAGTTGTGAAAGTGCTAATGAAATTTGGCACAAACTTGAAGTTGTTTATGAAGGCACGCATCAAGTGAAAGAGTCTAAAATTAGTAGGTACACTCGGCAATATGAATTGTTCTAAATGAAACAAAATGAGAGTGTGTATTCTATGTATACTAGATTCACGGACATAGTAAACACTCTAGGAGCCCTAGGAAAGACCTTTTCAAATAGCGAGAAAGTTAAGAAAATCATTAGGTCATTACCTAAGGAATGGAGACAAAAAAGGACTGCCATTGAGGAAGCTAAAGATTTGAATATCTTACTTATTGATGATTTAATTGGTTCTTTTATTTCTTATGAGGAAGATTTGGCAGCCGAAAGAGGAAATGAGGAAATGAAGAAAAACATTGCTCTCAAAGCCACAAAATATGAGAGTGATGGGGAAAGTGAGCCGGATGATGAGGAGTTGGCTATGCTAGTAAGGAGGTTCAGAAAAATTTTTAGGAAAATCGGTGACCGAAGAAAATTTAGAAACTTAAAAACCAAAAGGAGAAGAAAGAGGTAATCATATGCTATGAATGCAAAAAACCCAGCCATATAAGATCAGAATGCCCACTTCTCAACAAACTCAAGAAGAAAGCTATGGTTGCTACTTGGGATGATAGCGATGAAGATTCAAGTGATGAAAAAGAGTCGCAAGAAGTAACAAACCTAGCACTTATGGCAATAGAAGATGATGATGATCTCAATGAGGTAAGTGATCCAACCTATGATGAATTGTATAATGCTTTCAAAGAAATGCATGATGAGTTGATGAAAATTGGTAAAAAGAATGCATGCCTTAAAAAGAAATTGCTAGAATTTACAAATGAAAAGGATGCCATGCAAAAATGCAATGAGTCATTGAATGAGAAGATTAAAGGATTAGAATTAGAGAATAAAACCTTGCATAATAGAGTTGCATTATCAAATGAAAAACCTAGCACTTCACATGAGCATTTAGAGTCACATGTAGATGATTTGAAAAAGGAAAATGAAATGCTCAAGAAAAAGAATATTGAACTTAGTAATGTTGTTCTAAAATTTACAAATGGGCAAAAGATATTGGATAATATGCTTAACTCTCAAAAATGTGTTTTTGATAAAGGAGGACTTGGGTATAAGCCTAACTTGAAGCAAAAGTATTATAAGAATTATTTTGTTAAAGCTACCTCCACAAGTGATCATAAGATTGTTTGTCATTATTGTAATCAAAATGGTCACATGAAATATAGATGTCCCGTGAAAAGGAATGCATAGTATGGTGTCAAATGTATTTGGATTCCAAAAGGAACCGTTGCTAACGCTCAAGGACCCAAAAAGGTTTGGGTACCTAAGACATAAGATTTTCTTTACAGGGCTTGAAGAAAAAGAAAAATAAATGGTACTTGGATAGCGAATGTTCTAGGCATATAACCGGAAACTATGCATGGTTCTCAAGTTTCACTAAAATAAAAAATAGTGGAGATGTATCCTTTGGAGATAACTCAAAAGGAAAAATTCTCGGAATTGGTAATGTTGGTAAAGTTTCTTCAACTCTAATTGAAAATGTGTGTTTGGTTGAAAATTTGAAACACAATTTAATTAGCATTAGTCAACTATGTGACAAAGGTTATAAAGTTGCTTTTGATAAATCAAGATGTGGTATTGAGAATGC
Source organism: Citrus x clementina (assembly GCF_000493195.1). Lineage (NCBI taxonomy): Eukaryota > Viridiplantae > Streptophyta > Magnoliopsida > Sapindales > Rutaceae > Citrus > Citrus x clementina. The sequence goes on along the minus strand of NW_006262139.1, from coordinate 5,044,033 downwards.
ATGTGATGGGAAAATTTTGTGTATGAGAAATAGATGTGGCAATGTTTACACGATTGATATAGAGTGTGCATCTACTCATGATAAATTTTTTTCGGCATTGCATGATGATGGTTGGTTATGGCATAGAAGACTAGGACATGCAAGCATGGATTTAATTTCAAAAATTTCGAAAAATGATTTAGTTAAAGGTCTTCCAAAAATTAGTTTTCAAAAGGATAGAATTTGTGAAACTTGTCAATTTGGAAAACAAATCAAAACCTCTTTATAAAACAAGAATCATATCTCTACTTTAAAACCTCTTCAATTACTTCACATAGATTTGTTTGAACCTTCTAGATATGCTAGTTTAAGTGGCAAATTTTATGCATTTGTAATTGTAGATGATTATTCTAGATACACATGGGTATTATTCTTAGCTAATAAGGATGATGCCATTGATGCATTTAGAATTTTTTGTAAAAAGGTTCAAAATGAAAAAGGGTTATTCTATTACTTGTATTAGAAGTGATCATGGTGGAGAGTTTGAAAATCATGCATTTGAAAATTTTTGTAATGATTTTGGCATTGAGCATCAATTTTCATCACCGAGGACTCCACAACAAAATGGAGTTGTTGAGAGAAAGAATAGGTCTATTCATGAAATGGCTAGGACCATGTTAAATGAAAATGCATTACCAAAATATTTTTGGGCTGAAGCCGTCAACACCGCTTGTTTTGTTTTAAATCGGATGTTGATTAGACCTCATCTCAATAAAACTCCCTATGAGCTTTGGAAAGATAGAAGACCCAACATTAGTTATTTCAAAGTTTTTGGATGCAAATGTTTTATTTTAAATACAAAAGATAATCTAGGTAAATTTTATCCAAAATCTGATGTTGGCATCTTTCTCGGGTATTCAAACTCAAGCAAAGCTTATAGAGTTTATAACAAAAGAACTTTAGTTGTGGAAGAATCCATGCATGTTACATTTGATGAATCTAACCCCTCCTCTGCAGAGAAAAGAGTTGTTAATGATGATGCAGATGGAGAATTACAGAAAAATCATCAAAAGAGATCAAGAGAATGCACCACAAGAAAATCAAGAGGATAGATAAGAAGAACAAACAAATATGGAACAACAAGAAGGTATTTCCCACACACTCCCCAACCTCTCATCCTAA
>NW_006262139.1:4959856-5042466 GCF_000493195.1 Citrus x clementina | reverse complement strand
TTATTTCAAATGGATGTCAAGAGTGCTTTCCTAAATGGTTATATTATGGAAGAAGTTTATGTGAAACAACCCCCTGGTTTCGAAAATGAAAAATTTCCAAATCATGTTTATAAGTTATCAAAAGCATTGTATGGATTAAAACAAGCACCTAGAGCATGGTATGATAGGCTTAAAAATTTCTTGTTGGATAACGATTTTTCGATGGGAAAAGCGGATACTACCTTTTTTATTAAAAATAAAAATCAAGATATACTTGTTGTTCAAATTTATGTTGATGATATTATTTTTGGTTCTACTAATGAATCTTTGTACAAAGAGTTTTCCTCTTGTATGAGTAAGGAATTTGAGATGAACATGATGGGAGAATTGAAGTATTTCCTTGGACTTCAAATCAAACAAAACAATGAAGGGATCTTCATCAACCAAGCTAAGTATGTCAAAGACTTGCTCAAGAGATTTGGTATTGATGAATCAAATACCAAGAATACTCAAATGAGTACAACAATCAAGCTTGATAAAGATGAAAAAGGTAAAGAGGTTGATATTAAAAAGTATCGAGGTATGATCGGATCCTTACTTTACTTAACCACAAGTAGACCCGATATCATGTTTAATGTATGTTTGTGTACAAGATTTCAATCATGTCCCAAGAAATCTCATTTGTTTGCTATTAAAAGAATTTTTCGTTATGTGAGTGGAACCATAGATATTGACCTTTGGTATCCTAGAGGAACTCACATAGATTTAACTTGTTATTCGGTTGCTGATTTTGCCGGTTACAAGGTCGATAGGAAAAGTACTAGTGGAACTTGCCATTTTCTTGGTCATTCACTCGTTTCATGGTTTAGCAAGAAATAAAATTTGGTTGCACTTTCGACTACTGAGGCGGAATATATTGCCGCAGGTAGTTGTTGTGCACAAACACTTTGGATGAAACAAACACTTAGAGACTATGGCATTAATCTTGAACAAATTCCTATCAAGTGTGATAATACTAGCGCCATAAATCTTTCAAAGAATCCCATTCAACATTCTAGAACTAAGCATATAGAGATTAGTCATCGTTTCTTGAGAGATCATGTACAAAAGGGTGATATTGCATTAGAATTTATCTCTACGAAAAAATAACTTGCCGATATTTTTACAAAACCCCTTTGCGAAGAACAATTTTAAAAAATTTGGCATGAACTTGGGATGATGAAATTTTCACATTAACATCTCTATTTATGTTATTTAATGTATTAAAATTGTTTGCTTGATGATTGTTAATGTTTATGAAGTGTTTGAGCATGTTAGATATATGAGGTGTTTGATTTATTAATTTTTGAATTCTTATGTGCTTCATGAATATATGTTTGTTGGATGGATTATTAGTTTGAATTAATCATCTTTTGGATGTTTAAAATCATGAATCATGCATTAAATTAGCTCTTGAGCTATTTCGGGATCACAAAATGGTCACGGAATTGATCGAAACTAGCCGAAAAGCAAGTATTGTGCAGATGGACAGCCACCAGGCGGCTAGCCGCCTGTTCCGCTTGGAAACTATCCCAAACCTAAGAGCAAGCGGTTAGCCGCTTGGTCACGGGTTGGAGTCATTTTTTTTTTGCTTCTTCTTCTTCCTTCGTTATTTTTCTGCACTTGTTCTTTCTCTTACCCAAACCGTGAAACACCTCTCCATTTTCACTTCAAATTTCTTCATTTTTCATCCATTTTTATGCCCAAATCAACCATTCAAACTAATACCCATGCATTTCATCTTCATTAAACACTTCTCCATCATCATTTCTTCACTTGTTCTTCATCATTTCATTACCATTTCATTCACGCATGAATAGTGCCCCTCCATTTTCTTTCTCAAATCTCTTCATTTCTCACCCATTTTCTTGTTAAAATCAACCACTCAAATCATTATTTATCCATTACTCCTTCAATTTTCACTCTTAAAACAACATTTCATCAATTCTCCACATAAAACCCAAAATAAAAAATTCTCACTCTACTCGTTTCTCTCTCTTCATTTTCAATCTTCCTTTAGTCCATTTCTAATTCAATCTATATCATAAATTAGCCTCATTCATCTCTAGGATTGATTTTCTTGCCTCAACCAAATCCATTTCACTCAAATTTTGTTAAACCCGAAATTGCATTTTTAAGCTCTTTTTTCTTCCAACAATGGCGGGTGGTGACAAGTCCAAGGGAAAACACGTGGCCAAGAAGCGTAAGGATGATCATGGCGATAATTCGGAATTTATGTTGATTCATTTTCCACGACTACTACTTCGGAAATGTTTTCTCAACATTTTCAAGCCAAGGTCGGTCATTACTCCTTATTTCGTCAATCTCAGTAATATGGAGAATTTAGAAATTTGTGATAAATCTCTTAAAGATTTCCTTATTGCTATGGGATGGAAGAATGTGTTGGTTGTTAATGAACATTACTATGAAAATTTAGTCAAGGTTTTTTATTTGAATATAGATATGAAAGTTTCGAATAGAATTGTTACTAATGTTGGGGGAATTCAAATTGAATTTGATGTTGCTTTGCTAAATTCTACCCTTGGAACTCTAAATGAGGGATTGGAACTATATAGTGCTAGAGCCAAAATCAAAGAACCTTGGTTTTCACTTGAAAATGTCATTCGAAAAATTTGTTGACGGTGTGATTTGTCCACTGCGTTCGGTAACTCACCTTTGAAATCTCAAGCCTTACCTCTTCAAACTCGAATCCTTTATTATGTTCTTCATTATGTTATTACTCCTAGGTCTGGTCATGCGGATGAAGTTAGTCGTTTAGATGTAGCCATTTTGGATTGCATTCTAGAGGAGAGGGTGCTAAATATTGGGCAAATTATCCTTCATCATATGCTTAGTACTCCCAGCTTAGCTAAAAGATCCCTTCCATATGCTAGTATTATTACCCAAATTCTAGAGTATTTCCGTGTCCCTGTAACTGAGTCAATCTCCTTGAATTCGAGGAAATTAGGCGATGACTCAATCGCTAATCTGGGTTTTTATTGGAGGGATGATAGCTGGCATAAAGATCAAAGAAACAAAAAGGTTACGGAACTTGCTCCTTCAGATCATCGTTTCTTTAACGATGTCCGTCCCCCACACTTGCTTCCTGATCTTAGTGCTCCATATCTCTCACGTCCTCCACCTTCCGAGGGCCCTTCCTACTCTACTTCAGCTGACTCTAAGGATTCGTTGCAGCAACTGTTAACTAAAGTGGATTCACTTTCTAAGCGGCAAGACAAACTTCAGTCTATGCTTGAAGCTTTTCAACTTCAGTCCATTTCCAAGCGAGAGCGTCTCTTTGCTCAACAGCAGCAGCTTCTTGATGGCCAACAACAACTTTTTGCAGCTCTTGGATTTCCACCACCATCCTCTTCATAACATCCACCATCTCCTTAGCACTCTATTTTTATTTTTTCATTTGTCACTCTGCACTATATCTCTCCATGCATTGTTGTTTTTCATTTGCGGATGACATCTTGTTGTTTGATATTTGGATATGTTGTTTTTAATTTGTGGATTAAGGATGCTTGTTATTTGATCTTCGGATATGTTATATTTGGATGGTGTTTTCAGATTCTTGGAATATTATAACTCTTTGGTTAATTATATGCTTAATTCTTATGTGTTGCTTGATGACTTGGTGGAGTTGTTGGTTTGTTATACTTGTTTAAATTTATATGGAAGTGTTTTTTTTATCACGTTGTGTATTTGAGGATTTGTTCATTTTTAAGGGGAGACTCTGCCGAAATTTTTGCTCCCACAAAATGGGTAATATCTTCATTGAATTATTTTTGATGATCTTGTTTCAAATTGCATATATCTATCTTTTATTTTTCTTATAAAGGGAGAGATAAATATGATAAGTTTTTGGATAATATCATTTTGGTTAAAATTTTTAATTGGCCATATATTCATGTTTCTCGATTATCCATTAACATATTATCGGTCTTAGCATTAATTTCTAGTAATTTTGATGATGAAGGGGGAGAGATCATGTATTTTGAATTCGGAGACATGTAATACGTATTTTGTATTTCAAGTATTTATGCATGGTTTTGAAATATTAAGGGGGAGCTTACAAATTATCATAAATCATATATTCAGGGGGAGTTTTTGTTTTAATTTTGATTTATGTCTTCAATTATATATGCCGTGTATTAAGGGGGAGTATAAATGTCAAAATACATGAGATGTTTGTCATCATCAAAAAGGGGGAGATTGTTAGCCTAAAGGGCTACTCATAATGTAATTTTGATAATAACAAACATATGTATTAAGTGATTTAATAGATATTGTATTTCACATTTTCACTAGTTTTTGAAGGGTAATATTTATGCAAGTGAATCAAGTGAAATCAAGCTCAAGACACTCAACGGACAAACGGCGAAATCAAGAATAAAGTTTAGAGCTCAACGAATAAATTAGTGCGATAAATTCTTGTAAAGCCGGTATGATTTAATTGATGCATGATTTAGCATTTGAGAAACTAAAGAGATTAATTCAATTAAATACTTTTCATAAACTAAAAGGTTTTATTTTTATAAAGTAAAGTATTTTGTGGATTTGAGTAATTTGGACTTAAATGCTAAGTTTTGAAATCTTTAATTTTAATAAGTATTATTATTAAATTTCAGAGTTGAACGTTTTTACAAACATTTGAAATATTTTGGGCCACACTATAATTTATGAATATTTTGGATTAAAGTGAAAGGTTTTGAGAACTTTGAAAAATATGGGTATTATTTTGAAATGGACCTTTTTGCGAAATAATAATATTTTTGGGGCCATATCATAATTTCAAAAAGTTTCGGAAAGTCAACTATTCTTATGAAATTCTGAAATTGGACATATTTGTAAAGTTTTATGACATTTTGGGCCGTAGTATAATTATAGAAAGTTTTGGGCCAAAGTGTAATTTTAGTGAACAATGTTACTGTAGCAAAATTCAAAAATAACGGTAATATCATTGTTCCTGAGCGGCTAGCCGGATAAATCAAGCGGCTAACCACTTGGGCACGAGAATTTACCTATAACGGCTAGTTTTCGAGCTTGAACTATAAAAATTCAACTCAAACCTCATTCTAAGAAATAATGCAAGCAAATATAAGATCATACAACATATATTGAGCTTCCAAAATGCAAATCATCATTGATTGAATCATTGTTGAGCTATTATTTGCATATCCACTCTTAAAGAGAGTTTTTGTTGTAATTTTCATTACTTATCAAATTGTGAGTGTATAAGTGTGAGAAACCCTTGGGGTAAAGAGATTGGGGAGATAATCTCTTGATTGTAAAGGTTCATTGACACATTGAAAGTCAATTGTAAGAACTTGAAGTCTTGGGAGCCTTGGATAGTGAAATCCTCAAGCTTGGTTGGCTTGGAGGCGTGGATGTAGGTGGGGATTGCCGAACCACGTAAAAATCCGTGTGTTTGTTTTTCTCTTTTCTTTCTCTTTTATTTTTATACTTGTTTGAATTTATTGTTTTCTATTCCATTAAGGCGTTAGATTAATTTGTTGTGCGAATTGTATTGCATAATTTTTAAAAACCCAATTCACCCCCCTTTTTGGGTTGCGTAACTTGCATTTCAAACAATGATCCTAATGCGACTGTGCATGGAGTACCATTGGCAGTCATGGATGTTCGTGTGGCTATTAATATTGCAATTAAAGGGGATGCCTTTTTACCAAGGCCTGTCGGGAATGATTGTTGTTTGATATTTGGATATGTTGTTTTTAATTGAAGATGTATTAGTCCAAGTCGATAAATTCATATACCCTGTGGATTTTATTATTTTGGAAACGGAAACAATTGCTAATGAATGTAAACAAATTCTTGTTATATTGGGTCGACCATTCTTAGCTACTGCTAATACTTTGATTAATTGTAGGAATTGATTAATGAATTTATCTTTCGACAACATACCATTGGAACTCAATGTGTTCAACATGTGTAAATAACCTCACCACCAAGAAGATGATGATAATGAGAATGAAGAGATTGATCTCATTGAGCCAATCATTGAGGAACACATTCAGGATGAAAATTTTACAAACTCTGCGAAAATTTATTTTGTTGGTTCTTTTGAATCAAGTAAAGAATTAAATTGTGATACTGCTAACATATGTTCTACACTCGATTTTATGCCAGTACTTACAGCTGACGATGACTAATCAAACTTTGAAGATATAGTACAACCTGAAGAACCAAACAAAGAGGAAGCACCAAAGCTCGAATTAAAGCCATTACCAGAAGAATTGAAGTATGCCTATCTTGGAAAGCAGCAGACATATCCTGTGATAATTTCTTCCCAGCTCACGCATGATCAAAGAGGCAAGTTGTTATCTGTACTCAAAAGGCATAAAACTACATTTGGTTGGACCTTAAAAGACATAAAAGGCATTAATCCTTTAATTTACACACACCGAATACACTTAGAGGAAAATGCCAAAACAACCAATCAACCACAAAGAAGACTAAACCCTCATATAAAAGAAGTGGTAAAGAATGAGGTCCTTAAACTACTAGATATAGGAATTATCTATCATATCTCTGATAGTAAATGGGTAAGTCCAACACAAATAGTACCAAAGAAATATGGAATAACCATTGTAAAAAATGAAAAAAGGTGAACCAATCCCAACACGAATTCCCTCTAGTTGGCGCATGTGCATTGATTACAAAAAATTAAATGATGCCACTAGAAAAGATCATTTCCCCCTTCAATTTCTAGACCAAATTCTCGAAAGAGTAGCTGGACATCCCTACTATTGCTTTCTTGATGGCTACTCTGGTTATTATCAAATCCCTATTGCCTTAGAAGACCCGGAAAAGACCACATTCACATGCCCATTTGGAACATTTGCATTTAGGAGAATACCCTTTGGACTTTTTAATGCTCATGCAACATTTCAAAGGTGCATGCTAAGCATTTTTAGCGACATGGTTGAAAATTGTCTAGAGGTCTTTATGGATGATTTAACTGTATTTGGAAATTCTTTTGATACATGTCTTGATAATCTAGAAAACGTTTTACAAAGGTGCAAAGAAAAAGGACTGGTTTTAAATTGGGAAAAATGCCATGTCATGACCACTTCTGGAATTGTCTTGGGCCATGTTATGTCTTCAAACGGAATTGAAGTTGACAAAGCCAAAGTTGAAGTCATTTCAAAATTACCCTCACCAAAGACAATTAGAGAAGTCCGTTCCTTTTTAGGACATGCATGATTTTATAGGAGGTTTATAAAAGACTTTAGTGCCATATCTAGACCACTTTGTAGCTTCCTAATAAAAGACACACCTTTTGAATGGACTAAAGATTGTCAACAAGCTTTTGAAAAAATAACTACTCTTTTGACATCAGCCCCAATAATGCAACCCCCTGATTGGTCTTTACCTTTTGAGCTAATGTGTGATGCTAGTGATTTTGCTATTGGCGCTGTTATGGGTCAAAGAAAGGAAGGTAAACCCTTTGTCATCTATTATGCAAGTAGAACTTTGAAAAATGCTTAAATGAATTACACTACAACTGAGAAAGAACTACTTGCTATAATATTTGCATTGGATAAATTTCGTTCGTATTTAATTGGTTAATCCAGTATTGTTTATTCTGATCATGCTGCTGTGAGATATTTAATGCCAAAACAGGATACCAAACCAAGGTTGATACGATGGATTTTGCTACTTCAAGAATTTAACTTGACAATCAAGGACAAAAAAGGCACTGAAACAATACCCATAAATGATTCTTTCCCTCATGAATTTTTATTTTCTATAAACAAAATGCCTTGGTAATATTGTTAATTATCTTGCAACAGGTGAAATGCCATGTGACTGGAATTCCCAGGACAAGAAGAAATTCTTAACAGAAGTGAAAAGCTTTTACTGGGATGATCCATACCTGTTCAAGTACTGCTCTGATCAAATTTTTTGAAAATGCATACCAGACAACGAGGTAAGTAGGGTCATTCAATTTTGTCATTCTGAAGCATGCGGTGGCCATTTTTCTTTAAAAAAGATAGCTGCAAAAATATTACAGTGTGGATTTTATTGGCCTACATTATTTAAAGATTCACATGCATTCTGTGAAGTGTGTAAGAATTGTCAAATGGTAGGGTCTATTTCAAAGCGAAACATGATGCCTTTAAACCCCATCCTTGTCATTGAAATATTTGATTGTTGGAGAATTGATTTTATGGGCCCTTTTCCATTATCATTTGGGTTTGTATACATTTTGGTTGCCGTTGATTATGTTTCAAAATGGATTGAGGCAATTCCTTATCGGCACAATGATCACAAGATTGTGATCCGCTTTTTAAAAGAAAATCTTTTGAGTAGATTTGGAATACATCGAGCCATTATCAGTGATGGAGGTAAGCATTTTTGTAATAAGCCATTTGAGTCCTTAATGAAGAAATATGGAATTACACATAAAGTTGCTACCCCTTATCACCCTCAAACAAGTGGTCAAGTTAAATTAGCAAATAGGGAGATAAAACAAATTTTAGAAAAGACAGTTAATCCAAACCGTAAAGATTGGTCTCTTTGACTAACTGATGCACTTTGGGCATATCGTATTGCTTTTAAAACATCTTTAGGAATGTCACCCTATCGACTTGTTTATGGAAAATCTTGCCACTTACCAGTTGAACTTGAACATAAATCATTTTGGGTCATTAAAGCTTTTAATTCAAATCTTGATGATGCTGGTAATGTGCGTAAATTGCAATTAAATGAACTTGAGGAATTAAGAAATGATGCCTATGAGAATTCCAGAATTATTAAGGCAAGAACCAAATTTTTTCATGACAAAAGAATTTTTCGGAAAACATTTAAAATTTATAAAAAAATGTTGCTTTATAATTCTCATCTTCATTTATTTTCAGGGAAGTTAAAGTCAAAGTGGAATGGTCTATTTGTTGTAAAAAAATGTGTATCCATATGGAGCCATAGAAATTGAGAATCCAAAGGATGGTGTCACATTTAAAGTTAATGGTCAAAGATTGAAACCATATCTGGAATACCAACCACATGAAGCAAATACCGAAATCAATTTGAGTGACCCACCAAATTTTAATTAAGCCTTTTCATTTTAACTTTTTGTGAATTTGATTTACTGTTACTCTATCGTTTGAATTGTTTGATTTTTTTTTCTTTTTCCTTTTCCCTATGTCTTGACTGGAGTGCATTGCATTGTTTTTAATTGTGTATTGTTTGACAATTGTGCTTTAGCTCACTAAAGTTTTATACTTGTTATGAGTACGTCCATGAGGAGGTTCCTTTTTGATAATCCTAAAGAGCTTTTACATGTAAAATTTCACCTGAGGAAATTGCTTCGATTTTGTAAATCACATCCCATTTGGGATCTACAACCACCAGAGTTAGTATCTCACATAAAAGATCAAGAAAGACAACTCAACAAAATAGAGGATGATATTTATAATCTGCAATTGGAACTGGAGGTAAATTCAATAAAAGGACGAATGTGAGTTATATTCCTTGTGTGTTTTAGTTTTATTTTGTTGTTCTTTTTCACTTTTGATTTGATTTTATAGATTTGATTCGCTTTATTTTGATTCACTCTCCCCGTATAAATGGCGGAAAACGGTACTCTGTGACTTTTTAAGTCGGTATTCTCAGTTTCCCACAATAACTGAAACCTCAATGTCCAACATGGAAGAAATACAACGAAAATTGCATCAAAGTTTTCTTTCTCTCCCTCAAAATGCTCTTAAGAAGATTTACAAAGGTCTTTGTGAACGATTGCGTTTGTTAATGATCAATGGGATTGGCTCTGAATGTTTGCTGGTTAATTGAAGCAAAGGCTTGACTGGCAGGTGAGTTTTCTGATCCATTCATTTCCTACATGCCTGGTTTTGGTAAAAGTACATTTGCTAAGAAAAGAAGAGCTAAGTGACTTGGCTCTGAATGTTCTCACTGTGTAAGACTCGCTTGCAAAAAGCCATGTTGTAAAACTTTAGGAATGGTTTCTGTGAATTGTGAAGATAAAATCAAATTCGTTAAGGATGGCATGAGTAAAGAATCATTGGATGATATCTTACGATCTCTTGAGACGCATCCGAGCAGATATGTTCAACGTGAAATTCAAAATTTGTGGAAGCTGTTCCAAAAGGAAGACCTTGTTTGCCAGTTTATAAGAAAACTGGATGGGAAGCCTATCCTCAACCCATAAAGGGCGTTCAAGTCGTTACTGGACGTAAAACCGGAGGAAGATGTGAGCCACAATCACAACTACCTGTAAATATCCTTTTATTTTACTGTTCTTTTATCTTTTGCATTATTATTATTATTATTTTGTGTCTTTTTTATATCTAATCACTATTTGCTTTTTCTTTTCACTGTTTGCCTTTGAATCATTAAGCTAAAAACTTCACGCGTCATTTGACAAACACACCACCCCATTTATAGATGTATATCATTATGTCCGTCACCAAGATCCTTAAATTTGAACTCCTTTTCAAGCACTCACAAATTGTTTCTTTTTAGAATTTTTCTAATGGCAGCAACTTCAAGCAGACAACTAAAGAATATTTGTGTGCTTTCTGGATTTCGCTATAGAAAATATAAGGAGTTCGTTTAGGCAGCCATAGATTTTAGTCGTGCTATAGCATAGAGGAAACTATATCTTGTATATGGAGGAGGTGACCGAGGGTTATCAAAGCTTGTCTCTGAAGCTGCTTTCATTTGAGGAAGTCAAGTGCTAGGCATCATTCCAAAAGCCTTAAAACCTTTAGGATGTCTACCAAACCCACAAACTGGAGAAGAGTTAGTTATCTCAGGTATGCAAGAAAGAATATCCGAAATGTTAAATCATGCTAATGCTTTTATTTTCTTACTAGGAGACCTTGCAACTTTAGAGGCGCTAATTACATTTGTTTCTTGAGCCCATTTGAATATCCATAAAAAACCCATCAGTTTGTTAAATGTTAATAACTTTTATGATGGCTTAATAATATTTCTAAATCATACAATAAAAAATTATTTCATTCCATCCTCAGCAAAAAAATTCTTCATTTTTGCTCCTACTGCTAATGAGTTACTTGATCTTTTGCAAGCTTACAAACCAGACCCAGATCCCATGACTTTGGCATTAGATTGGGCAACTGATGACGATGGCAGTAACTCTCGTAAAAAGTGTAAATTAGATTTACCTTTCCGTTTGTAAATATTTCCAGCAGTGGCCAGGTGATATCTTCTAAACTCTACTCCTTTCTTTAGACATTGAGGACAATGTCTCCTTTAAGTTGGAGGGAGGGAATAGTTGATAATTGTGGAATGTCTCAATCTTGGTGATATTTTTACTAATTTTTGTTGTAAAGACTAACTTTGGATAAACATTTGAGTCGAAGATGGCAGAATATAGAATGCAATATCTCTAGAAACGCATCTTCTTAATTTTAGTGTTTCTTTTAAAAAAAATATTTCTTTTTCGATGTGATCTTTTAACATTGGAAAACATGATGATTTTCAAATTTTGGTATTCGTATTATCTTTGGCCTTGAGTTATGTTACACTATGTTTTCCCTTTTGCATGTTGAAACGTAAATTGAGAAATTGGATGAGTGAAATTGATTAAGCCATTTGGAGGAATGTACATGTTATGAAAAGTCTAAGCGAGTTTTTGAGTCTATTATCCTTGGAGAGTAACCATGTTTGCCTATACAACTTCACAATTTATTGTACAATATCTCTATATTTTCTTTAAAGTTAAAAAAAAAAGAGAGAAAGTTTGTGCAGCCGCATCTAAATTGAACTAGTGGATATGAAAGATTATTTAGAGCCCTAAAAGATGACAAAAGGCCATCTTTGATCCGCTTGAGTATTGCTAGCCAACCCTATTATAAAGAATCCATAGTTAACCCCTTTGAGTCTTTAAAAAAAATTTTTTTTCCTTTGATAACCTATTATCTTATCCCACTCCAATGTGGAGTATCACCTTATATTTTATGTTTTCCACCACCCAATTATGTTTGAAAATAGGGATGATTATTTATTCCTAATAATGGTGTTATTCAAAAAAAAAGAAAAAAAAAAGAGAAATCAATTCCAAAAAAAAAAGCACCTTGTAATCTCCAAAAAGTCCTCTATTTTTCAAACATATATTTTTGTTTTCCCTATTACTTTTTTTATTAGCCATAACCCTAGCCTACGTTACGTCCTAATAAAAGTCCTTCTTGATTTTAGGGAACTATAGTCTGAAGTAAAAGCTGGTAATATGGACTAAAAGATGTGGTGATGCATAGTTGTAGCTGAGAGGAAACTGAAGAATTTTTGTCTTTCTTTATTTTCTTGTTTCCTTTTGTATCAATTTTCCTTATAACATATTTCAAAATTTTATCAAATAAAAAGGGTGTTGTGTTTTCTTTCAATAGGAGTGGCTAATTTTACTAAGCTGAGGTGAAAGGTGAAGCTCAATGTTTCAAACTATTAAATTTATTATTTTCTCAAATGAGTTTTTAAGTTTATTTTATTCTTTTCTAGTTATTTTTATGTCATGTTAATTTATAAATTTTCTTGGACCTGTATGGTATTTTGACATAATGTCGAAACATTAAAATAGTTGTGGCACATTAGGTACTTTATTCCATATTTATCCACACATATAGTTAGTTGAGAATTAAATGATATAATAATTAACTGGTAAAAGTGAGGCAAAAATATAAAAATGAGAGTGGATCTCATAACCTTAGCATGTCTTTAAATTGATTTCTAGTGATTTATTTTCTTACAATTAAATTTCTTTGTTTAAACAAATTAACAATTAGATTTTTAAATTCCCTGTGGTTCGACCCTGGACTCACCGGGTTATATTATAACTAAACACTCTTATACTTGGAAGTAATACACTTTTGAGTCATGTCAATTAGCAATCTGAAGAAGTTTAGCATTAAAGTCTATAGTTTCTTCATGTTCATGGATTTTAAGATTCTCAAATTTTCGTTGCAAGTTTTGAAGTTTAGAATGTTTTACCAAATTGTCTGCTTTTTTGAATATCTCAAATAATATCCCAAGCTTCCTTGGTACTCATAGTCTAGAAATTAAATCATGCTGATTGAAGTTAACTCTACTGACAACAACATTGAGCGCCTTGGAATCAGAACCAAATTCTTGAATTTTAGCATTGAAATATTAATTCACAGGTTTAAAAATTATGTTTCTATCGTGATCAAACATAGTGGGTAAAGTATAACCTTATCCTACATATTCCATAGCTCTTATGTCAGTGGATTTAATCAAAGTAGTCATCATTTGCTTCCAATAGGAATAATTAGTGCGATCAAGCAATCATGGACTCCTTCTCTCTGGAAATCCATGCCTACAATAATATATCAAGATCCAAAAATCTCACCAAACAAATTGTTAGCGACATTGCTCTAATATCACTTGTTAAAAACTTAGATCTATTTAAGCAAGTATAGGAAAAATAAAAACAATAGATACATTAATTCCCTTAATTAATTAATCTTGAAAACATTGTTCATCAATTACTGTTTATGCAATACTATTCATATGAGTTACAAATCATGAATAATATTTATAGTATTATTTATCACACTTATTCACTTCATTGTTCACATTTACTGTTCATTCATCATAAATGTACTAGAAATAGCAAATTGCAAAAAGTAAAGCACACAGAGCAAATCCTACATCCACGAGCCGATGCCTAAACTGCAAGCAATTCACTAAGTAATGAAAATATTACATTGGATTCTTAGACAATTTCAAACACCCTCTTGCTTTAACCGCCACTTCGTTATATCTACTTAGTAAACCTTAGTTAGCGAGAATCGTTCGTCTTCAATTGTGTTTGATGCTTTTCTTAATATCTCTAAACACAACAAACGACATTTTCATCTCGAAGAGATCAAAGTAAATATAAAGAATGTCTAATTGATATGCCGAAGACTTGATGAAGGAAACTAAAACATCATAGAGTATGAAACATCATATGTGGCAAAATAGGTTTCTTTCATTCTCTGGATCGGTTGCTTCTCTAATATAAAATACAATATGTCTTCTTCACTTGCTTCGATGTTCTCTTTATGTAGGAGTAGTATTTCTCCCAATCTCTAGTAGAGGAATATTAAGATATACTTCTTTAAGATTTCAATATACCACAAATAAGTGATACTAGGATGTACTTCCTTAAGAGTCCAATATTCCATAAATACTTGATATACTTGCCAACATAGTAGTCATTTTTATTTGTAACTCTTTGATATGGATTCTTACTTTTGTGCCAATTTGCTTCTTTTATGCCTCCATCCAATATTCCACATAATCTAATCTTAAGTAATTCCCAAGATTAGATAAACCTCTAATAAAAGGAAACATATCCATGATAAAAGAAAGAAATAAATTACAATATTGTTGACACAATGATGCCAATAATAATACTAATATGTTTCTATTTGATTTAACATTATTCTCTCTCTCGCTCTTTATGTATCTATGTGTGTGTGTGTGTGTGTGTGTGCGCGCATCTAAAGAAATAGGTCAGGACTATGTTGCCATGGGGCACACACAAAATGTTTTTATCAAGGATCTAGGAATTTAAATAAGAAAAATTATCAATCATCCAAACAAAAAATCATTCTTTTAAAAAATATTATAAAAGTTTGAATTTCTTTGATTTTCGTCCCATTGTTGATAATGCATATCAATTGTCCATCAAAAGGCAGAATTAACATTACAAAATAACTTCCATTAAAATTTGTATATACTTTTGTTTTGCCATTTTATAAAAGTAACTTTATCTTTTTGGTGGATGGTTGAACAAACTCAAACTCAAAATTGAACAAATTTAAACTTTTATAATATTTTTCATAACAAAATAAACTTAGGGTTGGCGGACAAAAATTCCACTATAATCTAAGGAGGCTTAAGTCAAATGTAACTAAAAGATTTTCAACAAAATAATAAGTGTAGAATTATCATATTAGTGCCAAAATAATATTATTTGTTTTGTTCTCTTACTTTTGAATTTTTTAATTTGTGGTGAGTTAGTGAGTTTTGGTATGATATCCTTGAACATTTAAAACTATAAAAGAGGGATAATAATGTTTTCAAACAATGAATGAGAGATAATTGTGTCAATTAAAAGAATATTGAAATGGAACTAAAATATTTATTGGATTTAAAAATAATTAGGTCTAATTTTATTGGACGTTATAATTATAAGAAGATGGATAATCTAGATATTAAATAAAAAGGGGGCCAAGCTTAAACAATACAAATTTTAGGCGTTAGTTAGGTCCACATGATACATCAGATATAATTAGATGTTATCTAGCAAAATCTAACATTAACTAATAATAGATATGGCCAACAAGCCATGCACGAACACATTTGGATAAGGCACACGGCATGGCATGAAATGCACTTGAACTAGATTGGTTTGAGAATTTTAGGGACGTTGGCCTTAAAAGCAAGGCATGATTAACGGTGACCTAAATCACAGCATGTGAAATGGTCAGCAATAAGCACGTTTCACTGATGGATTAGCACATGGCCCATGGTTCATCAATAACATGCGAGCCTAAGTATATTAAAGCAAATCATTTTAATTAAAGTAAACCCAAATTTTTTTATTTTAAAAATAACTTGAAATTCAATCTTTAATGAACTTTATTAGTGTAAGTTTTTCAAATTCATTTAATTCTTATTTTTTAAAAATGCTTTAATCATTTTATGTTTATAACTTGTTAAATGCATGGATGATATCAAGATTTTAATAAGCAAAATTAGAAATATCATGATTTTATAAATATGTGCATTAATGGTATTATGGACCATAATCTATGACTCTATGTAAGTCCAAGTTAACAATTAAGTTAACCCTTAAGAACAATTTATTATTATATTTGTTGTTGTTGTTGTTGTTGTTATCCATAAGGTCTAATTTAGCAGTTAGTATTTTATTCTAATTATTATTATTATTATTAGTTTATTATTATTGAATATGGACTTGAGTTTTGAACTTTTGATTCTATTGAGTTTGATTAAAGTCACATGGACCCAAAAACGTATATGGTCTTGAAAGAAAAAAGCCAATAGCTTGGCATGTCCTCTAAGAAAAAAGCATGTCGTGTTTTCTATTTCAGGCATGATCCACAATACGAGCCCATGCGTGCCATCCAGAGACTAAGCCAAAAACAAATTAGGCACGGAAAAGCACGAATCACATGGTGGGTACGACATGGCACGAGCACGAGCCCACATGGACCTTCTGTTGATAGGTTGGGCCTGCACGACACAACATAGCCCATTGGCCATCTTAGTTAGTGATCACACATTGAAGGTTGAGCTTCATTGGTTTGCCCGATTATTAGTAGGTCAACTTGATTTAAACAATTAACAACACAAATCGAACAAATGAAAGGTGAAAGTGCTAGCAACTGCTATGAATACGTGTTTCGAGCACATTAATTTATTTTCTAGTAAATATTTCTGATTAATAAAATAACAAATATATGCTTGTAATATCTTGAGTGCAAAAGCTTTAAAACAAGGTTTATTTTATCGTAGTATATGTTTCGATGTGATCACGTGGATTAACAAAAAGAATATGATGCAAGTTATCTTATAAATAAATTAATGAGACTGGTAATTGATAAATAGACAAGACTATAGGATATCAATCTTTGATACATGAATATATGCCCTAAAAGAATGTCTTACACTTCCTTTTCATGGCATGAAAATGCATGGTTTCTCTTATGTATAGTAAAACTTTGATAAAATAATATGATCACTTTTATAGCATTTATATACACTTTGATAAATTAATTCGCATTAATTTATGAAGAAATTTCTTGTTTTTGAAAAATATGATCACATTTATAGTATTTATATATCTTGATTCAACATTTATCTTGAATAACAGTTATTTGTGAATTCTAGCTCAACAACCGTGGGGAGGGGGGATTTTTAAAAGTTTCTTCACTAATAAATGCAATTTAACAACTTCAACCAGAAAATCCAACAGTAATAATTAAGAAAATTAATATAAATAGATGAGGGTAGAGTAAACAAACAAAAAGCGTCTTATATGGTTCGATCAACTCATCTATGTCCAAGTCTCCAAGTGATTCGAGCTTGAGAATTCCACTAACTAAGCTTTACAACCTAAGGCTTTAAAATGAGTACAATTAGCTTCAAAGATGTTAATAAACCTTTACAATCCAAGGTGATCCCACACCTCTTTATGATGTGTTTTCCACACTTATAACTTCTCATTCTCACAAATAAAGATGATTCATACAAAATAAAGCTTGTCACAAGAGTGAATAAATAGTTTATAGCTCAATAATTATTTAATGTGTGTAAGTAAGCAATTGAAAGCTCAAGTATGCTTAGAATGATCAGGTTTTTGCTTTGTAAAATTTATGAAAATGAGTTAGAGTTGGCTTTTGTAGATGGATAAAGAAATAACTATTATTCTATTAAAATAAGGTATTCTATGTACTATTGGATCACGGTAACTTTGAAGTAAACAACTACTTGCTGATATGGCATGTTATTGCTTGAAATAGATTTGAAAATTTAAGCTTAAGTTGTAAGGTTCAATTCTCTCACTTAAATATAATAGAATTTATTTTGAGCTAACAAGTCCCTTTAAGTATTAAAATAATAATAATAATATATAATATTTAATTCTAAGAGAATTAATAACATAAGTGATGATGCAATGACTAAGTAATAATGACATAAGCAATGACATAAGTGAAGATGTAAGAGAAGTTTGTAGAGATAGATAAGAATTCTAGAATTTAGTAAAGTATTTATGAAGGATAATCTCAACCATTGATCAAGAGTTATGGTGGTAAAATCCTAGTCATCCATTAGCCTTAAGAAATCCTATAAATACCCCCTAACCCCTTTCATTTTCAATCAAACCTAGGAATTAAAACATTTGTTTAGGAGAGAATCAAAGCAATTGGTGTTGGAGGTGATTGAGGCTTTTAGAGGCTTAAATTTGTGTTAGTTCAAATCCTTTTATTGAGGTAAGTAATTTCATTCCTAATATACTGGATATGTATAACTATTTTGATATTATTATAAGTATTTTCATACTACTTAGAAGATTAAATGAGTTTCATAACAAAATCAGTTTATGAGAATGTTTTCAAATCTAAATTTGTTTAACAAAATATTTTATAAATGCTTTTCAATATGTAAATTATTTTATGACATGACTACCTTTTATAATTTTGTCTATGAAATATTTTACAAGCCTAAATTGTTGCTATAGACTTTCATGAATCTGATACAAATGTTTTGTGCCTATGTATGATTTCAATTATTTATGATTGTACGGGGGCCACCTCTTGATTATGCATTTGATATGCGTTATACAATTTGCTTTTATAATTGATTATACTTTTGATATTCTAAATTACCGTGAATTTATGTCATCTTATTGAAATTTGTTGTTTTATGAAATTTATGAATTACGATATATGTTTTACAAAAAGGAAGGCTTGTAATATTTTCGATACTGAAGCTCAGTGTGTTAGGAATGGTTTTACTTACTGAGTTGACGGCTCACCCCTCGTCATTGCTTTTTGCAGATTAAGTTCCTTTTAAGAGGTGTGCTTAGCTTTGGAGTTATAGATTTCATTTCCTTTTGCTATTTGAATAAAAGGAGGAATAGACTCATATTTATTTTTAGTTTATTTCTGTTATGAACTTGTAATTTAGAGTTTTGAGACTTTTGTTATTTTTTATGTTTCGGGAGAGATTATTTACTGTTAAGTGTATGAATTTTTGGATTTATTTAAAAAAGAATTTGAGGTATTTCAGTTTGGTATTTATGAGTAAGGATTGCGATTTGTAGTAACCTCCTTCTTAGTTGGGGTGTTACAATTGTGGTATCAGAGCACTAGGTTAGGATTATGTAGACTTTCTTTTAAGGTCTAATTGGATTGTCTAATAGAATTAATTACATTTGTTTTGTAGACATGAAGAAGAACATTATGGATATGAAAAGTGCTAAGAATAAGAGATGGACAGAAATTTACAGGACTGAACAATTTATCTTAAGTGGTGTTCTTGTCAAAGATCTTAGAAGACTTCATAAGCAATGAGTGGATGATAGACTTAGACAAACTAGAGTTGTCTACAGAGATACTCCTCCAGGACCTAGAGCTTCAAAGAAGAAATTCAATGAAGTTAACAGGGACTACGTGTTTATGGCAAGGGAGCTAACAAAAATAAGCTTGTAACACATCACCTATTTTAGACAAGAACTTCATTTAAGCCTTGCTATAGCAAAGGATGGGTTTCTTCATGCCTAGATAATCTACCTCATAAAACTCTTAAGGAAAATGGGACGGCTAGAGTCACGACTGAGGAAAGAAAAGTATAATTAGATCATTTCCCTATTCGGTTGAGTAAACCTATAAACTTTGTGGCTGTAGAAAGAAGGCACGAGACTCTGTAGACTTTATTGAGGTTAAGGGAGAGAATAGATCTTTATGGCGAGGAGTAATCATTTATCATTAGTAATTCTTATTGTTGAGTGTTAGAAAATGTATATTTATAAAGGAGAAAATCGTCATTTTACACTTCAAGTTTTACTAACACCCAATCGTCATTTTACACTTCAAGTTTTACTAACACCCTTACTTTTATGTATTTAAACTTGTCATTTAATTATGTGTGTTGTATTATAATTAAGTATTTTATGTATTTTAGGGGCATCATAGTCATTTCACAATGAACGAGAGCTCAGACGGCAAAACAGACATCACTTTTGAACTTAGGATGGTCGAAAACCTTAGGAGGAGCATAAAAGGAAAAATGACACTGTTCACATGTACGGTACTGTCTACGTTACTGTTCACGACACTTTTCATATTGACGGATCGATGATGTGGCATTGACCGATGATGTGGCATTGACTGATGAGGTGTCATGATCCTGTTAGACTAAAATTCTTATGCACTGTTGATCGATGACGTGGCTGCATATCAGTGGACCAAAAATCTCGCATATGGTACATGCATTATACAGGATTATTTTCAACCAAGCTACGTCACTGTTCAAGCCGGGTCAAACACTGTTACTGTTCAAACCGCGTGGTCAAACCGCGTACTGTTGACTGATGACGTGGCGCAATCCTGAGCGTCCGAAATGTTTTTGATCCGATGGCCATGATTTACTCAATGTATCTATAAAAATGGGGCTCTCCCCCCTAATTTGATATCTCTGAATCTATTTTTGGACTCCATTTTCTATAATTCCATCTCCATCTTGTATTTTCTACATATTTTAATAAATTCTCATTTTGCCCCTAGTTCAATTATGAGTAGCTAATTTTCTTTCAAGCTTGGGTTGAAGGTGAAGTCTCAACATGTGTCATGGGCTTTATTTGGTAAATTTATTTTCTCTTCCCCTCTAGTTTTTGTGGATGATTTGACTTTTCATCGACAAATAATAATAATCTTGTCTAGATACCGCCTTGATTTCACCGGCTCCCTAGTACAACGTTATTATTATTTGGCACGATGAGCCCTTAGCACCATATTGATTAGAGTGTGGTTCATGAGGTGTGGATTTCCCCCTCATGATTTAATTGGCACTAATAAGGAATATTTAGCCCATGGTGCATGTTGACACGGATCCAGATACCCAAGTACGTCATTTCAATAGATTTCTCTTCAATTTATTCTTGCCATTTCAATTCCAATTTTAGGATAATCTAAGTCACTTTCACCACAAATCCAACCACCCTCATACAAAATTAATTCTACTTATAATTAAAATCTACCTCTTTGTGGGATCGACATTAGTCACCATTAATCTATGCTACAATAGATTCGTGAACTTGCGAGTTCAATAAAATTTGCCCAACAAGTTTTTGGCGCCGTTGCCGAGGAAGTAAGTTATTTTAATTCATAAAATTAATTATTGTAAATAATTTCTTTTAATTGTTTTCTTGCAATTTTTTTATTAAAAAAAAGAAAAAAAAAGTGAATCTACATTTAGAGGTAAGAATTTCTTTTCTTTTTCTTTTCTTTAAAATTCAGTAATTTAATTTTCTTTGTAATTTTTTTGTTTAGCTTATTAATTTATTTTTAGTTAATTTATTTCACGAATTTTTTGTAGTGTGTTTTTATAGAAAGGTTTTAACAGCGTAATAAGGTTAGTACCGTAATTTCTCCTTCTCCTTTATTTTTATTTGTTTTGTTCCCATTTATTTTTTGTTCTTTGCATGCATGGTCGTAGGTCATTATCACCTAATCTTGAACCATAGACCTTGAACTAGAAGAAACACTTCGTACACACAAGCACATTAAAAATAAATTTGAAATGGATTTGCAACAACAAGCACCACCACTGGAGAGGCCATTTAAGGACTACTTTAGTCCCTTAGCTAATTTGAGCACATCATGCATAAGATACCCAAATGTAGCTGCTAGGAGTTTTGAACTAAAACCTAGTGTGCTAAATTGTCTCCCAACATTTTATGGCTTAGAAAATGAGGACCCATATAATCATCTGAATGATTTTCATGCTGTTTGTCAAACTTTTAAATATGAGAATTTTTCAGACGATGATGTTAAACTTAGATTATTCCCATTTTCTTTAAAGGATAGAGCTCGTTCATGGCTCAATACATTGCTTGCCAATAGCATCACATCATGGGAACAAATGGGAACTAAATTTTTGAATAAATATTTTCCAGTGCATAAAACCAATGCTATTCGCAGGGAAATCTCAGAGTTTACCCAAAGAGAAGACGAGCAGTTTTTCGAAACATGGGAGCGATTCAATGGGTTACTCTTGAAGTGTCCACATCATGGGTACGAGAAATGGCATCAATGCCAATACTTTTTGGAGGGATTATTGCCGAATGTGCAAGAATGGCTAATGGCAACAAATGGAGGAGAGTTAATGTCAAAAAGTGCATCAGAAATTTCAGAATTCTTCCAGCGACAAGCAGATAATTCCCAACAAAAAGTTCATTCCTAATGTACTGGATATGTATAACTATTTTGATATTATTATAAGTGTTTTTGTACTACTTAGAAGATTAAATGATTTTCATAACAAAATCAGTTTATTAAAATGTTTTCAAATATAAATTCTTTTAACAAAATATATTATAAATGTTTTTCAATATGTAAATTATTTTATGACACGACTGTTGAGTGTTAGAAAATGCATATTTATAAAGGAGAAAACCGTCATTTTACATTTCAAGTCTTACTAACACCTTTACTTTTATGAATTTAACCTTCTTTTAATTTAATTCCGTTTGTTTTATTTTAATTAAGTATTTTATGTATTTTAGGGGCATCATAGTCATTTCACAATAAACGAGAGATCAGATGGCAAAACGGACATCACTTTTGAACTCAGGACGGTCGAAAACCTTAGGAGGAGCATAAAAGGAAAAATAGCACTGTTCACATGTACGGTACTGTATACGTTACTGTTCACGACACTGTTCACATAGACGGACTATGACGTGACATTGACCGATGATGTGGCATTGACTGATGAGGTGTCACGATCCTGTTGGGTAAAATTCTTATGTACTGTTGATGGTGACGTGGCTGCATATCAGTGGACAAAAAAATCTCGCGTACGGTACATGCATCACATAGGATTATTTTCAACCAAACCGCGTTACTGTTCATCCGGGTCAAACCGTGTTACTGTTCATCCGCGTGGTCAAACCGCGTACTAATGACGGATGACGTGGCGCAATCCTGAGCGTCCAAACTGTTTTTAATCCGATGGCCATGATTTACTCCATGTATCTATAAAAAGGGGGCCTCTCTCCCCTAATTGGACATCTCTGAATCCATTTTTGGACTCTGTTTTCTATAATTCCCTCTCCATCTTGTATTTTCTTCGTATTTTAATAAATTCCCATTTTGCCCCTAGTTTAATTATGAGTGGCTAATTTTCTTTCAAGCTTGGGTTGAAGGTGAAGTCTCAACATGTGTCATGGGCTTAATTTGGTAAATTTATTTTCTCTTCCCCTCTAGTTTTTATGGATGTTTTGACTTCTCGTCGACAAATAATACTAATCTTGTCTAGTACTGCCTTGGTTTCACCGACCATCTAGTACAATGTTATTATTATTTGGCACGATAAGCCCTTAGCACCATATTGATTAGAGTGTGGTGAATGAGGTGTGGATTCCTCCCTCATGATTTAATTGGTATTAATAAGGATTATTTAGCCCATGATGCATGTTGATACGGATCCAGATACCCAAGTACGTGATTTCAATAGATTTCTCTTCAATTTATTCTTGCCATTTCAATTCCAATTTTAGAATTTATTCTCGCCATTTTAATTTAAGTTTTAGCATATTCCAAATCATTTCCACCACAAATCCAATCACCCATTCACAAAATTAATTCTACACAATTAAAATCCACCTCCTCGTGGTATCGACACTCGTCACCATTGATCTATACTACAATAGTTTTGTGCACTTGCGAGTACATTAAAATTTGCACAACAAGTTTTTGGCGCCGTTGCCGGGGAGGTAAGTAATTTTAATTCATAGAACTAATTTGTGTGAATAATTGCTTTTAAATTGTTGTCTTGTATTTTTGTTTTTAAAAAAAAGGAAAAAAAATGAATCTGCATTTAGAGGTTATTATTTCTTTTCTTTCTCTATTCTTTACAATTATGCAATTTAATTTTTAAGTTATTTTTCTTTGTAATTTTTGTTTATCTTAATTTAATTTTCTTTATTAAGTTTTAATTTAATTTTTAGTTAATTTCACGTATTTTTTTTTGTGTATTTTTATAGAAAGGTTGTAATAGCGCAATAAGGTTAGTATCGTAATTTCTCCATCTTCTTTATTTTTATTTGTTTTGTTCCCATCTTTATTTTTTTTATTTGTTTTGCATGCATGGTCGTAGGTCATTATTACCTAATCTTGAACCTATAGACCTTGAACTAGAAAAAACACTTCGCACGCACAAGAACGTTAAAAATAAAATGGATTTACAAGCACCACAGGAGAGGCCATTTAAGGACTATTTTAGTCCCTTAGCTAATTTGAGCACATCATGCATAAGATACCCAAATGTAGCTGCTAGGAGTTTTGAATTAAAACCCAGTGTGCTAAATTGTCTCCCAACATTTTATGGCCTAGAAAATGAGGACCCATATAATCATCTAAATGATTTTCATGCAATTTGTCAAACTTTTAAATATGAAAATTTTTCAGACGATGATGTTACACTCAGATTATTCTCATTTTCTTTAAAGGATAGAGCTCGTTCATGGTTAAATACTTTACCTGCTAATAGCATTTCATCATGGGAACAAATGGTAACAAAATTTTTGAATAAATATTTCCCAGTGCATAAAACCAACGCTACTCGCAGGGAAATCTCGGAGTTTACCCAGAGAGAGGACGAGCAGTTTTTTGAAACATGGGAGCGATTCAATGGGCTACTCTTGAAGTGTCCACATCATGGGTACGAGAAATGGCACCAATGCCAATACTTTTTGGAGGGATTATTGCCGAATTTGCAAGAATGGCTAATGGCAACAAGTGGAGGAGAGCTAATGTCAAAAAGTGCATCAGAGATTTGGGAATTCTTCCAGCGACAAGCGGATAATTCCCAACAACGGAGTCGATCACTCAGGAATACTAGAAGAATTAAGGGAGTAAATGAGGTTTACATTGGTGAGTCAACTTCGGGAATCAAAGAAGTCAAGGAGATGGTTGAAGGTCTTGCTCGACAAATAGCATCGTTATCGATTGCTAAATCAACAGAACCACATGACCATGACTCATACTCCGATCAAGCCAATGCCATAGGTGTAATGAGAAAATCATCGAATTATAACCCATACTCCAACCCATATAACCCTGGATGGAGAGACCACCCCAATTTTTCATGGTCTCAAGGATTCCAACAGAATGGACCAGCAGCTCCAGCTCCACCAATGCAACAAATTCCATAAAATCCTCAAGCCTCTCAGCCACCACTTAGACTATACAATCAGAACCAAAACTACTCTCAACCTAGACCATGGGAGGATGCATTCCAGAATTTCAAGAATGTTACTCACTCCACAATTGAGCAACAAAACCGAACCATTGATGGACTACGAAATGAGTTGAGAGCAGGCTTCAATTCACAAGCCCAATTAGTTTCAAGCCTCGAAAAGATGGTGGGACAACTTGCTTCTTCAGTTCAGACCTTGGTAATGAATGTTGAGAAAGGCAAATTTCCAAGTCAACCAGTGCCTAATCCTAAAGGAGTGCATAAAGCAAGTACCAGTTCACCACAGCAACATGGAGAGGTCAAAGCAGTCATGACCTTGCGAAAAGGAAAAGAAGTCGACAACAAAGTGGAGATGCCGGTGACAAAAGAAAATCAAATTGTACCTGTGAGTGTTGAGGACTCATCACCGGAGGAGAAAGAAGAAACCAACCCACGAGAATACGTTCCCAAAGCTCCATTTCCTCAGAGGTTAGCTAAAGGAAAAAAGGGAAAATCCACAGGTGAGATTCTCGAAATCTTCAAACAGGTAAGTGTTAACATCCCTTTGCTTGATGCTATTAAACAAGTTCCATCTTATGCCAAGTTTCTTAAAGACCTTTGTACTAAAAAGAGAAATATGCATGTTCAAAAGAAGGCATTTTTAATAGAAAATGTTAGTTCTATACTCCAACATAAAATTCCTTTAAAATGCAAAGACCCAGGCTCCCCCACTATCTCATGTAGTATAGGGAACCACACAATTGAGAATGCTTTATTGGATTTAGGAGCTAGTGTAAATCTGTTGCCTTATTCAGTATTCGTGAAACTTGGACTGGGAGAATTACACCCAACTCCAGTGGTGTTACAGCTTGCAGATCGGTCCACGAAAATACCTCGTGGTATTGTGGAGGACGTGCTTATCCAGGTAGACAAGTTTTATTTTCCTGTTGATTTCATTGTAATTGACACTCAACCAATACAGGATTCAAGGAAGCACATCCCCATTATTCTAGGCCGACCTTTCTTGGCAACTGCGGATGCTCACATTCAATGCAGGACCGGAAATATGCAATTGTCCTTCGGCAACATGACTATGGAGCTGAACATCTTCAACATTGCCAAACAACCTCACAATGCAGATGATGGAATTGTTGATGTGGATTTAATAGAAACAATAGTTGATAACACTTTTCTTTCAAACCTTAGTGATGATCTTTTATAAACATGTTTAACTCACTTTGGTTTGGATTTTGATATTGACAGATCGGTTGATGAGGTCAACGCCCTGCTTGACTCAGCACCATCCATGGATACTAATAAATGGAAGTCAAGAGTTGAACAACTAGCACCATCATAGAAGAAACTCATCCCATCATCAGAATCACCACCGAAACTCGATCTCAAACCATTACCCAACACATTGGAATATGCATTTTTGGGAGAAGAAAGTACTCTACCGGTAATCATCTCAGCATCCCTCAATGACGAACAAAAAGGTAAGTTGTTGGATGTTTTGAAAGAGCACAAAGGGGCATTAGGATGGACCATAGCAGACATTAAAGGTATAAACCCAGTAGACTGCATGCATTACATTCACCTTGATGAAAATGCTAAAACTACTAGGGAGATGCAACGTCGGTTAAATCCTAACATGAAAGAAGTTGTTAGAACAGAAGTCCTTAAGCTATTAGATGCATGTATCATTTACCCCATTTCTGATAGTTCATGGGTCAGTCATGTGCAAGTTGTCCCCAAAAAGTCAGGAGTCACAGTAGTTACGAATGCTGATAATGAATTGATACCCACTAGAGTGACTACAGGATGGCGTGTATGCATTGATTATAGGAAGTTGAATTCTGTCACACATAAAGACCATTTTCCTTTACCATTTATTGATCAAATACTTGATAGATTAGCAGGACATGAATTTTATTGCTTTCTAGATGGTTACTCAGGATACAATTAGATCCCCATAGCACCAAAAGATCAAGAGAATACCACTTTCACTTGCCATTTTGGCACATTTGCATATAGGCGAATGCCATTTGGATTATGTAATGCACCTGCTACATTTCAACGATGCATGTTGAGCATTTTTTCTGATATGGTTGAACGATTCCTTGAAGTCTTTATGGATGACTTTTTTGTCTTTGGTGATTCGTTTGATCAATGTTTACATCATCTAACACTAGTTCTGCAGAGATGTATCGAGAAGAACTTGGTCTTAAATTGGGAGAAATGCCATTTTATGGTAAAACAAGGTATTGTTCTCGGTCACATCATTTCGAGCAAAGGTATTGAGGTTGACAAAGCCAAGGTAGATCTCATTTCTAATCTTCCTTCACCCAAAACAGTCAGAGAAGTAAGATCTTTCCTTGGGCATGCTGGTTTTTATAGACGTTTCATTAAAGATTTTAGCAAAATTTCTAGACCCTTATGCAATCTACTTGCTAAGGATGTACCTTTTGTCTTTGATGATTCATGTCTTGTTGCGTTTGAAAAATTAAAGCATTTGTTGACATCATCACCCATCATTCAGCCCCCGAACTGGAGCTTACCATTTGAGCTCATGTGTGATGCATCTGATTATGCAGTAGGAGCAGTATTAGGACAAAGAGCTGATCGAATTCCCCATGTTATTTATTATGCTAGTATGACATTGAATGATGCACAGTTGAATTATTCAACTATTGAAAAAGAAATGCTAGCAGTAGTGTTTGCATTAGAGAAATTTCGATCTTATCTCATTGGTTGTAAAATAATTATATTCACAGATCATGCTGCTCTTAAATATCTTCTCACAAAGAAAGATGCAAAAGCTAGACTAATTCGTTGGGTGTTACTTTTGCAAGAATTTGACTTGGAATTCAAAGATAAGAAAGGGACAAAAAATGTTGTGGTGAACCACCTCTCTCGTCTCCATTTTGACACAATTATAGAGCCATTAATATTGAATGAGTCATTTCCAGATGAACAATTAATGAGTGCGGAAGTATTGCCTTGGTATGCTGATATAGTTAATTATCTTGTTACAGGTAAACTTCCAGAGCATTGGACCAAGCAAGACAAGGCTAAATTCTTTACAGAAATAAAGAATTTCTTTTGGGATGACCCGTATTTGTTCAAGTATTGTGCAGATCAAATTGTTAGACGATGTGTCCCAGAAAATGAAATTCAGAATATTCTTTCATTCTGCCATGAACAAGCTTGTGGAGGCCATTTCAGTGCTAAGAAAACAGTAACTAAAGTTTTATAATGTGGTTTCTATTGGCCAACTATATTTCGAGATGCTTACACTTTCTGTTCTTCATGTGATAGGTGTCAACGAATGGGGAGCATTACACGAAGGAACATGATGCCATTAAATCCAATTTTAGTGGTTGAGATTTTTGACGTATGGGGTATTGACTTCATGGGACCCTTTCCCCCTTCTTTTGGCCATCAATACATATTGGTTGCTGTTGACTACGTATCGAAATGGGTAGAAGCAATTCCATGTAGGACCAATGATCACAAGGTGGTGATTGGATTTTTGAAAAGTAATATTGTTTCGCGCTTTGGATTCCCTCGAGCAATAATCAGTGATGGTGGTGCCCACTTTTGTAACAAAGCATTCAAAGCTCTTTTGACAAAGTATTCAATCACACACAAAGTGGCGACTCTGTATCATCCGCAAACCAGTGGTCAAGTTGAGATCTCCAATCGAGAAATAAAGCACATATTAGAAAAGACAGTGAGGCCAGACAGAAAAGATTGGTCATTAAGACTTGATGATGCATTATGGGCATATAGAACGGCTTTCAAGACCCCGATTGGGATGTCACCCTACAGGCTAGTGTATGGAAAAGCTTGCCACCTACCTGTGGAACTCGAGCATCGTGTGTATTGGGCCATCAAGAAATTCAACTTTGACATGCAGCAAGCCAGCTCATAAAGAAGATTACAACTGGCAGAACTTGAAGAAATTCGCAATGATGCATACGAAAATGCCAAGATTTACAAACAACGAATGAAAGTCTTCCATGATAAGCAAATTATAAGAAAATCATTCACTCCAAGTCAGAAAGTGCTTTTACTCAATTCTCGCTTGCACCTATTCCCAAGTAAGTTACGCTCTCGTTGGTCTGACCCATTTATTGTTCATACTGTTTTTTCACATGGGGCAATTGAAATTAAGGACCCAAAGAACGGTGTCACGTTTAAAGTTAATAGTCAAAGATTAAAGCCATATCTAGCATACCAACCACATGGAGAAGACATCGAAATAAATTTGAGTGACCCACCAAATTTGAATTGATTTTTTTTTCTTTTCGGTGATTTGATTTTTTTTTCTTTCTTTCTTTATATTATTCTTTTGCTAATTGAAATTATTTTTCATAAGTGTGTTTGTTAACTATTAAGTTTTCTCTTATCATTTTTTATCATGAGTACCTTACTTAGACCGTTCCTCCTGAACATTCTTAAACCACTTCAACGTGTTAAAACTCATCTCAAAAGGCAGATTCAATTTTGTAAAACACATCGCATTTGGGCTCTACAACCACCAGAGTTAGTATCTTATGTTGAGGGTCTAGAAAGACAGCTCAAAGATATTGAGAGAAGTGTTTACGACATCCAGTTGGAGCTTGAGGTGAATTCAATAAGAGGACGATTTTAATTTTCTTTGTGTGTTTTAATTTATTTTTCTGTTTGTGTGCTTTAGTTTGTTACCCCGGTGAAGTGGCGGATAACGGTACTCCGTGACAATCAAGTCGGTTACTTCAGCTTCCCATAATAACTTATATTCTGAGGCGAAAGTATGGACAGAAACGAGATTCTAGCGAAACTTCACAAGCGATTCCCTTCAGTTCCTCAGAATGCCCTTCTTACGATCTATAAAGCTCGGTCCGAACGCATGCGATTGCTCATGAGGAATAACATACCTGCTGATATTCGTTGGTTAATTGAGGCAAAAGTACGATCGGCAGGTGAGTTACCTCCAAAATTTATTACATACATGCCTGGTTGTGGTAAAGGAAATTATTCAAGAAAACGACGAGCTCGAAGAATTTCTGTTGCTTGTCATAAGTGTGCCAGAATGAGTTGCAATAAAAACCCATGTTCTTTAGGAATGGTGTCTGATAACAGGGAAGATAAGATTCAATTCATTAGGGATGGCTTGAATAAGGAGTCATTGGATGATATCCTTTTGTCTCTTGAAACGCATCCCAATGGATATGTGCAAGGAGCGATTCTCCAGTTATAGCCATTATTTCAGAAAGAGCATGCACGATATAGTCTCGAGAATCTGACTATAAACGACCCTGTTTGTCAGTTTATAAGAAAACTGGATGGGAAGCCTATCCTCGACCCATAGAGGGCGTTCAAGCCGT
This sequence comes from Citrus x clementina, assembly GCF_000493195.1. Lineage (NCBI taxonomy): Eukaryota > Viridiplantae > Streptophyta > Magnoliopsida > Sapindales > Rutaceae > Citrus > Citrus x clementina. Next base: position 5,012,074 of record NW_006262139.1, on the reverse strand, counting down.
TTCTGGACGTAAAATCAGAGGAAGATGTGAGCCACAGTCGCAACTACCTGTAAATATCCTTTCACTTTACTATTATTTTATTTCACTATTGTTTTATTGTGTGCATTATTATCTTTAATAATTTTATTACTGTTTGCTTTTTCCCTTTTACTGTTTCCTTTTTTACTAGCGAGCCACGTGCTTTTCACGTTATCTGACACTGACATGTTACCTCATACACAACTGTGATCCACTGTCACCAAGATTCTTAAATGTGATTTCTTTTTTGTCAAGCACTCACAAATTATTTTTGAGAAGTATCACAATGGCAGCTACTCCCACTAGACAATTCAAGAACATTTGTGTGCTTTCTGGATTTACATATGGCAAACATAAAGAGTTCGTTAAGGCAGCCATAGATCTTGGTCGAAGCATAGCAGCGAGAAAATTACACTTGGTGTAAGGAGGAGATAATCGAGGGTTATCAAAAATGGTCTCAAAAACAGCTTTTATCAGAGGCAGCCAAGTGTTAGGTATCATCCCAAGAGTCCTAAAACCATTGGGCAGTTTGTCTGACTCATCAACTGGAGAAGAGTTAGTTGTCTCAGGTATGCAAGAAAGAATAACTGAAATGCTTAATCATGCTGATGCTTTTATTTTCCTTCTAGGAGATCTTGCAACACTAGAGGCACTTATCACACTAGCATCTTGGGCCAATCTGCACATTCACCAGAAACCCATCGGTTTGTTAACCATGCAAGAAAAACTATTTCATTCCTTCTAATGTGAAAAAACTTTTTATTTGTGCTCACACTGCTAATGAGCTACTTAATCTGTTACAAGCTTATAAACCGGAGCCAAACCCCTAGACCTTTGTGTTGGAGCACCCAAATAATGATGGTAACAGTAGCCGCAGTAAGAAGTACAAATTAGATTTAACTCTCTGCTTGTAAATATTTTCTTTTGTGTTGCACCACCCAGGTGATGACTTCTAAACTCTACTTCTTTCCTTTCAAACATTGAGGACAATGTTTCGTTCTGGTTGGGGGGAGGGAATAGTCGACAATTGTGGAATTTTGGTTAAGTTTTTACTAATTTTTTATTGTAGAAACTAACTGTTGCTAACTTTTTATGTTGAAGATGGCTGAATATGGAGGGTAGTGACTCTAGAAACTCATCTTCATCGTTTTAAAAACAAATTAAAAAAAATATTTCTTTATTAAGTTTTGATGTTCATTTTTCTTCTTCTTTTTAATTTCTCCTATATAAATATACATTTTCCAACTTTTGAGTCGAAGATGGTTGAATATGGAGTGTAGTTCCTCTAGAAACGCATCTTCTTTAAAAAAAAAAAACCATTTTCGTTTTCTATCATTTTATGTGTAACTTTTCTAATTAGTTTTTATGCATCATTTTCACATTTCTGCATACATATTTTCCTTTCATGCTTAGAATAGGTTAGGGGTAGAATGTTGTTTGAAAAAAAAAAAATTTGTGTGAGTTGTTTTAACTTTGGATGACATGATTAATTTCAAATTTTAGTATTTGTATTATCTTTGGTCTTAAGTGATGTTACATTATGTTTGCTACTCTACATGTTGATGTCGGAGACAAATATGAGTTGCTTGAAGGAATGAACATGTCATAATAAGTACCAAGTGAGTTTTTGAGCCTATTATTTTTCTTAGAAAATAACCCTTTTGCCCACTCTTTATACAGCTTAGCAGTTTATTATTTACACACAATCTCTAAATTGCTTTTGAGTTAACCCTTAAAAAAAATTGTAAAATAAAAAAAGAAAAAAATGTGTGTTGTTACATTGGGAGGCCCATCTAACTAGTAGATATTGATGATTATTTAGAGCCCTAAAAGATGATGGAAAGGCCATCTTTGATCCGTTTGAGCCTTTCTAGCCATCCCTTTTATTAAATATCCATAGTTAACCCTTTTGAGCCTTTAAAAAAAAAAAAAAACCTTTTCTTTGTCAACTTATCATCTTGATCCACTCCGATTTGGAGTATTACCCCATGTCTTATAAGTTTCATCACCTATTTATATTTGAGAAAAATGTAAATAGTTATTTTGTTCAGTGAAGTTATGCTAAAAAAACAAAAACAAAAGTTGTTGTTTCAAAAGAATAAAAATAAAAATAATAGGTGAAATCCACCTTGCAACTTCAAAAAAAAAATTCTGCATTTTTCTCAAACATACACTTTGTTTTCCTTATTTCCCTTCTTTGTTAGCCATGTCCCCAGCCTACGTTACGTCCTAATAAAAGTCCTTCTTGTTTTTGGGAACTATAGTTTGAAGTAGAAGCTAGTTATATGGGCTAAAAAGATGTAGTGATGCATAATAAAAAAAAAGATAAATAAAGTGGGTTGACTAGCATTTTTGTTTGACTTGAGATCGTATTATTTCTAAGTTGAGGGCATATTTATTTCTTCTTGGTGAGAGCATGTGATATCACTTCTTTATTATTTTCTCTCTCAATTACCATTCATTGGAGTGACTATTTTTAGTGGGTTTAATTTATTTGTAAGAGTGTCACTACTTCCAGTGAGATTTTGGGGTTTGACATGTCATTCTTGAAAGTAGATATAACAAAGTCTACTGGGCTAATTCATGTGGATGGTTGATGTGAGTGTGATGTTACTTTAGACTAGAGATAATGCTTATACTTTTATTTGATTACTATCATTAATCTGATTGAATAAACACGAGTGTTTCTAAATTTAAAAAAAAATCATTTTGAATTTGAATTTGAATTTTATTTTCGCTTCATTTGCTAGGGACTAGTAATAAGCTGGTTGGGGGGTGTGTTGAGTGTTAGAAAATGCATATTTATAAAGGAGAAAACCGTCATTTTACATTTCAAGTCTTACTAACCTTTACTTTTATGAATTTAACCTTCTTTTGATTTAATTCCGTTTGTTTTATTTTAATTAAGTATTTTATGTATTTTAGGGGCATCATAGTCATTTCACAATAAACGAGAGATCAGATGGCAAAACGGACATCACTTTTGAACTCAGGACGGTCGAAAACCTTAGGAGGAGCATAAAAGGAAAAATAGCACTGTTCATATGTACGGTACTATTCACGTGTACGGTACTGTATATGTTACTGTTCACGACACTGTTCACATAGACGGACGATGACGTGGCATTGACCGATGATGTGGCATTGACTGATGAGGTGTCACGATCCTGTTGGGCTAAAATTCTTATGTACTGTTGATGGTGACGTGGCAGCATATCAGTGGACAAAAAAATCTCGCGTATGGTACATGCACCACATAGGATTATTTTCATCTAAACCGCGTTACTGTTCATCCGGGTCAAACCGCGTTACTGTTCATCTAGGTCAAACCGTGTTACTGTTCATCCGCGTGGTCAAACCGCGTACTGTTGACTGATGATGTGGCGCAATCCTGAGCGTCCAAACTATTTTTAATCCGATGGCCATGATTTACTCCATGTATCTATAAAAAGGGGGCCTCTCTCCCCTAATTGGATATCTCTGAATCCATTTTTGGACTTTGTTTTCTGTAATTCCCTCTCCATCTTGTATTTTCTTCGTATTTTAATAAATTCCCATTTTGCCCCTAGTTCAATTATGAGTGGTTAATTTTCTTTCAAGCTTGGGTTGAAGGTGAAGTCTCAACATGTGTCATGGGCTTAATTTGGTAAATTTATTTTCTCTTCCCCTCTAGTTTTTATGGATGTTTTGACTTCTCGTCGATAAATAATACTAATCTTGTCTAGTACCGCCTTGGTTTCACCGGCCCTCTAGTACAAGGTTATTATTATTTGGCACGATAAGCCCTTAGCACCATATTGATTAGAGTGTGGTGAATGAGGTGTGGATTCCCCCCTCATGATTTAATTGGTATTAATAAGGATTATTTAGCCCATGATGCATGTTGATACGGATCCAGATACCCAAGTACATCATTTCAATAGATTTCTCTTCAATTTATTCTTGTCATTTCAATTCCAATTTTAGAATTTATTCTCGCCATTTTAATTTAAGTTTTAGCATATTCCAAATCATTTCCACCACAAATCCAATCACCCATTCACAAAATTAATTCTACACAATTAAAATCCACCTCCTCGTGGGATCGACACTCGTCACCATTGATCTATACTACAATAGATTCGTGCACTTGCGAGTACATTAAAATTTGCACAACAACGACCACCTTTTATAATTTTGACTATGAAATATTTTACAAGCCTAAATTGTTACTATGGACTTTCATGAATCTGATACGAATGTTTTATGCCTATGTATGATTTCAATTATTTATGATTGTATAGGAGCCACCTCTTGAGATTATATGGGGGCCACCTCTTGAGAAACAAAGTGCCGCAAAGTGCCACATATAAGTCATTGCATGTCAAAAACTAATTTGAATGTTTTGGCTCATTGTCCATAGTTATTCGGATTCTGATCGTATTATACGATATATCTGTTCTGGACCAGTACTGGGTTTCTGCTATGAGTGTGCACACGATATTCTGATTATGTTTCTCACCGGGTCAGCGGGACTATAGGTGACACTATGTGACATGAGCTAACTGTTTATTTTTTGTGTATGCGTTATACGATTTGCTTTTATAATTGATTATGCTTTTGATATTCTGAGTTACCGTGAATTTATGTCATCTTATTGAAATTTTTTTGTTTTATGAAATTTATAAATTATGATATATGTTTTACAAAAAGGAAGGCTTGTAATATTTTCGGTACTGAAGCTTAGTATGTTAGGAATTGTTTTACTCAGTTGACGGCTCACCCCTCGTCATTACTTTTTACAGATTAGTTTCCTTTAGAGAGACGTGCTTAACTTTGGAGTTAGAGATTTTGTTTACTTTTGCTATTTGAATAAAAAGAGGAATAAACTCATGTTTCTTTTTAGTTTATTTCTGTTATGAACTTGTAATTTAGAGTTTTAAGACTTTTGTTATTTTTATGTTTCGGGAGAGGTTATTTAGTGTTAAGTGTATGAATTTGTGGATTTATTTGAACAAGAATTTGAGGTATTTCAGTTTGGTATTTATGAGTAAGGATTATTGCTAAAAAATAATCCTTCTTCACGTGCTCTGCACGTGTTAGATTTGGGGTGTTACATAAGTGGATCATTGCTAAAGAATAACTAGATAGTTGTTTCAAAGAAAAAATGCTTTAAAATATTGAGGGATGACCACCAACTAGGAAGTGGATGACAGCTAACTTTGATTTCTCAATTTTTTAGATTTTATAATTTAACCCAAAAATTTCTAACATTACATATTGGCCCAAAATGTTATAAAATCTATCAAATAGGCAATTTTCCATAATTTAAAACAATACTTATATGATTTCAAAGTTTCTGAAATTTTCCAATTACTTAATATATTTGAAAACAACCATTTTGATAAAAACATTTTATTATTTTACTTCATTGCGTATATTTAAAAAACAAAAGAGGGCGATTTATGAGAGTGATACAGTTAGTTAGGTTGGTTATCTCCTCTTCTTAACTTTAAGGTAGAGGGTTCGAGTCTCTCAAGTGGTTGCAAGAGTGATTTCTTATGCTAGGCAATTGGTTGTATTAATTTTATATAAGTTTTTAATAGCTCCACTAAAAAAATAATAGTCCAAAGGTTCTATTTGAGAAAACAATCAAAACGTTATTGGTCAGGTTTAAAATTCAATAATTCTAGAGTTGAACTATTGGCACCCTTCGAAAAATCTTGTTAAAACCCCTTCTCAATATATATTTTATTTAATGTCAAAAAATATCCTTTCTTAAAATAACTAAAATTTTCAAGCGTTCTCTCTACAAAACTCAAAAGCACTATCTTCAGAAAATAGAAATAATGAATATGAAAAAAAAGGAAACACATATTGATATTTTATTTTTGTACAAAATCAATTGTATAGATAAAAAGTTAAAAAAAAAATAAGAGAGAGAAGTAAATGTGATTCAATTAGTTTTGAATCACAAGGGAAGTAGGACTAAGCTTTATTGGTTTATTGTATGAGCGTTTAATCACTTGGTGGAATTTTCAAAATATAGCAAGATTTTATCTTTAAGTTTTAGTAATACATGCAAATTTAAAAAATAAAAAATAAAAATAGAAAGAGAGAACAAATTAAGTAGAGTTAATTTCATTTATAGTCGTCTCACTCTAATTTTAGCTTTTGAAATGTGCAAGCCCAGGGAGACCAATAAACTTGTGCATGTTTCGTGTGTTTTCAAATTGAGTAATGATATTTGACTCGTCAAATTATCACACCAGCCACTACTTTTCAGTTTATCTTATTATTTTTCAGAATTATCCTTATTAAAATTTGTTTTTTATTTTATTTTATTCTTTCTTCTATCCTTTCTAGCACAACTACCACCTCCACCACCTATCTTTGTTAACAACAAGTTTATCATCACTACGACTACCTATCTTCTTCACTATCGACCAATTGAATTAATTTTTTTTTCTTTTCGTTGATTTGATTTTTCTTTCTTTTTTTTTATTATTCTTTTGCTAATTGAAATTATTTTTGCATAAGTATGTTTGTTTAACTATTAAGTTTTCTCTTATCATTTTTAATCATGAGTACCTTACTTAGATCATTCCTCCTAAACATTCTTAAACCACTTCAATGTGTCAAAACTCATCTCAAAAGGCAGATTCAATTTTGTAAAATACATCGCATTTGGGCTCTACAGCCACCAGAGTTAGTAGCCTATGTTGAAGGTTTAGAAAGCCAACTCAGAGACATTGAGAGAAGTGTTTACGACATCCAGTTGGAGCTTGAGGTAAATTCAATAAGAGGACGATTTTAATTTTCTTTGTGTGTTTTAATTTGTTTTTTTCTGTTTGTGTGCTTTAGTTTGTTACCTCGGTGAAGTGGCGGAAAACAGTACTCCATGACAATCAAGTCGGTTACTTCAATTTCCCATAATAACTGATATTCTGAGGCGAAGGTATGGACAGAAACGAGACTCTAGCGAAGCTTCACAAGCGATTCCCTTCACTTCCTCAAAATACCCTTCTTACGATCTATAAATCTCGGTCCGAACGCATGCGATTGCTCATGCGAAATAACATACCTGCTGACATCCGTTGGTTAATCGAGGCGAAAGTACGATTGGCAGGTGAGTTACCTCCAAAATTTATTGCATACATGCCTGGTTGTGGTAAAAGAAATTATGCAAGACAACGACGAGCTCGAAGAATTTCTATTGCTTGTCATAAGTGTGCCAGAATGAGTTGCAATAAAAACCCATGTTCTTTAGGAATGGTGTCTGATAACAGGGAAGATAAGATTCAATTCATTAAGGATGGCTTGAATAAGGAGTCATTGGATGATATCCTTTTGTCTCTTGAAACGCATCCCAGTGGATATGTGCAAGGAGCGATTCTCCAGTTATGGCCATTATTCCAGAAAGAGCATGCACGATACAGTCTCGGGAATCTGACTATAAACGACCCTGTTTGCCAGTTTATAAGAAAACTGGATGGGAAGCTTATCCTCGACCCATAGAGGGCATTCAAGCCGTTTCTGGACGTAAAACCAAAGGAAGATGTGAGCCACAGTCGCAACTACTTGTAAATATCCTTTTACTTTACTGTTATTTTATTTCACTATTGTTTTATTGTTTGCATTATTGTCTTTAATAATTTTATTACTGTTTGCTTTTTCCTTATTACTGTTTGCTTTTTCCTTTTTACTGTTTCCTTTTTTACTCGCGAGCCATGTGTTTTACACGTTATTTGACACTGACATGTTACCTCATACACAACTGTGACCCACTGTCACCAAGACTCTTAAATGTGATTTTTTTGTCAAGCACTCACAAATTATTTTTGAGAAGTATTCCAATGGCAGCTACTCCCAATAGACAATTCAAGAACATTTGTGTGCTTTCTGGATTTAACTATGGAAAACATAAAAAGTTCGTTGAGGCAGCCATAGATCTTGGTCGAAGCATAGCAGCGAGAAAATTACACTTGGTGTATGGAGGAGGTAATCGAGTTATCAAAAATGGTCTCAGAAGCAGCTTTTATTAGAGGCAGCCAAGTGTTAGGCATCATTCCAAGAGCCCTAAAACCTTTGGGCGGTTTGACTGACTCATCGACTGGAGAAGAGTTAGTCGTCTCAGGTATGCAAGAACGAATAACTGAAATGCTTAATCATGCTGATGCTTTTATTTTCCTTCCAGGAGATCTTGCAACACTAGAGGCACTTATCACACTAGCATCTTGGGCCGATCTGCACATTCACCAGAAACCCATCGGTTTGTTAAATGTCAATAACTTTTATGATGGCTTCATCGCATTTCTTAACCAGCAATAAAAAACTACTTCATTCCTTCCCATGCAAAAAAACTTTTTATTTGTGCTCACACTGCTAATGAGCTACTTGATCTGTTACAAGCTTATAAACCGGAGCCAGACCCATGGACCTTTGTGTTGGAGCTTCCAAATAATGATGGTAACAGTAGCCACAGTAAGAAGTACAAATTAGATTTAACTCTTCGCCTATAAATATTTTCTTCTGTGTTGCACTACTCAGGTGATGTCTTCTAAAGTCTACTTCTTTCCTTTAAAACATTGAAGACAATGTTTCGTTCTGGTTGGGGGGAGGGAATAGTTGACAATTGTGGAATCTTGGTTAAGTTTTTACTGATTTTTTGTTGTAGAAACTAACTGTTGCTAACTTTTTGTGTTGAAGATGGCTGAATATGGAGTGTAGTGACTCTAGAAACGCATCTTCATCATTTGAAAAAAAAACAAAAAAAACAAAAACAATAAAAAAATTAAAAAAACCAAAAAAAAAATAATAACGTTTTCTTTTTAAGTGTAACTTTTCTAATTAGTTTTTCTGCATCATTTTTACATTTCTGCATGCATATTTTCCTTTCACGTTTAGAATAGGTTGGGGGATAGAATGTTGTTTAAAAAAAAAAAAATTGTGTGATTTGTTTAAACATTAGATGACATGATTAATTTCAAATTTTAGTATTTGTATTATCTTTGATCTTAAGTGATGTTACATTATATTTGCTACTCTACCTGTTGATGTCGAAGACAAATATGAGTTGTTTGAAGGAATGAACATGTCATAATAAGTACCAAGTGAGTTTTTTAGCCTATCATTTTTCTTGGAGAGTAACCCTTTTGCCCATTCTTTATACAGCTTAGCAGTTTATTATTGTATACTCGATCTCTAAATTTCTTTTAAATTAACCCTTAAAAAAAATATAAAATAAAAAAAAAGAAAAAAAAATCTGTGTTGCTACATTTGGAGGCCGATCTAACTAGTAGATATGGAAGGTTATTTAGAGCCCTAAAAGGCGATGGAAAGGCCATTTTTGATCCGTTTCTGCCTTTCTAGCCATCCCTTTTGTAAAATATCCATAGTTAACCATTTTGAGCCTTTAAAAAAAAAACTTTTTATTTGTTAAACTTATCATCTTGACCCACTCTGATTTGGAGTATTACCCGATATCTTATAAGTTCCATCACCTATTTATGTTTGAGAAAAATGTAAATAATTATTTTACATTTTGAGCTTATGCCAAACAAAAGCAACAAAAAAAAATTGTTATTTTAGAATAAAAAGAAAGAAAAAATAAATAACAATAATAGGTGAAATCGACCTTGCAACTTTCAAAAAAAAAATTCTCTGCATTTTTCTCAAACATACACTTTGTTTTCCTTATTTTCCTTCTTTGTTAACCATGTCCCTAGCCTACGTTACATCCTAATAAAAGTCCTTCTTGATTTTCGGGAACTATAATCTGAAGTAGAAGCTAGTTATGTGGGCTAAAAAGATGTAGAGGTGCATAATAAAAATAAATAAATAAATAAAAGAAAAAGAAAATAAATAAATAAATAAATTGGGTTGACTAGCATTTTTGTTTGACTTGAGATCGTATTATTTCTAAGCTGAGGGCATATTTATTTCATCTTGGTGAGAGAATGTGATATCACTTTTTTATTATTTTCTCTCTCAATTACCATTCATTGGAGTGACTATTTTTATTGGTTTTAATTTCTTTATGAGAGTGTCACTACTTCCAGTGAGATTTTGGGGTTTGACATGTCATTCTTGAAAGTAGCTATAACAAAGTCTACTGGGCTGATTCATGTGGATGGTTGATGTGGGTGTGATGTTGCTTTAGACTGGAGATAATGCTTATACTTTTATTTGATTGCTATCATTAATCTGATTGAATAAACACGAGTGTTTCTAAAAAAAAAAATCATTTTGAATTTGAATTTTATTTTCACTTCATTTGATAGGGACTAGCAATAAGCTGGTTGGGGGGTGTGTTGAGTTTTAGAAAATGCATATTTATAAAGGAGAAAATCGTCATTTTACATTTCAAGTCTTACTAACAACTCTTACTTTTATGTATTTAACCTTCTTGTGATTTAATTACGTGTGTTTTATTTTAATTAAGTATTTTATGTATTTTAGGAGTATTATAGTCATTTCACAATAAAGGAGAGATCAGACGGCAAAACAGACATCACTTTTGAACTTAGGACGGTCGAAAACCTTAGGAGGAGCATAAAAGGAAAAATGGCACTGTTCACATGTACGGTACTATTCATGTGTACGGTACTGTCTAAGTTACTGTTCACGACACTGTTCACGACACTGTTCACATAGACGGATCGATGACGTGGCATTGACCAATGATGTGGCATTGACTGATGAGGTGTCACGATCCTGTTGGACTAAAATTCTTATGTACTGTTGATGGTGACGTGGCAGCATATTAGTGGACTAAAAATCTCGCGTACGGTACATGCATCACACAGGATTATTTTCAACCAAACGGCGTCACTATTCAACCCGGGTCAAACCGTGTTACTGTTTATCCACGTGGTCAAACCGTGTACTGTTGACTGATGACGTGGCGCAATCCTGAGCGTCCAAACTGTTTTTAATCCAGTGGCCATAATTTACTCCATGTATCTATAAAAAGGGGGCCTCCCCCCCCTAATTTGATATCTCTGAATCCATTTTTGGGATCCATTTTCTGTAATTCCTTCTCCATCTTATATTTTCTACGTATTTTAATAAATTTCCATTTTGCCCCTAGTTCAATTATGAGTGGCTAATTTTCTTTCAAGCTTGGGTTGGAGGTGAAGTCTCAACATGTGTCATGGGCTTTATTTGGTAATTTACTTTCTCTTCCCCTCTAATTTTTGTGGATGTTTTGACTTCTCGTCGACAAATAATACTAATCTTGTCTAGTACCGCCTTGGTTTTACCGACCCCCTAGTACAAGGTTATTATTATTTGGCACGATAAGCCCTTAGCACCATATTGATTAGAGTGTGGTTCATGAGGTGTGGATTCTCCCCTCATGATTTAATTGGCATTAATAACGATTATTTAGCCCATGATGATGTTGATACGGATCCAGATACCCAAGTATGTCATCTCAATAGATTCCTCTTCAATTTATTCTCGCCATTTCAATTCCAATTTTAGAATTTATTCTCGCCATTTCAATTCCAATTTTAGGATAATCCAAATCATTTTCACCACAAATCCAACCACCCATTTACAAAATTAATTCTACACACAATTAAAATCCACCTGCTCGTGGGATCGGCACTCGTCACCATTAGTCTATTCTACAATAGATTCGTGCGCTTGCGAGTTCAATAAAATTTACACAACAGTGGTAATATGTAATCTAATGGCTTATTTATTAGAGTGTGTGGAAAAATATGACATAATTATTTTTGTTAAAATATTAATTAAGGTTATAATAGAAACTTTAAAAGGATGTGATAGCTTATTTAATAAGCTACTTATAAAAAGCATCCCCTACCTATTTTTAAAAGATACTGTCAAAACAGAGAAAATTATAAAATAAGCAGCTTTTACAAAATTTACGAAACACTATTTTTATCACAGATTATGAAACATGCAGCTTATTGATTTTTTACCTCAATCCCAAACAGGGCCGAAATTTGATTGCCACATTTTATCTTACATGCTTGCACTTTTTAGTTAATATTATTTATTTCAAAATTACCCTTATTAAAAAATAAAAAAACATTTTTTCTTCTATGGCATGTTGCCAATGGGTCCTCTCTTATGTCTTCCTCATTTTTTAAATTGATTCAAATTTGAATCGAATCTTAACTTCTAATTGAATACTAAATTGTGATTAAATAGAATGTTAGATTATCACACAAAATCAAAACCAATATCGTAAATAATAACAAAATTCATTGTTTCTTCATAAAATTTAACAACAGCCCAACATTAAAATTTATCATATGTTGGTGAAGGTTTTTGGTGGGTCACTCAAATTTATTTCGGTGTTTTCTCCATGTGGTTGGTAATCTAGATATGGCTTTAATCTTTGACCATTAACTTTAAACGTGACACCGTTCTTTGGGTCCTTAATTTCAATTGCCCCATGTGGAAAAATAGTATGTACAATAAATGGGCCAGACCAACGAGAGCGTAACTTACATGGGAATAAGTGCAAGCGAGAATTGAATAAAAGCACTTTCTGACCTGGAGTGAAAGATTTTCTCATAATTGGCTTGTCGTGGAAGACTTTCATTCGTTGCTTGTAAATCTTGGCATTTTCGTATGCATCATTGCGAATTTCTTCAAGTTCTGCCAGTTGTAATCTTCTTTCTGAGCTGGCTTGCTGCATGTCAAAGTTCAATTTCTTGATGGCCCAATACGCACGATGCTCGAGTTCCACAAGTAGGTGGCAAGCTTTTCCATACACTAACATGTAGGGTGACATCCCAATCGGGGTCTTGAAAGTCGTTCTATATGCCCATAAGGCATCATCAAGTCTTAATGACCAATCTTTTATGTCTGGCCTCACCGTCTTTTCTAATATGTGCTTTATTTCTCTATTGGGGATCTCAACTTGGCCACTGGTTTGCGAATGATATGGGGTTGCCACTTTGTGAGTGATTGAATACTTTGTCAAAAGAGCTTTAAATGCTTTGTTACAAAAGTGGGCACCACCATCACTGATTATTGCTCGAGGGAATCCAAAGCGTGAAACAATGTTGCTTTTCAAAAATCCTATCACCACCTTGTGATCATTGGTTCTGCATGGAATTGCTTCTACCCATTTCGATACGTAGTCAACAGCAACCAATATGTATTGATGGCCAAAAAAAGGGGGAAAGGGTCCCATGAAGTCGATACCCCATACGTCAAAAATCTCAACCACTAAAATTGGATTTAGTGGCATCATGTTCCTTAGTGTAATGCTCCCCATTAGTTGACACCTATCACATGAAGAACAGAAAGTGTAAGCATGTCGAAATATAGTTGGCCAATAGAAACCACATTGTAAAACTTTAGTTACTGTTTTCTTAGCACTAAAATGGCCTCCACAAGCTTGTTCATGGCAGAATGAAAGAATATTATGAATTTTATTTTCTGGGACACATCGTCTAATAATTTGATCTGCACAATACTTGAACAAATACGGGTCATCCCAAAAGAAATTTTTTATCTCTGCAAAGAATTTAGCCTTGTCTTGCTTGGTCCAATGCTCTGGAAGTTTACCTGTAACAAGATAATTAACTATATCAGTATACCAAGGTAATACTTCCACACTCATTAATTGTTCATTTGGGAATGACTCATTCAATGGTAATGTTTCCATAATTGTGTCAAAATGTAGACGAGAGAGATGGTCAGCCACAACATTCTCTGTCCATTTCTTATTTTTGAATTCCAAGTCAAATTCCTGCAAAAGTAACACCCAACGAATTAGTCTAGCTTTTGCATCTTTCTTTGTGAGAAGATATTTAAGAGTAGCATGATTTGTTAATATAATTATTTTACAACCAATGAGATAAGATCAAAATTTCTCTAATGCAAACACTACTGCTAGCATTTCTTTTTCAGTAGTTGAATAGTTCAACTGTGCATCATTCATTGTCATACTAGCATAGTAAATAACGTGGGGAATTCGATCAACTCTTTGTCATAATACTGCTCCTACTGCATAATCAGATGCATCACACATGAGCTCAAATGGTAAGCTCCAGTTTGGGGGCTGAATGATGGGTGATGATGTCAACAACTGCTTTAGTTTTTCAAATACCACAAGACATGAATCATCAAAGATAAAAGGTACATCCTTAGCAAGTAAATTGCATAAGGGTCTAGAAACTTTGCTAAAATCTTTAATGAAACATCTATAGAAACCAGCATGCCCAAGGAAATATCTTACTTCTCTGACTGTTTTGGGTGGAGGAAGATTATAAATGAGATTCACCTTCGCTTTGTCAACCTCAATACCTTTGCTCGAAATGATGTGACCGAGAACAATACCTTGTTTTACCATAAAATGACACTTCTCATAATTTAAGACCAAATTCTTCTCGATACATCTCAGCAGAACTAGTGTTAGATGATGTAAACATTGATCAAACGAGTCACCAAAAATAGAAAAATCATCCATAAAGACTTCAAAGAATCATTCAACCATATCAGAAAAAATGCTTAACATGCATAATTAAAATGTAGCAGGTGCATTATATAATTCAAATGGCATCCTCCTATATGCAAAAGTGCCAAAAGGGCAAGTGAAAGTAGTTTTCTCTTGATCTTTTGGTGCTATAGGGATCTGATTGTATCCTGAGTAGCCATCTAGAGAGCAATAAAATTCATGGCTTGTTAATCTATTAAGCATTTGATCGATAAATGGTAAAGAAAAATGGTCTTTACGTGTGACAGAATTCAACTTTCTATAATCAATGCAAACACGCCATCCTATAGTTACTCTAGTGGGTATCAATTCATTATCGGCATTCGTAACTACTGTAACTCCTGACTTTTTGGGGACGACTTGTACAGGACTGACCCATGAACTATCAGAAATTGGGTAAATGATACCTGCATCTAATAGCTTAAGGACTTCAGTTTTAACAACTTCTTTCATATTAGGATTTAACCGACGTTGCATTTCCCTAGTAGGTTTAGCATTTTCATCAAGGTGAATATAATGCATGCAGTCGACTGGGTTTATACCTTTTATGTCCACTATGGTCCATCCTAATGCTCCTTTATGCTCTTTTAAAACATCCAACAACTTACCTTTTTGTTCGTCATTTAGGGATGATTAGATGATTACCGGCAGAGTACTTTCTTCTCCCAAAAATGCATATTCCAATGTGTTAGGCAATGGTTTGAACTCGAGTTGTAGTGGTGATTCTGATGATGGGATGAGTTTCTTCTCTGATGGTGCTACTTGTTCAACTCTTGACTTCTATTTATTAGTGTCCATGGATGGTGCTGAGTCAAGTAGGGCGTTGACCTCATCAATTGATCTGTCAATATCAAAATCCAAATCAGAGTGAGTTAAACATGTTTGTAAAGGATCATCACTAAGGTTTGAAAGAAAAGTATTAGCAACTATTGTTTCTATTAAATCCAGATCAACAATTCCATCATCTGCACTGTGAGGTTGTTTGGCAATGTTGAAAATGTTTAGCTCCATAGTCATGTTGCCGAAGGACAACTGCATATTTCCAATCCTGCATTGAATGTGAGCATCTGCAGTTGCTAAGAAAGGTCGGCCTAGAATAATGGGGATGTGCTTCCTTGAATCCTGTATTGGTTAAGTGTCAATTACAATAAAATCAACAGGAAAATAAAACTTGTCTACCTGGATAAGCACGTCCTCCATAATACCATGAGGTATTTTTGTGGACCGATCTGCAAGCTGCAACATCACTAGAGTTGGGTGTAATTCTCCAAGTCCAAGTTTCAAAAATACTGAGTAAGGCAACAGATTTACACTAGCTCCTAAATCCAACAAACCATTCTCAATTGTGTGGTTCCCTATACTACACGAGATAGTGGGGGAGCCTAGGTCTTTGCATTTTAGAGGAATTTTATGTTGGAGTATAGAACTAACGTTTTCTGTTAAAAATGTCTTCTTTTGAACATGAATATTTCTCTTTTTAGTACAAAGGTCTTTAAGAAACTTAGCATAAGATGGAACTTGCTTTATAGCATCAAGTAAAAGGATGTTAACACTTACATGTTTGAAGATTTCGAGAATCTCACCTATGGATTTTCCCTTCTTTCTTTTCGCTAACCTCTGAGGAAATGGAGCTTTCGGAACGTATTCTCGTGGTTTGGTTTCTTCTCTCTCCTCCAGTGATGAGTCCTCAACACTCACAGGTAAAATTTGATTTTCTTTTGTCACCGGCATCTCTACTTTGTTGTCGACTTCTTTTCCTTTTTGCAAGATCATGACTGCTTTGACCTCTCCATGCTGTTGTGGTGAACTGATACTTACTTCATGCACTCCTTTAGGATTAGGCACTGGTTGACTTGGAAACTTGCCTTTCTCAATAGTCATTGCCAAGGTCTGAACTGAAGAAGCAAGCTGTCCCACCATCTTCTCGAGGCTTGAAACTAATTGGGCTTGTGAGTTGAAGCCTGCTCTCAACTCATTTCGTAGTCCATCAATGGTGCGGTTCTGTTGCTCAATCGTGGAGTAAGATTCTTGAGATTCTGGAAAGAATCCTCCCATGGTCTGGGTTGAGAGTAGTTCTGGTTCTGATTGTATGGTCTAAATGGTGGCTGAGAGGCTTGAGGAACTTGAGGAATTTATTGCATTGGTGGAGTTGGAGCTGCTGGTCCATTCTGTTGGAATCCTTGAGACCATGAAAAATTGGGGTGGTCTCTCCATCCAGGGTTATATGTGTTGGAGTATGGGTTGTAATTCGATGGTTTTCTCATTACACCTATGGCATTGACTTAATCTGAGTATGAGTCATGATCATGTGGCTTTGTTGATTTAGCAGTTGATAACGATGCTATTTGTCGAGCGAGACCTTCAACCATCTCCTTGACTTCTTTGATTTCTGAACTCGACTCGCCAATGTGAACCTCATTTACTGCCTTAATTCTTCTAGTATTCCTGAGTGATCGACTCCGTTGTTGCGAATTATCCGCTTGTCGCTGGAAGAATCCCCAAATCGCTGATGCACTTTTTGACATTAGCTCTCCTCCACTTGTTGCCATTAGCCATTCTTGCACATTCGGCAATAATCCCTCCAAAAAGTATTGGCATTGGTGCCATTTCTCGTACCCATGATGTGGACACTTCAAGAGTAGCCCATTGAATCGCTCCCATGTTTCGAAAAACTGCTCATCTTCTCTCTAGGTAAACTCTGAAATTTCCCTGCGAATAGCATTGGTTTTATACACTGGAAAATATTTATTCAAAAATTTCATTACCATTTGTTCCCATGATGCGATGCTATTAACATGCAAAGTATTTAACCATGAACGAGCTCTATCCTTTAAAAAAATGGGAATAGTCTAAGTTTTACATCATCATCTGAAAAATTCTCATATTTATCATCATCTGAAAAATTCTCATATTTATCATCATCTGAAAAATTCTCATATTTAAATGTTTGACAAATAGCATAAAAATCATTCAAATGATTATATGGGTCCTCATTTTCTAGGCCATAGAATGTTGGGAGACAATTTAGCATACTAGGTTTTAGTTCAAAGCTCCTAGCAGCTACATTTGGGTATCTTATACATGATGTACTCAAATTAGCTAAGGGACTAAAATAGTCCTTAAATGGCCTCTCCTGTGGTTGCAAATCCATTTTATTTTTAACTTGTTTGTGTGTGCGAAGTGTTTTCTCAAGTTCAAGGTCTATAGGTTCAAGATTAGGTAATAATGACCTACGACCATGCATGCAAAACAAATAAAATAAAAATAAAGATGGAAACAAAACAAATAAAAGTAAAGAAGAGGGAGAAATTACGATACTAACCTTATCACGATGTTAAAACCTTTCTATAAAAATACACAAAAATAAATACGTGAAATAAATTAACTAAAAATAAATTAATAAGATAAATAAAAAAATTACAAAGAAAAATAAATTACAAAATTTTAAAGAAGAGAAAAAGAAAAGAAATACTAACCTTTAAATATAGATTCACTTTCTTTTTAAAAAAAAAAATACAAGAAAACAATTTAAATGGAATTATTCACAAAAATTAATTCTATAAATTAAAATTACTTACCTCCCCGGTAACGGTGCCAAAAACTGGTTGTGCAAATTTTATTGAACTCGCAAGCGCACGAATCTATTGTAGAATAGACTAATGGTGACGAGTGTCGATCCCATGAGGAGATGGATTTTAATTGTGTGTAGAATTAATTTTGTAAATGGGTGGTTGGATTTGTGGTGAAAATGATTTGGATTATCCTAAAATTGGAATTGAAATGGCGAGAATAAATTCTAAAATTGGAATTGAAATGGCGAGAATAAATTCTAAAATTGGAATTGAAATGGCGAGAATAAATTCTAAAATTGGAATTGAAATGGCGAGAATAAATTGAAGAGGAATCTATTGAGATGACATACTTGGGCATCTGGATCCGTATCAACATGCATCATGGACTAAATAATCCTTATTAATGCCAATTAAATCATGAGGGGGGAATCCACACCTCATGAACTACGCTCTAATCAATATGATGCTAAGGGCTTATCGTGCCAAATAATAATAACCTTGTACTAGGGGGCCGGTAAAACCAAGACGGTACTAGATAAGATTAGTATTATTTGTCGACGAGAAGTCAAAACATCCACCAAGGTGGTACTAGATAAGATTAGCCCATGACACATGTTGAGAGTTCACCTTCAAGCCAAGCTTGGAAAAAAATTAGCCACTCATAATTGAACTAGGGGCAAAATAAAAATTTATTAAAATACGTAAAAAATACAAGATGGAGAAGAAATTACATAAAATAGATCCCAAAAATGGATTCAAAGATATCAAATTAGGGGGGGGAGGCCCCCTTTTGATAGATACATGGAGTAAATTATGGTCATCGGATTAAAAACAGTTTGGACGCTCAGGATTGCTCCATGTCATCAGTCAACAGTACGCGGTTTGACCACGTGGATGAATAGTAACACAATTTCACCCGGGTTGAACAGTGACGCGGTTTGGTTGAAAATAATCCTGTGTGATGTATGTACCGTACGCGAGATTTTTAGTCCACTGATATGCTGCCACGTCACCATCAACAGTACATAAGAATTTTAGTCCAATAGGATCGTGTCACCTCATCAGTCAATGCCACATCATCGGTCAATGCCACGTCATCGATCCGTCTACGTGAACAGTGTCATGAACAGTAACATAGACAGTACCATACACATGAATAGTACCGTACATGTGAACAGTGCCGTTTTTCCTTTTATGCTCCTCCTAAGGTTTTCGACCGTCCTAAGTTCAAAAGTGATGTCCGTTTTGCCGTCTGATCTCTCCTTTATTGTGAAATGACTATAATGCCCCTAAAATACATAAAATACTTAATTAAAATAAAACACACGTAATTAAATCACAAGAAGGTTAAATACATAAAAGTAAGAGTTGTTAGTAAGACTTGAAATGTAAAATGATGGTTTTCTCCTTTATAAATATGCATTTTCTAAAACTCAACAACCACCACAATCAAATTACCACCACAACTAATATATATTCTCTCCAATATCAAAGTTTTGATTTAGTAAGTTCATATTTTTTATATTATACTTGTATTTTCTACTATAAGATTAAAAAAGACTTGCATATAATTATGTAATTTTTAAATTATGAATAATTTCACACGAAAATTAACGAAAACCAATTTCATAACCAAGGCGTTTAACATTCAATCTATTTATATTTTTTCTATAGTCATGGTGCTTATTGCAACAACTTTAATGTGAAAGTAATGCATATTACTTTTTTATTTTATCTAGATTATATATTATTACAAATATTTATCATATTTTTTGTAACAAATTATTAAGTTCTTTTCACTTAACATAATTTTACGTGTTTTAGAAAGAAAAGGACGCGTCTAAACATTATTAAACATACTTCAAAAAATAAAAGGTAATTTAAACTTATATCTATTTTAGTCACTATATGATAAAATAACACGTGTTAAGTCCATTATTTATAGAGTTAGCATCTTATGGCAAGTCTAGTTAAATTAGAATTTTATTTATTGCATATCTTGTAATAGGGATTAATTTATAATTCCCTAATTTACTGATATTCCAATTTATTAGGAATATTTGTTTCTTAATTTAGTTAGATATCTAATTTAACAAGTCAATTAATGATGCGATTCTATAATTGGCACATGAGATTTATTTAGAGCAAGAAGTTGATTAAAAAAGGAAGTTTATTAAATGTTCTATATATTTCTTGGGAGACAAGTAAGGCAAGAAATCAGATTTATTTTTATTTAGATTCGTAGGAATTATAAGAGTAAAGAAACTCTTATTTGGAAATAATCTAAGTCTTTTAAGACTTGCTATTTTTGTCAAATCCTAGTGCCTATACAAAGAGATGCATTTCATAATTGAAGGCAACATAGAGCATAAAGCATAGAAGCAAAATTCAGCCTTCTCTATAGAGAATTTGATTTGGCGCATAATGTTGTGGATCTTGGATCACTAGACATTGAAGAATTGAAAAATTATTATTGATCACTTTGCAAAGTGCCCTGAGGATCGTGGATCAAGAGGGGTAGCAATTATTCAAGAGAAGCTGATTCAGTCTAAGGTTGAGTAAACTGTATGATGATAAACTTAATCGTGAACAATAACAGTGAACAATATTTCCAGAAATTAATTAAGTTGTTAATTTTAGGTTTTTAATTACTTATATCTATTTTCAATAGATCTAAATTCCTTTCAATTGGCATCAGAGGGGGACACTAACTATTTATTTGGTGAGAATCGTGGAACCTAGATCTATTTTGTAGGTATGAGTTTGCAAAGAGAGAGAGAGGCTCTTTGGCACGTCCACCTGTACCAGATAGGACGAATTATTCTTATGGGCAGCAAAGGATGGAAATTTATTTGACAGCTATTGATGAAAGAGTTTGGCAATGTGTACTTACTGGATATGCTGTACCTACTAGAATTGATGAACATGGTGCAGAATCTCTAAAGCCAGTTAGAGAATGGACTAATGATGAACTCGATGCATCTAGATATAATGCAAAAGGACTTAACGCTATCATCAATGGAGTTGATGTGTTTCAATACCAACTAATTTCTACATACAAGACATCTAAAGTTGCTTGGGATATACACTAAAACACCTTTAAAGGTGACAATACAGCTTCTAAATTTCAAAAACTTACATTTGATTTTGAGAACTTGAAAATGCATGAGCATCAAACCATATCTAAATTTAATTCTAGAATTCTTACTATGGTTAATGATTATCTTACTTTTGGAAAGCCTATTTCTAAGGAAGAAATTTGTAGAAAAATCTTAAGATCTGCCCATCCTAGATATCATCTTAAAATTTTGGCCATTGAAGAATATGATGATATGTCTACCATGACTAGGGATTCACTTATAGGAAAATTGATGATTTATGAGACTAACAACTTTAATTTGAATCCCAAGAAAGAAAATAGTATTGCTTCTAGGCTGAAACACAGGTTCTCGCCACTAAACCAAGTGAGGATGATGATCCATATATGTACGTGGATAATTCACTTGCACTCATTGCAAAAATTTTTAAGAAGATGTTGAAAAAGAAGAACTTTAACAAACTAAAGAAGACTTTTACATCAGTGGCTCAAATGGTTCAAAAAGGTTCTTTTAACTCTAATTTTAAATTGTTTGATTTTAACAAACTTAAGGGCATTCCATTCAGAGAATGTGGAGGCATAGGACACATACAAGCACAATGTGCTAGCACGTTTATGAAAAATAAAGCAATGCAATCCACCTGAAGTGATGATGATTCTAATGATTGAAATAAATGTTGCGAAAATATGCTCTTTAAAAGCATATGTGTTTATTTAATTGTAATAAACAATTTTTTTTATTAATAAAATAAATGAGGTATTTTATTCAAATATCTTAATTGCATTAATATTTGTATTAAAGTCCATTTAATCATATTATATGTATTTATGTGATCACCATGTGGATTCACAGAAGACATAATATTTGTATTAAATACAATTTAGTTCGCAGTTGATAAATAAAGTGGGCACTTTATTTAGGTATAGGTTGTAATAAATTCATTGAATGATTTGTCTTAATCATGTATGAATTTATTGATGTAGTACGACTACATTGAACATGATCACACATGAGATTTAATTAACTTTGTAATAACTGTCAGACTTATTAAATCTCATAGGAATTGATTTTACTGTAATCTTAATTTTGAGTTAATTATGATTTCATGATTGTAATTGTTATTCCATTTGAGTTACCAATGGGCACGACTTGTGGTCAAGATTACCCGGTATCTTGGTGGGAGCAATTATGAGTATTGGAGTTATGGATTAACAATATAGAATTTGTACAACACATCTCTTGATGGGTTTTCGGCACTTGATCATAGAATTCTCTGGCCAGAGTTTGTCAACATATTTAGTATGTTGAAAATGATCATTAGAGAAAACCAGTAAGTATCAAGGAACAAGATGTAATTAAATTGATTGGACAGTTGAGATATCGATTTAATTAATGATGTGGTACAAAGGATTGTGCAGTAAAGAAATCAATGTGGCTTGGGACGAATTATTATTCGAGCATACAATTATGGAGGTCAATTCCAATCTTTTAGTGGAGTAGATTTGGAATTAAATAATTAGGCTAGTTTAATTACAGGCCTAATTATTATAGCCACTATTGTATGTTCCCAAATGATCCCCGGGTTAGCTCATTTAATTGACTGCACCACTATTGGACTAATAAGTAAGATAACTAGCTATTTGGGTCAAAAGCCTAAATATATCTTTTAGTGGGAGGCTCCATTTAATTAGCTTGTGTGTAAGGGGCCTTATGTTATTTTACAAGGTGGGTCCCCTATAGAAAAAGCAAGTAACGTGAGTTTTGGTTTTTGATTATTTTGGAGCCTAGGGTTTTCACTAAAGGGAGATATAAAAGGCTTATTTTCTCTAAAGAAAAAGAGAGAAGCCACTTTTACAGATCAGAGAAAAAGATTTTTCTCTCTATTGTTGAGAGAAAAATTTTCTCGTGCTAGTTGCTTTGGTAGTGATAAAGGCGCCCACATGTCAAGTGCAGATCGAACCTGAGTCATAACCTGGAAGATCATTGGTGACAGTTCGTGATCTAACAAGCGTGGTGGTGACAGATCGTGATCTAACAGGAGTGGTGGTGGCAAATCTTGATCTAGGAGCCTAAATCACTTCAACGGAAAAGGCCAATTTCAAGGTACGATTTTTAGATTACAAATTCCTATATATTATATGAGAGCGGTCTTTAAAAGGTTTTATAAAAATTTAAAAACCTGATTTTTCCCCAACAATAATAACTAGGCAACCCAAGAGGGGGGGTGAATTGAGATTTTAAAACTTAAGCTAAGCAAACCACACAACAATTTAATCAAATGTCTTAATGGAATAAAAACAATAAATTCAATAAAGCACAATAATAAGAGAGTAAGGGAAGAGAAAACAAACACAATGATTTTTACATGGTTCGGCAATCCCCGACTACCTCCACGCCTACAGCTCACTTGGTTTGAGGATTTCACTATCCAAGCCTCCCAAGGCTTCAAGTTCTTTACAATTGACTTCAAATGTGTCAATGGACCTTTACAACAAGAGATTATCCCAAATCTCTTAACCCAAGTGTATCCTAACACTTACAACCTCTTAAGGATAAAGATTACAAATGAATTTTCTCTCACACAATGAAGCTCAATAACAGTTTTATGCTCAATAGCGAGCTCAATGATAACTCTTGGATCTCATTTTGTTTGAATTTGATTGAGCCATTTTATAGTTGGAGCTGAAAACTAGCCGTTATTGACTTTCTGCTCAATTTCGGATCGCCGTTATCTGGATGTCGGATCTCGGTTTTGACTTTGAGCAAGTTACCGTTGGACAAAATTTCAAATTGTCAGATCGCTGTTTTCAACATGTCGGATTGCCGTTAGTGTCCAGAGGCTACTCTTCAATTTTGTTCAATGTCGGCTAGCCGTTATCAAGATGTCGGTTAGCCGTTTGCTACAGTGACTGCTACGGTGAACTATTTTGTAAAATTATAGTTTGGCCCCAAAACTTCATAAAATTATACTATGACCCACAACTTTATAAAACTTGATAAATAAGTCCTTCTCTAGAATTCCAAGCAATACTTGTTGATTTCAAAGTTTTCAAAACTCTTTCAATTAGACCATAAACTTGAAAAACAACCAATTTCATAAAATCATTTTTCCATTAAATATAAAACCTTTATAATGTGAAAAAAATGATTTATTTAAAATGTATAAAAAATAATTTGAGCTTTTAAGAACTTAATCATTCTTAATTTTGTTTGTTATCATCAAAATCAACATTATGGATACATAAATGTTAACAATGATAACATTGATGAAAAGGACCTTATTGGAGGACTTGTTGTCCATAATGATATGTCAAAATATACTAATGGCAATGAACAAGAATCAATTATCAGAGTTGAACCCACATCTAAAGCCTCGCACTTAGCTCTTTCAAGGAAGACACTAATTCTCGTCTTGACATAACTGTGTAACATGATGACAATAATAATGATTATTCAGATAGCGATGTTAGTGACATTGATGTAAATGATAAGAAAGCTTTTCATGAAAGCTACAAGATGATGTTCGCTAAATGGGAAGAAGTCTACAATGTGAATGTGACCTTGATGACTCAAATATCCAATCTTTTGGATAGTAAGGTGAAACTTGAGAGTGAGATAATTCATTACAAGTCTTTACTTGCTGACAAAGATAATCAGTTGCTTGCAGCGACCACATAATTAGAGAACACCAAAAAGTCACTCGAAATGATGAATTCTAGAATTCAAAAGTTAGATCATATCTTGTCAACTAGCAAATCTAGCTCAGATCATCATGGTCTTGGATATCAAGATGGTACAAAATCAAATTCTCAAGGTGTGTTAGTTAAAACTTCTCAACTTACAGCTTCTCCACCAATAGTTAAAATTCCATGTCTTCAAAAAGGTAAAGTTGTTGCACATTTTTCACCAGTCCATCAAGGTAAGAACAATAGACTTACTCTCACTTGTCATTTTTGCCATGTAAAAGGACATATAAGACCAGGGGCGGACCCAGAACTTTATATTACCCTGGGCTAAATTAAAAAATTTATATTTTGAAGTGAACATAATTATTCATAAGTAAAAAAAGTACATCAAATAAGGGGGACAGGAAAAACCCTATAAATATGTATTTTAAATAAAAATAATTATACAAAAAGACTAGAAAACAAAAGATAATTCAAATATAAAAATACTATTTTTAAATTATGGAATATAATATAATATTAATTCTAATTATATAAGAATTAATAAATCAATTAAGAATTTCAAGTTAGAATAAATCAATACATGCAATTATAACCCATTAAAAATTGCAAATAGAACTTTATGTTTGAAAAGTACTTAATTACCAAACTTAAATAAATTAAACAATTAAAATTTATTCGTCTTTTTAAATTATAAAAATATTAATCGTCAAGAGTTTCAATAATAAACTAAACTCTAACCTAGCAAAAAGGTATTTATATGCCATTATTTCTTTACCAGGCACTTTGACTCTCTTTAAAAAATCATATCAAAATACTCAAATTTTGTTTTCTAACTTATCCTCTTAGTTAATGTAACTAATAAATAAAACCTCAACATTCACATAAAAAAATTTATGAAATTGTTAATAATTTTTATTATATATATTTTTAGTATTTTTAATACTAGTGACAATGTTATATTAAATTTACATACTTTTCTAAATTAAAGTTTTTAAAAACAAATTAAAGTAGTAATAACATTTTAGACCCCTAATGTTTTCAATCTATTCAATAAATATATAATTTAATCATTTTTATAAAATAAGTCATTAATTTTAGTTGGAAAAAAATATAATTGAATTAGGGACATATTTAAAAATAAAGTAAAAACTCTATTTTTTTATGAAATTTGATGAAAACCTAAGGGTCACTTAATTAGGGACTTATATAAAAATAAAGTGAAAACTCTATTCTTATATAAAGTTGTATAAGACCTAATTGCTTCAAGTTCATAAAATATATGAAAAATGATATATTATTTAATTATTCTTATGGAAAACCCAGGATGACACTTAGACTTAAGGTTAAGAGTAGAGGTGGCAAAACGGGTCATCATGTCGTGTCAGTTTCGTGTTGTGTCAAATTTAAGCCGACCCAAACCCGACCCATTTAATAATCGTGTCAAAATATTGAGACCGAAACCCGACACGAAAAATAAATGGGTTACCCAATAACCCGTTTAATATTTATATATTCAACAATATTTACATAAAATATTGCACTCTCAATTGACGCAAATTGTATTCCATCATGTATATATATGTGTAAATAATATAATATATTAATATTATAAAATATATATATGTACCAAAATATTACACATTTAGACCATTAAAGTTCTAAATCTATATAGAATTTTACAAAATAGACTGTCATAGTCCCTATATATTCTTATCCTTTACAAAAAAATGGAGAATCATCTTTAATATGCGAGTTATGATAATTAGCACCTGCAAATTGATTTAAAATTAAAAAAATATAAGTATATTTTAATGCAAACATGAATTAAAAAAAAAAGAGAAATTAGTTAATGATTAAACCTGTCAGTTATCAATTATCAATAACATCTGCTTTGGATGGAAGACTATTAATTATTGTGCTCGAGCATATCAATGGTTAGCTCATCCATAGAAACCATTGCATTTACTGAAGTGAATAAATAAAAAGAAGGAACACAAGTCAGGAAGGACATGTAGCAAGCCAGCAACACTATAAGCCAAAGAAACAAACAAAATCCAGCCTCAAAATTGTAAATAACCATAATTCAGAATCTACCATAACAAATATTATATTTATAAAGACAAGAGAATTGAGAAAAAAAGATAACCTTCTTGTCCAAAAATCCAATCTCTACTGCAAACTATTGATTCCACTATTTTGGGCTTACGTGAACTTCGAAATTGATCAAGAACCCAACCACCTACGCTAAAGGCTGATTCAGATGCAACTGTTGATATTGGAATGGTTAAGACATCACGAGCCATAGAAGCGAGCTCAGAATAACGAACTTGGTTGTCTTTCCTAAAACTTAAAATGTCCAAATGACTGCTCTTATAAGCTCGTGGTTCACTCCAATAAAGTTCTAGCTGAGTTTTTTTAGGTACAACTAGATTCCACACTCTCAAAATTATCAAATTCATGTTATACATGAAAAAAAAAGAAATAATTCAACAAACATGAAATGTAACTAAAATTCATCAAACATAAAATGTAACTATGAAGTAAACAAGAATAAGTTGCGATTAAAAATATCTATATAAATAAATAAAACTAACATCAAGACATGAATCCAATTTTCCACTGCCTTTTCTGTCATCATTCTCATTTGAGTGAGAAACCGAACCTTGCATGGAAGATGTATTGGTAGATTCAGTTGAAATGAGCATATATTCATTAAACAATGAAACAACTTCTCTCTAATATTTTTTAACTCATTGGAATTTTCACCATAAACCTTTTTGTATGCCCATTCAACAAATTGTAACTTGTAACGAGAATCCAAAATAATGGCCATTGTCAAAATTGTACAAAACTCAGACCAATACTTCAAGAATTTCTCAAGCATCCTCTTCCCCATGTCTTTCATATACCCATCCCCATTTTTTGAGTATTCCCTCAAAGTTAAACAAGCTGCAAATACTTTTGGAAAATACAAATTTGAAGTGGGGTACTTTGATCCAGAAAATATGTAAGTAATCTAATAAAAAAGTACCAAAAAATTATTAATTCTCTCCAATTTATTCCCCTCATCTTCTAAAGGGCAGTACCTATAATTAGAATCACTTAAAGCTAAGTGAAAAAAAGCACTTTTGTAATAAAGTGCACAATCAAGCATAATATAAGTGGAATTCCATCTTATAGGGACATCTTGTCTCAAGCCTTTTTTCCTGTGTAACGACATTTGATTAACACACTCCAAAAACTTTTGTTTTCTACCTTGAGATGCTTTCACATATTTCACACTTTCCACGAATTTTATAAAGTTCTCCTTTTATTGCTTTTAATCCATCTTGAACAATTAAATTGAAAATATGAGCACAACAACGCATGTGTAAATAATCACCATTAGACAGTAAAGCTTTCCTAATTTTCAACTGAGATTTCAACATAGTAACACATGCCTTGTTAACTGAAGCATTGTCCAATGTTATAGAAAACACCTTTTTCTCAACACCCCATTATGTCCATAAAGATAATAACTTTTCAGACAAACAAAGTCCAGTGGAGATGGCATCAAGGTGATGTTCAACAATCTTTTTTGTAAAACCCAATTTTTATCAATAAAATGTGCAGTCAGACTCATGTATCCATCAGTAGTGCAAGCAGTCCACAAATCAGAGGTGAAACAAATTCTACCAGGAACCTCCCCTAACATAGCTTTAATCCTAAGTCTTTCTGCATTATAAGCTTTTAGGATATTCGCTTTTGCTGTATTTCTAGAAATATTTTGTATGTCGGAATTCAGAAACTCAAAACAAGTTCTAATTGCATCAAACTTAACAAACTGAAAAGGTAACCCATGCTTCACAATTACTACAGACAACAACTCACGAAAGACAACCTGATCAAATTCTGAAGAACATGACCCTATAGAACCTGAATGGTCTAAAATCATTTGACGGGGGTCACGTGGCTTTTTTAACTTAGGACATTTTTTAATATGCTAAGCATGTTACCAATCCTATAATTACTTTCGCTAATGTAAACTTTTCCATAAACACACATAGACCTTTCCTTTCCATCTTGATATGCATATAATGGCAATTTAGTGAACATACCCCATGCTTTAGATGTTCTTCTCCTCTTGCGTTGTTTCTTTGGAGCATCACTGTCACCATCTTGCTCTAATTCCTCCAAATTCACTCGATGTCCATGTAAGAAGGCTTCAATGTTAGTTGAATTATCATTATTTGGATTCGGTTCCATGTTACTACTGTACCAAAAAAAAATCATATCAATAATGATTATAACATTAAGTTATAACAGAGGAATCCAATTAAGTGTCAAAAAAATTTAAACAAATTTAAAAAGAATTACTTTCAAACCAAACTGCAAAAGCTATAACCTATAAGCACACAGGTGAAGGAAGCAATAGAAAACAAAACCCATTAAAGAATGCAAACAATATTTAAATAATTGAGAAATTGCTTTTTAAACTAACCTAACCATGAATGTTTGATCTCAAGAGCAGCCGATCAAAGTCTTGCAACTTGCTAGAATTGAAAAACTTGAGATTTAATCAAGTGTTTTCTGATGAAAAAGAAAGTGGAGGTGGTAGGTGGATAAGACCGAAGGTACACCAGTATATGGATTGTGGCACATGCAATTTTTTTATCTTAATTTTTAATTGGCAACAATCTAGATTTTTTGGTGGAAATTATTTTTTTAATTAGTGGCTAGAAACTTTTATGAATTGGCGCGCAATATGTTAAAAGCTTAAAGCTTATTTCTTTATGTTATTTTATTTATCTTAATTATAAATGTATTCTTATATTTTTTTTAAATGTAAAAAATGTCATAGTTTAGTGGGTCATGTTAGAGGGTTTGGGTTGACACGACCCGTTTACCCGCTTAATAATCATGTCATTGATTGAGTAAATGGTTTAAAAATTTCGACCCTAACTCGACACGGAAAAAAGTCGTGTTGACCCGGACCTGACCCATTTAATAATCATGTCAAATTTGACTACCAAACTCATTTATTCATATCGGGTTCGTGTCGGGTATTCGGGTCGTGTCAAATTTTGCCAGCTCTAGTTAAGACAAGTGAAAATAAACCTAGAACTACTTGGAGAAGGAAGACTAGTTATAAAGCTTATATTTCTTTTATTTCCTTAAGAACTTGCACCACTGACCTTTGGTACTTTGGTAGTGGTTGTTCTAGGCACATGACAGGTGATAGAAGTGCCTTGATCAATTATCAAAAAGTTGATTAAGAAAATTTCACTTTACTGATGGCGTGAAAAGTCGAGTACTTGGAAAGGGTACATCGAATGTAGAAGGTTTTCTAAAACTTACAATGTTCTGCATGTGGATGATCTCAAAACAAATTTACTCAGCATTAGTCAAATTTGTGATTAAAACCTATTTGTAAACTTTGATAGGGACAAATGTTGCGTTCTCATTGTTGATCAAAATTGCATTTTAGAAGGACATAGATCATCTGATCAATTATTATAAGTTGACTAGTTCAATTATTTACCATAAGACCACTCTTGATTGAAATACTAACTAGGCAACCCAAGAGGGGGGTGAATTGGGATTTTAAAAATTATCTTAGGCAAACCACACAACAATTTAATCTAATGCCTTAATAAATTCGAAAACAATAAATTCAATAAAAGCACAATAATAAATGAGTAGGGGAAGAGAAAGCAAACTCAAGGATTTTTACGTGGTTCGGCAATCCCCGCCTACGTCCACGCCTCCAAGCACACCGGGCTTGAGGATTCCACTAAGCAAGCCTCCAAGGCTTCAAACGCTTACAATTGACTTCCAAGGTGTCAATGGACCTTTACAACAAGAGATTATCCCCAATCTCTTAACCCAAGTGTATCCCAACACTTACAATCTTTTAACTTGATTTTACAAAAAAGATTACAAATGAATCTCTCTCACACAATGTGTTTGATCACAAGTGAAAGCTCAATGTGTGAATGAATAAGATGAATACAAAGATTTAAAGCTCAATGAAAGTTGTATTCTCAATATTTTGCTCAATGATGATCGTTGTAATTCTTCTTGTTTGAATTGGATTGAGCTTATTTATAGTTGGAG
Source organism: Citrus x clementina (assembly GCF_000493195.1). Taxonomy (NCBI): domain Eukaryota; kingdom Viridiplantae; phylum Streptophyta; class Magnoliopsida; order Sapindales; family Rutaceae; genus Citrus; species Citrus x clementina. The sequence continues at coordinate 4,981,137 of NW_006262139.1, read as the reverse complement.
CTGAAAAACTAGCCGTTATAGACTGTCGGACAGAAAACGGTTCGCCGTTAACCCTAAACGGTTAACCGTTTCGGTCGGTCAAAGTTACCGTTGGGCCAGATTTCAAATAAACGGTTTGCCGTTTAGGATTGCCCTTTCGCCGTTAATTTCTAGAGACCTGCAAAACAAATTTGGTTTAACCGTTCTTACTAAACGGTTCAAGGTTAGCAAACTGAAAATAATCGGTTAACCGTTTTCAATAAACGGTTCACCGTTAGTTTCCAGAATCATCATATTGACAATACTTTAAAGAACATGCTTTCTGGAAATTATCGGTTAGCCTTTTTAAATAAACGGTTAGCCGTTTTTAAATAAACGGTTAGGCATTTGCTACAGTGATTGCTACAGTAACCTGCACAGTGCACTATTTTCTAAAATTACAATTTGACCCCAAAACTTTACAAAACTGTACCATAGCCCAACACGTCATGAAACTTTGCAAATAGGTCTAATTTCAGAATTTTTAAGTAATGCTTTGTTAATCCCAAAACTTTCTGAAATTATGTTATAGCCCAAAATGCTATGACACTTTTCAAATAAGTCCTTCACCAAAATTTCAAGCAATACTTGTTTATTTCAAAGTTTTCAAAATGCTTTCAATTAAACCATAAACTTTGAAAAACAACCAATTTCATAAAATCATTTTTCCATTAAGAATGAAACATTTATAATGTGAAACTAATGATTTATTTAAAAAGAATAAAAACAATCAATTTCATAAAATTATTTTTCCATTAAATACAAAACATTTATAATGTGAAAATAATGATTTATTTAAAAGAATATTAAATAATTTGAGCTTAAAAGATTAATCATTCTTAACTTTGTTTGTTATCATCAAAATCAATATTATGGAAACATATATGTTAACAATCTCCCCCTTTTTGATGATGACAAACATTTCATGTATTTAAAGAATGATTCCACAAATTGCTCCCCGTAAATATAATCTTCTTTTACAATTTGCCAATTAGCTAAATTAACATATTTAAATACATGGATTTTTCTCCCCCTCATCATCAAAAAGAAAAACTTAATTGGCAAAGACAAAAGTAGCAAATTTTTATAGATTTGAAAACATGTATTCTTCTCCCCCTTCATCATAAAAAAGAAAACGTAAAGGAAAAGAATAAAAGTAGCAAATTTGTTACCCATGTTGTTTGAGTAAAAATTTTGAAAGAATCTCCCACTAACAACAAGCATTACCTCAAATACAAGATTAGTAATATTACTCCCAAATTATTATAGATCATGATAAAAGCCAACTCCATACACAAATTATCACACTAAAATATCATGAACCATTATTCCATTAATTACCAAATCAACAACTCAAAATATGAAATTATCATATAAAACACCCATGTAATCAAATCGTCATATCTCAAAATTATCAAAATCATCATCATAATCAAATATCAATTATCAAAACAATTACTCAAAATGCATATTATTCAAAAACATATTATATGCTCCCCCTAAATTTATAGCCAATTAAAAATTTAACCAAAATGATTTTATCCAAAAAAAAATCATATTTATCTCCCCTTTCATCATAAAAAAAGAAAAGAAAAGATAGATAGATGCAATTGAAACAAAATCATTAAAAATAATTTAATAAAGATATTACCCATTTTGTGCGAGAAAAAATTTCGGCAAAGTCTCCCCTTTAAAAATGAACAAATCCTTAAATACACAACATGGTTAAAAATACTTCCATATAAGCTTAAACAATTATAATAAATCAACAACTCCATCCATTCATCAAGCAATGCACATATAATCATTAATCATCAAAATCAATATGAATTCCTCAAACACTTGTAACAATTAAATCCGAGGATTCCATAATCATATATCAACCATTAGAAGAATGCTCAAAATGCATATTATTTCCCCCAATTTATATCATTAAAATGATTTATTACTTTGTCTCCCCCTTTGGACAATAAAAATGTTCAAAAAGCATATTATCCAAAATAGAACAAGTAATAAGCTAAGCAAGGGAATGCAAAAGTCATAAGAGCATAATGTCAACAATTCAAAAAACATATAATTACTAATCACATTTTAGAAATCAAGACAACTAAACTCATCAAAGATCTAATGTGACATTTTAATATAATTTACACTCTCATATGCGCCAAGATCTCAAGGATCATGTATTTCTCCCCCTTTCGATATTATTTAAAGCAAGTAATGGATATTTAACAATACGTCAAGAAAGCATACAAAAAATGTATCCATTCACCAATCATAGATTCCATAAGATCAAATTTCATCAACTACAATGGAATCATCAAAGCACATTCTTTGTCATCAAAGCATAAGTATATAATAGCAATATATAGATAATCAAAATCAACATATGCCATTATAGATCATCAAAATCAACATAGCCAAAAAAACCATCATTATGAGCTAAAGAACAAGTGATCAAATCCATTATTACAAATGCTCACATATTTTTTTAAGTGATGATCTAGTAGTTACACCTTGTGATGGATCTTCAAAATTAAATTCTTAAGGTGAGAAGAAATATACCTCCATTCTTTAGGGAGTGTTTGAGAAGTACCTTCATCTTACTCCGCATTTGTTTCTTCATGTTGCTCCTTTTGATTTTCAAGTGGTGCATTCTTTTGGCTATCATTTGATAATCTTCTTGTAGCTTTTCATCTACATTATCATCAACAACAACTTTCTCCATAGAGGAAGAATTAGACTCATCAAATATAACATGTATAAATTCTTCCACAATCAAAGTTCTTTTGATATACACTCCATAAGTTTTGCTTGTGTTTGAATACCCAAGAGAAATACCAACATCAAATTTTGGATCAAATTTACCAAGATTATCTTTTGTGCTCAAAATAAAACATTTGCATCCAAATATCAAATAATAATCATCATCAATCCACAATGAAAGCAACAATGCATATAAAAATGTAGGTGCATAATATAATAGAAAACTATGGTAAAATCCGTAAGGAGAGCACACTATGGAAGTGGTAATTTGAAATACTCAAAATGCACAAATTCAAATTTTTCAAGCTATTGAGTAAAATGAGTAAGTTTGAATCAATTAAAATGATTTTAGACACAAGAATGATTTTAGACACAAGAATGGATGGGGAATAATTTATATGAATCAATTTGGATTGAAAACGAATAAGAATGATGGATTTTGGAATGAAATCAAGTGAGGAGTAATCGGCTTCTAGTGAGAGAGAGAGAAACGGAAAGCCAAAAGAGAGGGAGAAGATGAATAGTTGAAATAGCATCCGAAACCGGATTGCCGAATGAGATTAACCGGAAATCCGGTTGGTTCCAGCAAATGTTTCACGCAAATCCGGTTTTCCGGATAACACGAACCGGCTTGCCGGTTGGATCCAGAAGATAGCAAGAGAGAATCGGCTTGCCGGTTTGCCAAAATGCAGCTCGAATTCGGAATTCCGAATTGACAGAACCGGAAATCCGGTTTGGTCCAGCAAGCGTTCCTTGCGAATCCGGCTTTCCGGTTTTGCTAACCGGTAGTCCGATTTGAGGCAGAAAGTAACATGCAAGCTATATACCATTGGAAAGATGATTAAGTTAGCTTTCCAATAAAATTTACAGAGCTTGATTTAGAGTTCTCTAGAAGAAGTTATGACCAATTCATTACAACATGTGCAGACTTGATTTGGAGTGCTTATAATCATTCAAAAATAAAATGCAGAAAGGTCAAATTCGGAATAAAAACTGTATTGATTGAGCCAGAAGTAATGTACAAGCTATATACCGTTGGAAAGATAATTAAGTTAGCTTTCCAATAAATTTTACAGAGCTGGATTTGGAGTTCTCTAGAAGGAGTTATGACCAATTTATTACAACTTGTGCAGACTAGAGATTTTCACAATAATTAAACATATAAACATTCAAAAGTGAATAAATTAAACACACCACTTAACTATCATGCTTAAACACTTCATAAACATTAACATCAAACAAATCCATCACGATAAATCACTCAATATTACACACAATGATAATTCCATCATGTAAACATACAAGCATACTTTCGCAATTTCATTTATCATGATTCATTCAACAAAATTAATATGGCAAGAATTGTTACCAAAACAATTAAATTATCTTGCCTCATCTTTTTCTCCTAGATCATGCTCAAATAATTATCCTCACAAACTTTCATCAAGGAACTTCTCCACCATTCCTTGATTGTGGTACCTACAAAACAAATTCAAGTTGTACCCTTTGGTACCCAAATACTCTTGGGTCCTTGAATGTTAGATTTAGTTCCTTTTGGAACCCAAATACATTTGACGCCATAATACACATTTCTTTTAATTGGACATCTATTCTTCATGTGACCGTCTTGATTACAATAATGACATACAATTTGATTGTTAATGGATGTATTCTTCACAAAATAACTCTTGTAAAATTTTTGTTTCAAATTTGGTTTGTAACCAATGCCACTTTTGTCAAATACGCATTTTTGTGAATTTAGCAAATTGTCCAACATCTTTTGCCCATTTGTAAATTTTAATACAATTTGATTTAACTCATCACTCTTCTTTCTAAGCACTTCATTTTCTTTTATTAATTCATCACCATATGATTTCTCATGCTCATATGAAGTACTTTGTTTACATGTGAATGATGCAATTCTATCATGTAACATTTCATTATCTAATTCCAATTTTTTGATCTTTTCATTTAATGAAACATTGGATTTTTGCAAGGCATCTTTTTCATATTTCAAGTCATTTACATGTGATTCTAGATGCTTGTATGAAGTGCTAGATTTCTCATTTGATAATGCAACTCTATCATGCAATGTTTTATTTTCTAATTCTAGGCATGTGATCTTTGCACTAAATGATTCATTTTCATTCTTAAGCTCCATCATCTTCTTTTTAAGACATATATTCTTTTTACCAATCTTCATTAACTCATCATGCAAATCCTTAAAAGCATCATGTAATTCATCATATGTAGGAAGATCATTTACCTCTTCAAATTCATCATCCGAGTCATCTCCAATTGCCATAAGTGCCAAATTCGACACTTCATGAAATTCCTCCTCGCTCGTAGTCTCCTCATACACAATTTCAAGTTTTCTCCAAATTTCATAAGCATTAGAACAATTTGAAACTCTATGAAATTCATTTTTATCTAAGGCACAAAATAAAGCATTCATAGCCTTGGAATTTAAAGACATATTTTTCTTATCCAATTCACTTAAAACATTCTTCCTAGGAATGAATGAACCATCACAAACTATTTCCCATAATTCATAATCTAAGGCTTGTAAAAACACTCTCATCCTAATTTTCCAATAAGGATAATCATTACCATCAAAGAATGGAGGTCTAGTGGTGGATTGGCCTTCCATGAAAGTTGAACTAATTTGGGTTGCTATTGATCTTTAACTCTAGACGGTTAAGTCTACACAAGAGCACCTTACTCTGATACCAAATGAAATACTAACTAGGCAACCCAAGAGGGGGGTGAATTGGGATTTTAAAAATTATCTTAGGCAAACCACACAACAATTTAATCTAATGCCTTAATAAATTCGAAAACAATAAATTCAATAAAAGCACAATAATAAATGAGTAGGGGAAGAGAAAGCAAACTCAAGGATTTTTACGTGGTTCGGCAATCCCCGCCTACGTCCACGCCTCCAAGCACACCGGGCTTGGGGATTCCACTAAGCAAGCCTCCAAGGCTTCAAACGCTTACAATTGACTTCCAAGGTGTCAATGGACCTTTACAACAAGAGATTATCCCCAATCTCTTAACCCAAGTGTATCCCAACACTTACAATCTTTTAACTTGATTTTACAAAAAAGATTACAAATGAATCTCTCTCACACAATGTGTTTGATCACAAGTGAAAGCTCAATGTGTGAATGAATAAGATGAATACAAAGATTTAAAGCTCAATGAAAGTTGTATTCTCAATATTTTGCTCAATGATGATCGTTGGAATTCTTCTTGTTTGAATTGGATTGAGCTTATTTATAGTTGGAGCTGAAAAACTAGCCGTTATAGACTGTCGGACAGAAAACGGTTCGCCGTTAACCCTAAACGGTTAACCGTTTCGGTCGGTCAAAGTTACCGTTGGGCCAGATTTCAAATAAACGGTTTGCCGTTTAGGATTGCCCTTTCGCCGTTAATTTCTAGAGACCTGCAAAACAAATTTGGTTTAACCGTTCTTACTAAACGGTTCAAGGTTAGCAAACTGGAAATAATCGGTTAACCGTTTTCAATAAACGGTTCACCGTTAGTTTCCAGAATCATCATATTGACAATACTTTAAAGAACATGCTTTCTGGAAATTATCGGTTAGCCTTTTTAAATAAACGGTTAGCCGTTTTTAAATAAACGGTTAGGCGTTTGCTACAGTGATTGCTACAGTAACCTGCACAGTGCACTATTTTCTAAAATTACAATTTGACCCCAAAACTTTACAAAACTGTACCATAACCCAACACGTCATGAAACTTTGCAAATAGGTCCAATTTCAGAATTTTTAAGTAATGCTTTGTTAATCCCAAAACTTTCTGAAATTATTTTATAGCCCAAAATGCTATGACACTTTTCAAATAAGTCCTTCACCAAAATTTCAAGCAATACTTGTTTATTTCAAAGTTTTCAAAATGCTTTCAATTAAACCATAAACTTTGAAAAACAACCAATTTCATAAAATCATTTTTCCATTAAGAATGAAACATTTATAATGTGAAACTAATGATTTATTTAAAAAGAATAAAAACAATCAATTTCATAAAATCATTTTTCCATTAAATACAAAACATTTTATAATGTGAAAATAATGATTTATTTAAAAGAATATTAAATAATTTGAGCTTAAAAGATTAATCATTCTTAACTTTGTTTGTTATCATCAAAATCAATATTATGGAAACATATATGTTAACATTGATGACACAGAATTATGGCATCAAAAGCTTTGTCATTTAAACTATAAGTCACTAACTAAATTATGAAAACAAGTGCTGCCAAAGGAGTTCCAATACTCAAGAAGAAACAACTAGGGATATGTTGTTCATGTCAATCTGGCAAACAACAAAGGACGTCACGTAAAGCTATTCAAGGTAGAACCACATGTAAGGTACTACAACTGCTTTACATGGACCTTATGGGAGCCAAATGGATTTTTTAGAACAAAATTAATGAATTTAGTAACATAGTGAAAAAAAAGCTAGGTTGATTGCACAAGGATACATGCAAATGGAAGTGTTGACTTTGATGAAACCTTTGTAGTTGTTGCTAGACTCGAATCTGTTCGTTTTCTTTCTGCAGTTGCTTGTTTAATAGCCATAGAAGGCGTAGTAAAACTTAAAACGTTATCTTTAAGGTCATATAACCCAAAACAAACTTTCCTTAGTCTTAAAACAGGGCACCAAACCATTTAAGAAATCATCCTAAGTTTTCTGATGCACAGGATCCTTACAGGAAGGCAAGTGCAGAGCATACTTCCTTAAGGTTTCAAAATGAACAAATAAAGGAGGCGGATTTTGCGCAATTTGCTTGAGGGTAGTGACAGCATTTGTGTGGTCGGCATTCTATTCGGGGGCTCTTTTTCAATAAAGCTGAGAGGTGGTGAGTGTAGTGGTCCACATGTGGGATGAAATCACGGATGTAATTGATAATGCCAAGAAACTATTGAACTTGCTTTTTGGAAAGTTGCTGATCTGGAAAGTGAAGCAACTCTTGGGCAATATGCTTTCCTGGCTGGTAATGGCCATCTTTTATTATCATACCAAGGAATTCAATATTGTCTATAGCAATGGTGCTTTTCTTGGCCGATAACATGATTCCATGACTTTAGACAATATCATAGAATTGAGTTAACAGCTGGCGATGGTCATCATGTGATCCTGAAAAAAGTAAAATATCATCAATGTAAATTAATGCATGAGGCAGGATGGGCTGAAAGATTTAGACCATGGATGTTTTAAAAATGGATGGGGCAGTTTTGAGGCCGAAGGGTAGGACTGTCCATTGGAAATGGGCATTTGGGATGCAAAAGGCAGTTTTGTAACGTTCAGAGGGTTTAATGCCTAATTGCCAAAAACCTGATTTTAAATTAAATTTGGAAAAGATCTGGGCATTTTTTAGAAAAGTAAACATGCTTTGTCGGTGAGGCAAAGGAAACTTGTCATCTTGCAAAAACATGTTTAATGGCTGATAATCAATGACTAGGCGTTTCTTTCCTCGAACAATTTCAGAATGCTTTTCAACATAAAAGGCTTGGCAAGCCCATTGAGAACTTGTGGGCTCGATCAGACCTTAGGCTAACAGTTGTGAACATTCATTTTGGGCTAGGAGTAAGTCAGAAGGACTCATTCCTGGGTGAGTAGCTTTGGTTGGGTTATTGTCTTCATTGAGTTTGAAAGGTAACTTAATGAAGAAAGACGGGTTTTTCCATAATGGAGTTGGATGGGTGAACTCAGAATGGGACTCTGGACAGACACTCAAAAGTTTAGTTGAAATATCCTGATAGGACTGGGGGGTTTCAGACAGATGGTAGAGTTTCAGAATAGTTGTGAATGGTTTGAACATGGACTTGATTCGAATTCTAGTGGGAATGATTTGGAGGTGTTTGATATGGTGAAGGATGTCAAAACCTAACAAAAAATCCTTATCAGGAAGGGTTGAACCGATAACCTTGGTCCAAATGACACAATTGGGGAAGATTTGAATACCAATAGGGTTTTTGGTAATCAAAGAGGTGGTGAACAGTTTGCCATTAACGGCTTTGAAATGTTCTTCAGACTCGGTCCAGTATTGTGATGGAAGAATGTGTGGGTTTAATATGCTTCATTGGGCGCCAGTGTCGATGAGACCAATTGCTGGAATCGGCTTTTGGAACTTGGAGGGCAAGATCTGGAGTTTGATGGATGGTATAGGGACAGTAGTGTCAAGGGACAGTAACTGTTGGTGGAAAATGACTTGGGACTGATCACTGTCTGAATCATTAGAGGAATTTTACAGTGCGAACACAGTTTCATCAGTGGGTTCATCTTGTTCAGAGAAATAGAATTCTAGTTCATCCTTCTCGGGAGAGTAGTTTGTAGTGGCTTGAAGATGCTCAATTAGCCGAATAGATTTTTCCCTTTTGTTGGGACAATCTTTGGCGTAATGGCCTTTTTTCTTGCAGATGAAACATCTGCTTGATTTTCTCCGTTTAAAGTCTCTGGAAGAAGATGACGATGACTTCTTTCTGAAGAATCTGTAAGCCTTTCGGGATCTGCGAGGTCTAGATGAAAATTCTGGATTTTTGAATTTCTCAAAATGCATTTTCTTCTTAGAACTGCAATCACAATCCCTTTTCTTCTGACATTTGATCTGCAAGTAAGGCTTTTTGCAACCACTCCGGAATGGTTCTTTATCTTTCAACAGTTCTTTGGAAAACTGTTTCTGTTCGCAAAGTTTGTCAAGACAAGTTTTGGCAAGCTAGAAGATTTTGCCAAGAGAGATGTGTCAAGGGCAAGATTGGAGGCGGTGAGTTGTCGCTGTATGTCTGGTTAGAGTTCGTTTGGAAGGGAAGCTAGAAAGACATGCTTTAATGTCGGCTCATTGAATCCATTAAGCTTATAGAACAGCAGAGACATTCGTTTATAATAGAAGTCAAGATCCTTGGCATTGAGAGAACAACATTTCATATTGAGATAGTCTCGTCGTGCAGCTTCAAAAACTGCAGAAGGGTCTCCAAGGAATTGATCATGGATAACCGCAAGGGCACTTTAGACCTCTGGTAATTGAACAAACTGTAACTGTCGGTAGTGGCCTAAAGAATCAAACCAATCTCTTAGAGCACCCGTAAAACGAGTAGCAAATTCTCTAAGAACGGATTCAGTTGTGGCTCCTGGCCTTAGCATTTGGAGGTCAATCCAGGCAGACATTTCATTAAGTTGGTCACGCCATTTATGAGATGGAAGATCATCAAATGTGAACCATGGACCATTTAACAATTTTTGGCTTGTGGAACCAGTCTGGGCTTGAACTGGAGGGGGTTGGTTTGTGGCCGAAGATTCAAGCATTTCTTCCTCAACTTCTGAGGGAATATCAACATAGGGTTCTGTATGAGAGGTTTGGCCTTGGGCAGGTTGATCAGGTTGAGCCATCAAGATTCTAGTGATATCAGCATAGGACTTTTCAGAGTCACTGGTGGATGCTGAAGATTATGTGTCAGGTTCGGTATGGCTATCAGAAACAGCTAGATTGGAATCAGAAGTTCTTTATCCTTGGATTGTGGAGGAGGTTAGGATAAAGGAGGCGGTGGAGGTGCTGGTGGTGATGTCGGTGTATAACTAGGGGATTGTTGGCCAGGGATGGAAATGGATGAATGATGAATTGTGATGGGTCGCGGTTGTGGTTTAGGCTTTGGTTTAGGTTTAGGTGGTGGTGGCAATGGATTGTCTCGGAAAAGAGTATGAGTCATGCCAAATAACTTGGAGGGATCATACTGCTTGATGGGGAAAGCATAGAGGCAAATGGATGATAAGTTGGGCCGATGGAAGGGATATGAGGTGATGCGGTAAAAAGGATAGGTCTTTATTTTTCAGATTCAATATGATCAAGTTCAGCTTTTAAGCGTCTGATTTCCCTTTCATTTTGGTCAAATTCTAGGCCATAATAACGTTGGGCAAGCAAAGTTCGTAACTCAGAGTCGAGTTGGGTAATTCTGGACTGGAGATTTTGGTGGATCTGCTGCATCTGTGCAGTGATGGAGTCAACTTTTGTTTCAAGTTGTTCAATTCGTAAACTGATTTTTTCAACTTTGGAATTGATATTTAACAAAGTATCATTCTATTCTCTGGCATTTCGGGTTTGCCAGTTGAGGACTGATTCAAAAGGTTTGGGTGGTTCAAGATGACCAGTGGAGGTTATAGCTGAAGGAATAAAAGGTTTGGACACAACATTTCGTTGGGGGTCGGTGTGAGTTTCTAATGGAGGAAAGGAAGAAGAGTACTCCGAAGTGGTGGAAGAAAGCATCATACAAGCCATTGGTTGTACGATAGGTGGTGAATTTGGGATAGGAGATGGAACCTCAGGTTTGCAATGCTTTGCAATCCATTGGAGTTCTGCTTTGTAGATGGGTAATAGGGCTAGTGGAGGTGGAGGATCTTTTGGTGATTTGGGTTCATAGGGTTGGCATGAGGTTGGAGGTTTTTTCTTTTTGGGTTTATTTTTCCTTATGGTTGCATAATCATCGTCTTCGTCCCAATCATCCCAGTAAGGACAATTTGGGTCACACATGCCGGAGCCAGGGGCATCCCATAGGAAATGGCCATTTTGCTTGGCTGGATAAACAGGGTAGCTGTCAGAATTGAACCCTGTAATGGGCAGATCTTCCTGGGCTGTCTGAATAGCTGTAATCATTGAAGAATAGGTAAAGGAGAGCCGATGAGGCTCTTGTGGAGCACTTGGAGGTGGTTTAAAAGTCATTCTGACTGTGCCATCTTGTCGTCTTTCAAACATGCTTTCAGATGTCTGAATTGGAGCGGTATTGTTATGGAACTGTTCATAGTTGGAGATCCATTCAAGAGGCATAAGTTTGATGAGCTCATGACGGGGGATTTGTCGTGGGATCTGGATAATTGTGGGAATTTGGTCAGATTCTGCTAACACCATGAGGGTGTCAGAGTGGTGTTCTGGAGTGGGTAGATCTAAGGCATGATTTTGAAGCCTATAGACTAGGTGATGATGGAGAGTGGCAATTTTGGCGGAGGAAATTTGTTCTGCACCTTGAATTTGAACTTGAACTTTCAAGGTTGTGGGCAAGTTGGGATCTTGAAGAGAAAGGTTGAAGTTTGGATAGAAAGTGAGTAAAACACTTCCTACATGGAGGGTTGTAAGAACAGTGCTTATAACAGCATCTTGGTATCGTTTAAACTGGGTATCAATCATAGCAATGCGAGCCGTGACCGGTAACCCTTTTCTCCTATGAAGGGTAAGGATTAATAGGATGCCTCCAAGATGGAGATGGATATAACCTTCTCTTTTCCAATTAGAAAGCAATTCGAAGGGTATTTCCAAAGTGACATATTGCTCAGCAGAGGTTGCTTGGAGAGCACATTGGTCCAGGCGAGATGACTGGATATATTCTTTAGGGTGTGGCCGTCTGGTAGAGATCAGGGTACGAATACTACGGGTAAAGGAACTGGGGCGTTTATATAGCTGGTAAAGCTGATGAGAGGGTAGGAGGACTCACTGATTTGGGCTGATTCAGGGATGTAGGAATATTCTACAAGGTTTTCAATCTTATTGGTAGTATGAGAAGTGCAAGATTTGGGCAAAGAAAGGGTAGAAGAAAGAGTAACAGGATTGGAAGAAGTTGAAGATGAAGTGGAAGCTATGAATAAGAAAATCTCTCTCTGCTCCTGAAGCACTAGAAATCAAAGGAGAACAAAGAATTAAATCATACCATTTTGGTCATGAAAAACTGAGTTTTAGAAAACAAAAGTTCAGGGACAAGTATGGCGCTTATACCATAGAAGGCGCAGTAAAACTTAAAACGTTTTGAATGACATCTTAAATAAAGAAGCCTATGTTGAACAACCTAAAGGTTTTGAAGACCTCTATTTCCCAAACTTTGTTTTTAAATTGAAAAAGGCTTTGTATGGTTTAAACGAAGCTCCTCGAGCTTAGTATAAAAGGTTGACCAAATGTTTTACTTGAAAATGGCTATAAACAAGGGGGAGTAGATAGAACACTATTTATTAAGCAACTTAATCTAGGGATTTTAGTTGTTCAAATCTATGTTGATGATATAGCGTTTGGTTCTACTTCTTCTGATCATGTGTAAGAATTTTTGAGTTAAATGAAAAAAGAATTTGAGATGAGCATGGTGTGAGAATTGACTATCTTTTTGGGTTTGCAAGTAAAGCAAATGGAGAATGGAATTTTTGTTCATCAAAGTAAGTATGCCAAGAGTTTAGTTAAGAGGTTTGGCTTAGGTTCTACAAAACACATGAGAACTCCTATGGGTATTAACACCAAGTTGACTATTGATGATAGTGGTTCTAGTGTTAGTCTTTACAGAAGCATGATTTGAAGCTTACTTTATTTGACTGCAAGTAAACCTAACATATGTTTCGGTACTGGTGCATGTACTAGGTACCAAGCAAATCCAAAGGAGTCACACTTAGCTATTGCTAAACGAATCACTTGTTTTGTTAGCGGAACAATTAATGATGATATTTGGTACACTAATGACACTAATTCAAGTCTTGTAGGATATAGTGATGCAGATTGGGTTGGCAATGTTGATAATAGAAAAAGCATCACTAGAGGATGTTTTTATCTTGGAAATAACTCAGTGTTGTGACATAGTAAGAAATAGAATTCAATCTCTTTCTCCATGGTTGAAGTTGAATATATTGCAACTGGAAGTTATTGTACCTAATTGCTCTAGATGAAACAAATGCTTGCAGATTATGGACTAAGCATATTGATATTCATCATCACTTCATTAGAGATTTAGTTCAGAGCAAGACCGTGTCCTTCGAATACATTGATACAGAAAACAACTTACAGATATCTTCACAAAAGCTTTAGACTGCAAATGATTTAATTCTTAAAGAAAGCTTTAGATATGTGTTATATATAAGTCAATCTATATATATATATATATATATTGCATTTAGATTTAAATCATGCATTTGTACATTAGATATAAGACGTGTTTATGAGTTTTTATTTTTAAATCCATGTTTTTCTTGTCTCAATAAAAAAAATTAAGTCTTGATTAATAAATGACAAGCAGTTTTTCATGTTTTTAAAACTTGAAAGTCTTAAATAAGTTTTGATTAGAGTCATTTAACCTTTCTTCAAAAGTAAATGAATGGCAATTCAGTCTTTACTTTCACTCAAGGTTTTGATATTGACATGGTCTTTGTTGCGAATATTTAACTTGAGTTATTACTGTTTACCTTAATTCTTATCTTGTCATAAGACATCAAATATATATAGACACTATGGTTAGAAATAGCTACTTATAACTCTTAAGAGTTAAGCTATCCTTGAGTAATCTGAGTCTGCGTATCGCAAATATGACAGAGGACGAATTACCTGAAATACTAACTAGGGAACCAAGAGGGGGATGAATTGGCTTTTTAAAACTTAAGATAAACAAATTGCACAACAATTTAATCTATTGCCTTAATCAAATAAAAAACAATAAAGCTAAATAATAAAATAGTAAGGGAAGACAGAGCAAACCCAATAATTTTTACATGGTTCCGCAATTCCCGTCTACGTCCACGCCTCCAAGCCAACCAAGCTCGACGATTTCACTATCCAAACCTCCCAAGGCTTCAAATACTTACAATTGACTTCCAAGGTGTCAATGGACCTTTACAATAAGAGATTTTACCAATCTCTTTACCCGAGTGTATCTCAACACTTACAACCTCTCAATTTGATTTTACAAAAAGGATTACAAAAATTTCTCTCACACAATGTGTTTGAATATAAATGAAAGCCCAATATGTGTGAATGAATGAGATGAATACACAAAGTTTATGCTTTAGATTTGTAGAGAAATGCTCAATAATAACAATGGTTGCATAACTTGCATTTAATTTAATTTGAGCCAATTTATAGCTAAAGAAGAAAAATAGCCATTATTAACTTTCTGGTGATAACCGACTTGCCGCTTTGTGAATCCGATTAGCCGCTTTTATGTTACCGTAACAACAAATATTTGAATTTCAGAACATTCGGCATGTTGCTTTCGGAATCCGGTTAGCCACTTTCATTCCAGTTAGCTACTGCCCATAATCTGGCTTGCCACTTTGTAAAATCTAGTTAGCCGCTTTGCTACAGTGAAGGCTACAGTGAACTATTTTTTAAAATTATAGTTTTACCCCATAACTTTCTATAACTGTATTATGGCCCAAAATGTTATAAATAGTTTCAAATAGGTCCAATTTTAGAATTTCTAAATATTGCTTGTTATTCCCAAAACTTTTTAAAATTATGGTATGACCCAAAATATGTGAAATGATAGAATGACCCAAAATATTTAAATATTTGAAAGTAGGTCCAAATTCGAATTTCAAAATAATACTTATCAAAATTAAAGATGGCAAAACTCTTTCATTTTAGTCCACATCTTGAAAAACAATTAATTTCATAAAATCATTCTCTTGTTACAAAAATATAATGTGTAAATCTTTGTTTATCCAAAACATGTGATTTGTTATCATCAAATCAACATTTTACAACCATATAGGTTAACACTACCATGAGAAGAAGGCTATCTTAAGGGGCAAAGTGAAAGCTCCTGACTATAGATTTTTTTAAAAAAAAGAAGAGGCTATGCTATCTTTCACAATTGAAATGGTAAACAATTAGAGATCAAGATGATAAGGTTAATTTGATCAACTCTATGTTTTATATTTAAGAGTTTGACTATGAATATTGATGAATTTTTGAAAAAAAAGGTTTAAATTGAATTGTTTGCACACACACACACACACAAAAGCTTAAATTTCTTTAATCTTTACTTATTTAAGGAAATTAGAGTCTTGATTTCATGTATTAATGCTTGTGAAAAATTCCCAGACATTTTTTTGTTTGTTCAATTTCGTTATTAATGCATTTTTTTAATAAAATAAAAAAACTGACATGATGAATGTGCATTCTCATGTTCTTACATGATAATATGTTTTTAGATTTTAAGAGTTACATATTTTTAAGCAAAACTCAAATTTTTATTTTCTAAGTACATTGACAAGCTTTTGCCCGTCACAACTGAGCTTGTTGCGTTCTTTTGGTCATAACTTTGTCCACAAAAATCTAAATACAATTATGTAAAATCCTATGAAAATCTAATTCAATAAGCTTTCCAACGACATGTTGATTGAATTATGTGTCTGTTTCATAAAATATCATGCATAGCATTTTGTTTTTGTATTTTCCTTTATGTTTCTGACTTGTTCGCATTGGTTTATGTTTATTTATTGATCCTGAACAAAATTTATGCTGGTTACGGCATTAAATTGGAATAAATATTTTTTGTTAATTCTTTCCTTATGCGAGTTGGATTTCCAAACCCTTCTTGAACAAGGCAAGTTCTTCTATATAAGAAAGTCCTTGTATTATTGTTTCTCACTAAAGTTTATGGCTTCCTTCTTCTTTCTTTTGGCTGGTCCAGAATTTTTCCTTCTTCTTGCTCAATTTTATTCTTGTTTTTATTATTCCTCTTCCATGCCTCCAACTCTCTCTAAGCTTAAGGTAGGTGAGAGCTCTTATGCTCAACCTAATTCCAAACATCATCGCACTCTTCCACCCTACCTTTGTTCTGGTTGTGGACGACCTCATGAGATTCATATGCTTGATGATAATGAGGATTTTGGTCCCAAATTTGGACAAGTACCTCCTGAGAATCCATGCATTCAAGTGAAATGACTCCGTATAAAGTGATCCCAGTGAAAACAGTTTTCACTCTAGACCTTCCACCTTTGACCCTAGGATCACCACCATTGTCGTAACCATTCTGCTGCCGTCGCCGACCACCAGTCGCTGCCACACACGCCCTCCAACGCCGTCACTAGTGGAGCTCTTCCAAGTACTCCTTGTGATCTTCCTACCTTTGTTGTAGCCTCTGCTCGCTCTTCTCCTCCATCTAATTATTTTGCTCCTGATCTTGCCCATTTTGAGGCTACAATTTTGAAACAAGGGCGTCATATTGCTGACCTTTCTACTCTTTTCGCCAAATTGAATGCCAAACTTCTTTCCTTTTGCAATCTTTTGGCAAAAAGCGGGGAGTAATTTATTTCAAGTCTTCAATTGCTCAATGCAATGAGTTAGGGGATATAATAATTTCAATTCTATAGGGAGTTTTTATTTTTATTCAAGAATTTTTAGATTTTTGGATTTCTAGTTCTTAGGGGGAGTTTATCTTTTTTTGGCTCTTGATTTTCTGCTTTGTGTTGCCTTTCTATTTATTGATTAATACAATTAGCATTTTGTTTTAATTCTTGTCTTGGTTTATTTACATGAACTAACATGCTAATTGCCAATTATTTTGGTTAGTTCCTTGTTGTTGTTTATGCTTGTTTCATATTCATATTTTAATGCCAAGTTTCATGGAAGACTTGTGTTGGATTGCTTTTGCCACAAGAATACCAAAGGGTGAGATTGTTAAGTCCAATATTTATAGAGTTGGCATCTTATGACAAGTCTAGTTAAATTGAAATTTTATTTATTGCATATCTTGTAAAAGGGATTAATTTATTAATCCCTAATTTAGTGAGATTTCAATTTATTAGGAATATTTATTTCTTAATTTAATTACATGTCTAATTAAGCAAGCCAATTAATGATGGGATTCTATAATTGGCACATGAGATCTATTTAGAGCAAGAAGTTATTTCAAACAGGAAGTTTATTAAATGCTTTAGATATTTCTTGGGAGACAAGTAAGGCAAGAAGATCAAATTTATTAGTATTCTAATTCGTAGGAATTATAAGAGGAAAGAAACTCTTATTTCAAAAGAATCTAAGTTTTTTAAGACTTGTTATTTTTGTGAAACCCTAGTGCCTGTATAAAGAGAGGTATTTCACAATTAAAGGTACGCAACATATAGCATAAAGTAGACAAGCAAAATTCGGCCTCCTCACTAAAGAATCTGGATTTAGCACATAATGTTGTGTTGATTTGTTTTCTTATTTTCTTTTCATCTCTGTGGAGAGTCTATGTGGATCTTGGATAACTAGATATTGAAGAATTGAAGAATTGCTATTGATCACTTCGCGAAGTGCCTTGAGGATCATGGATCAAGATGGGTAGCAATTATTCAAGAGAAGCATATTCAGTCTAAGATTGAGTAAACTGTATGGTGATAAACTTAACCATGAACAATACTTCTAAATTAATTAAGTTGTTAATTTTAGGTTTTTAATTACTTACATCTATTTGCAATAGATCTAAATTCCTTTCAACACGCTTGTAATAAAATTTACCAAATGTATGCGCACTGCTTTTCAAACTCACAGCAACCGCAATAACACAGTTTACCAAACATCAATTTGCTTTTTCAATTAGCTGCTTATTGCATTTGCTCAGCGGAAGCAACTTCTTTAATTAACAAACACAATCCCAAACTAGCCCTTCATCACTTTTTTAATTCTAAGAAATTATTGGAGTAGTAACTTCTGGGATTGGAGTAGGAATCTTAATGAGTAGGATTGCTAAGATTAAGAGTGATAGTGGGAGTAGGAGTAAGAGTAGGAGTCGAATTTTTATTTACACTAGAGTGAAAGTGTAGATTGCCAATCAAAATCTCATTCATGTGTTTACTTTATCTTGCATTGGGAATGAATTGATACAAATTATAGTTTTACCCTTATGTAAAAAAAAAACTACCTTTCAATTAGAAAATGAATAAGAAAATGTATTTGTTAATTATATTTTTTATTTTATTATTAATTTTAAGAAAATAATAATTGTTAATACTTTCAATGATGTAAGTTAAAAAAATTTATTAATTTAATTTTAATTATTTTAATTAAAATTAATTATAATGTTCATTTATATAAAGGAAAGACAAAATTTAAAATATAATGGATTGTATTATTAGATTTCGCCGTGGAGAGGCCATTGCTAGCCTTTCTCTTTTGTTCAATTGCCAACCTTCTTCCTTTCTTCAATTGAGAAACCTAGTATTTAATTCATGCAAAGTTAGTGAAGCTTATTCAATTCTTATTCCAACAATTGACAATATATATGACAACCTCCACTATAAGAAAAAACACCTACTATGGTAGTTTCCCGTGTGATAGGTTTTGGTCTGAAGACCTACAATGAATAATGCGAGATAGATTTGATTTCTATTATAAATTTATCACATACTTGCGATGTAAATATTGTCTATCGAGAATCTCAAATAGACTGGTTATAGATTTTTTGGCTATCAAGAATTCATGGTCGATATTTTTATTTTGACATTAGTTGCATGGATTTGACTTTATTTTTAAAAATATTTTGTTGCCAAAAGCTAATAATAAAAGGATACCTCCACACTGAAATGATGACGTCTCTTGATATAAGATTTACAATTTTAAGTTATAGTTAAAAAATTTTATAAAAAGAATAATAGTAAAATATAGCATTTTGTTAGGAGGGAATGGAAAAATTCTCTAAATTTTGAGAAAATTTTAGTTTGACAATCTCAAATCTCAAAACATATCACGTAGTGAACCCATAAAACCCAAAAAAAATTGATAACACACAAACACTTGCCGTTCTGACTTATTGCCATTCTATCTGCTATTTTTGACGTTGTTCATGTCAGCCACTGTCACCTAATTATTTCAGTCTTAAACTAAAATCAGTCTTAAATTGAAACCCAAATCATAGCCACAGAGGATACCCGACTAAGAACAACAATAACGACACTTTTAGTCACTAAAAAAAACCCAAAATCTTGCCTTGAAAGAAGACCCAACCATAGTTGCTGAAATTGAGACAATAGCATTCACTTTCAATTGAAGCTTCACATTCTCTAGTAAGTCATTGTTGTATTTTGCATGTCTTCAATTTTCATTTCATGAATTAAATTGCTTAAAGTTAACTAATTTACTGATTTTAGTAGTTGATTATTAGAGTTTTAGTCTTTGGTTTTTATTTACTTTCATTTAAATTGCTTGAAGTTATTTTTTATTTTTTCAAAAATAAACTACGCATTGTTTCTCTTAAATCAAGATACATTTTGCTGAGGCTGCCAATTGTATACATTGATGATATTGTTAAAGTCTACGCAAGTGGCTGGACTTAGTTTGTCTATGGAATGTACATATGCATGCATATTATTACTTAGTGTTCTAAATTTGTGGCCTTGCCTGAACCATATATATCAAACCATCTTTGACCATGCCTTTGATATCCTCGAGCTATCAAAAAAGGCTTTCAATGATTTTACCTACCTCTATAATTGTTTTTAAAGACTGATGTCTAGAAAGATTTATCAACCACTGTTGGGTGATTTTATATAAGAGGAAGCTTCAGGGTTTGCTCAGTTAAGAGTGCCAAGGGCTAGTGTTGATGTTGGATATAAATAGGGCCAATACATTAGATTTGGCCTACCTAATTTGTTATTGCTGAATTTAATCTTACTAAAAATATTAGAGGGAAGTGAAAAACAATATTTATATAGTTTTATGCATGGTGTGATCTTTGTTGGGACATACCATTCCCTAATTGCTTTTATCTTTTAGTTGTTGTCATCTATGTGTTTTGGCCATGAACTATGTATATGTAGTAGATTCATCTAATTTTTCCAATTAATTAACATATTTTACTATGCCAACCACTTGGATCAAGATTGTACCCATGTGTGCACAAGTATGTTGGTATCTTACATCCACATTTTAAATGTTTTTATGACTGACATATTTATGTGGGATAGTGGAAACATATGTGTTATTATGATTTATATATTGGAACAACACCTTATTTTCTTTTATTTAATACAAGTGAACACTTTTTGTCTGGCATAAAGTGTTGTTGTCAATGATTAATATTTATACCCAAAGCTATTCTTAAATGTTACTTTAGTTGAATGGTTTTAGTTAAGTTTAAACATTGTTTGTTTCACATGGTTGTTGTAACAGTCGACAAACATTTAATTATGTTGGATTAATTTTTTTGTCTTATATACATAATTTGGGAATCTTTCATTTAACACAACTATAACTATTAATGATCATTTATATATGCACGGTTTTGGTGTGAAATATGACAATTGGTTTTGGCATGTGGAGGAGATTCATAAATGTCCTTCTCCTTAAAAAAAAATAACCAATTTGAAACACAAAATATGTGGTAATGAGGTAGAAATGATTAATGATACTTACAAGGATTGTTGTGGACAATAAGGCTTTTAAAGAGCTATTAAAACAAGCTAAGAAACCTTTGTACTTAAGATGCACAAAATTGACTAAGTTGGGTTTTTCAGTGAAATTGTTCAATGTGAAGTGTAGACTTGGGTGGTCTAACAGTAGCTTTTTATCGCATTGTTAAGTGTTTTAGTAGATGGTTTGCCTAAACATATTGAACTATTTGTATAATTTCAAAAAGACAATGTCAACTTTGGGCTTGGGATATCTTAAAATTCATACTTGCCTAGATTATTGCATACTTTGTGGAAAATAGTAAGAAAGACTTGAATGTCCTACTTATAAGTTATCTAGATGGA
>NW_006262139.1:4927251-4959756 GCF_000493195.1 Citrus x clementina | reverse complement strand
AAATCTCATGCATAATTATAGGTGATCAGAAGCTCAAATTTTAAGAACGAAATGTGTTAAAATGGGCTTACAAAAATCAGGAAAGACTTGGCTATAGAAGAATTAAAACAATATGGAATAATGCATATGCTGTAGTAACCGTTGCTGTAGCAATACTGGAGCATTGACAGAGAAAATTCGAGCAAAGATACTTAGAAGATTGCGATATGGAGTTTCTAAATTTGGAAGATGAGCGCCTTAGACTTGCGGTAGCTCTAATTTTCAACTATAAAAAAGCACTCATGCAAAGGAAGAGGGGGCAGTGAAAACCAAGAACAAAAACCGAAAAGAAACAAGATTAAAAATAGAATTCGAGAGCAAGATTTAGGGCTGCATCAGAGGAGAAAATTGCAGAGATCAATCGGGAAACCGACCATTCTTATTCTTTTCTTATTTTCTCGTTTACTCTTTAATTAAGGGGATGTATTTGATTAATGAAACTCGTTTATTTATTTTTCTTTCTGAAACTCGCTTAGTTATTTTTTTTTCCGCAAACCATGAACTAAATTTATTTATGGTTTAGTGATAAACAATCTTAATGGTTCATTAACTGATTATATGTGTTGTTGCATGATTGCTATAGCGCTTTGTTTTTATAACACTTATTTCTATTCATTATTTCGACTGACCACCCATTAAAGGATACTTGCTAAGAAAGAGCCACAAAAGGGCCTATCTTAGTGGAACATATCAGAGCAATACTTGGTTTTAGATTGAGTTTTCTGAGTTGAGTTTTACTTGATTCCAAAAGGGTCATGCTTAATCTAAAATTAGTGATGAACTAGACATAGAGATTCACCTTGTAGGGTAATTAGAACCTAAGCGTGTAATGTTATATCTTATGTTGGCATAACAATTGATCACTGTTAGGTTGTATATAGATGTAAGACATCCAACATGTAACAACTGAGGATACATAAGGATTCTGCCTAGTGTTATAGCAGAAGCTGAAGCAACTAAGTCTAAAATTGGAAGAAATAGTCAAAACTATTAAGAGAGTTTAATCACTCAACTACTCCATTCCCATTGGCTTTGTCCTTGTGTGTGACATGAGAATTTACTTTATTGCATTTTAATTTAAGTTATCAGTTTTTTTTTTCAATTAAAGCATAACTGCATTGTCGAGATTGCTGTAGCAAATCTAATAACATCAATCCCTGTGGAGACAATCTCGAGTACTTATCATTATATTACTTGTTGTGTACACTTGCACATTAAAACCAATGGCATTTGAATTCGTTACAACAATGACACTGTAGATCAATAGAATAAAGAGGTTCTTGCAATGGTCTTATGGCACTTTCCTTTTATAGGTAGGCTTAGGCACGTGTTTCCATTAATATAAACTACTAGTGAGTTGACTTGGTAGGTAAATAAGAGGGTGGGTGATGATAAACACTGACATCTAGTTGGCTCACCATCTTGGAAGTTAATAGATGAGAAATGGCCAACATTTGCGTCCGATCCTAGAAATCTTCGTCTAGCTCTATCGGCTAATGAATCATTCGTATAGCTCTCTTAGTAGTATATATAGGTACAACTAAATAATTCTTATAACTCATAATCTCCCACCATAGTTATGCATGAAAAGAAAATTTTTTATTTCCTTGATTTTTAGTCCTAACAAACGAGGCTTAGTCCTAACAAATCCCCAACCTTTTATTGGGGATTTGTTAACCTTATGGAATATATGAATGGAGGCTTATGTGAAATACAAGTTATGCAACCCAAAAGGGGGTTGAATTGGGTTTTTAAAACTTAAGCTAAACAAACCACACAACAATTCAATCTAATGTCTTAATAAATTCGAAAACAATAAGTTCAATAAAGCACAATAATAAATGAGTAACGGAAGAGAAAACAAACACAAGGATTTTTACGTGGTTCGGCAATCCCCGCCTACATCCACGCCTCCAAGCAACCCAAGCTTGAGGATTTCACTATCCAAGCCTTCCAAGGCTTCAAAAGCTTACAATTGACTTCCAAGGTGTCAATGAACCTTTACAACAAAGAGATTATCTCACAATCTCTTCACTCAAGTGTCTCACACACTTAAACACTCACAAAATTGATGAGGAATTGAAAATTACAACAAAAACTCTCTCGAAGAGTAGATATACAAATTGAAGAACAAAGATTATTCAATATTTTATGATTTGCGAAATGAGAGCTCAATATATATTGTGTTTTTTGTTTTTGCTTGCTTAGATTACCAAAAATGAATTGGATATGAGTTTATATAGTTTGAGCTCAAAAACTAGCCGTTATGCACATTTTGGTGATAACCGACTTACCGTTTATGGACATCCGGTTAGCTGCTTAATGCTACCATTACAGCCAAAGTTTGAATTTTTGAACATCTGGTATGCCGCTTATGAAATCTGGATAGCCTTTTATGTTCCAGAAGCTTACTGCCCAAATCCGGTCTACCATTTATTAGGATCCGAATAGCCGCTTGATACAGTAACTGCTATAGTGAAATATTTTCTAAAAATTATAGTTTGACCCCAAAACTCTATATAACTATATTATGACCCAAAACGTTATGAATCTTTTCAAATAAGTCTAATTTTGGAATTTCTAAATAATGCTTTGTCAATCCCAAAACTTTTTGAAATTATGATATGACCCAAAATGTTATGAAACTTTTCAAATAAGTCCTTCAAAATTTCAAGCAATACTTATTGATTTCAAAGTTTTCAAAACTCTTTCAATTAAACCATAAACTTGAAAAACAACTAATTTCATAAAATCATTTTTCTATTAAATATAAAACCTTTATAATGTGAAAATAATGATTTATTTAAAATGTACAAAAAATAATTTGAGCTTAAAAGATTAATCATTTTTAATCTTGTTTGTTATCATCAAAATCAACATTATAGAAACATATATGTTAACATTATGATGCTTATAGAAATAAATACTTTAATTTGCAAGCTATGTTATTATAAACAATAAATGATTTTTTTGGCTACAGAAATTTTAAGTGAAGCATTGTTAAGTGATCTTATGCGTATCCATATTGTGGTGTAGAAATACCAAAATGTAAATTTAACTGTAGAAATAAAAATACGTATATTGCGCATCGATTTTGGCTTCCTTGTGGCCATGAATTTCAGCCCCGAGCAATAGCCTTTCACAATAGTATGTGTGAGGATCCCCCTTTAAAAGTATTGAATGGAAAGAAAATTTTACAGTTGGTTGAGTCTATTAATAATAGATGAGGGAAAAGTAATAGCAAGAATATCAAAAGTGAGAATAATGAGGATCAAGTGTGGTGGAAGAAGAAATCCATGTTCTATAATTTAGTGTATTGAAAGCACTTGCTTGTAGGGCACTAATTAAATGTTATGCACAAGAAAAAGAATGTGTGTGATAGCATCTATAAAACATTGTTGCATATTCTTGGAAAGTTAAAAATGGATTAAAGTAGAGGATGGATCTCATGGAAATGAAATTTATGGGAAGTTAGCACTATAAGTTAAGGAAAAAATAAATCGTACACGACTTTCTACTGCTTGTGACACCTTAATTGAGGAGGAAAAAGTAAGTTCTATAAACCTTTGAAAAGTATCAAGGTTCTTATTGGATACTCTTGAAATATCAAGAATCTTGTATGTAAAAAAGACTTTAAACTTCAAGGTCTTAATTCTCATGATTGTCATGTTCTTTGTAGCAACTTTTACCAATTGCCAAAACATGTCAAAGAAGCTATCATCAGGTTATGTTTCTTTTTTAATTCATTTCATGCAACTATGATTTATTTGACAATGCTAGATAAATTGGAGAAGAACCTTGTAGAGACTTTGTGCTGCTTGAAAAATGTTTCTTCACTAGTTTCTTTGACATAATGGTCCATCTCATTGTTCACTTAGTAAGTGAAGTTAGACAATTTGGCCTCGTATATCTTAGTTGTATGTATCCTTTTGAGTGATACGTGAAAACTCTAAAAGGTCATATTCGAAACTGTAACTATCTTGAGGTTGCATAGTGGAGAGTTGTATTGTGGAGAAAGCATTAGAATCATATAGAACATAGAAAACATGCTAACAATTGGGGTTTCACCTTGACATGTGAAAAATATAGAAATTGATAAGCCCGAGAAGTGGACAAATGGTGCAATTTAATCGAACTTCATTAAATAAGCACACTTGTATGTTTTGCATAACACTAAAGAAGTTCAACCTTACATAAGACGTGTTATCTAACTTGTGTAATTTAAATATATTGATCTTAAGTTTTGGGATACCACTATATAGTTATGACAGAGTACAATAATTGTATCCCCAAATGTACAATCTTATAAACAGTTCTTTCACCTATGTAAATATAGTATTATCCCAAAAATGTACCAACATGAGTTTAAGATTTAATTATCTATAATTTTCAATAAAAATAAATGGCAATTTTATTTTATCATTTCAGTTAAATTTGGTAATTTATATTAATTGAGATACCATTTAGGAACCTAAAGAAATTTTCTTTGTAGCTACTTTTTAGTGAGCATATGGATTGACTACGACTTTTTCATTTACAAAATAAAATAAAAAATGAGAGATGGTTGTAAGATGAACACAACACCTTTGTAGATTGGCTTACGGATAAGGTTTTTAAGGAAGCAAAGTATAATTAATTAAATTTTCTCTTTCAATTTTAGTTTTTGATTGTTTAACTTGATATTCATATCTTATTTTGGGTAAATATGTTAAAAGAGAGTTTTCACAATGCATCACAAAAAATCCATTAGTTATCACAACGGCCTCGTCCTTATATTTTTCAATTTCCTAGTTATGAAATAAATGGTTTTCAATTTGTTTCATGGATCGAGACTTAAATAACATTATTGAAAATAGTAGAGTGTCATTGGTTGCACAAACAATTTCAATTGTTAATTTAAAAGATAAAAATCTTGTCACTTTTAATATTATATACTATGGAGTAATTAGAGAGATTTGGGATCTAGATTACATTATGTTTAAAATTCCGATGATGAAGTGTGATTGGTACATACCAAGGGTGAAGTTATAAAGGATAGACTAGGATTTACTTCAGTAAACTTGTAATGATTGGGCCACAATTTGATTCGTTTATTTTGACTTCTCAAGCCTAGCAAATTTTTAGTTGCATGTTTAGTTGCAATGGTTAGTTGCATGTTTAATGTCTAGTAGAGGTAAACATATACAAAGAAGTGAAAATGCAATAGAATAACCTTTGCACCACAGAATGTCCAAATGTTGACGAATAAACTCTGTCAATAATGACGCCACAATCTATGCACAAGACAACAAAGAGGGAATTTGTATTGGTCTTTAAGTATTGTAATTTATTTCGAGTTTTGTGTGCACGTCTAATCTGTTGACTGAGAAAAAAGGTTATCTTTTAAGGTTCTAATTTGATTTATTTTCTGCTTTAATTATAACAATACAACTTTAATAATTTTATTTATTCTTATTATTTCATTTTTTTTGCAATTTTAATTTGTTAATATGTTTCTTATTATTTTGTACTTCGTTTTGTAGCTATGCTATTATTCATGGATAAAGGAAAAAATGTACTTTAGGATGGTTTTCCTGAGCAATCTAATGAACATTTTGATGATTTTTCTGATGAGGAATATGATGAAGGAGTTGATGAGGAATCAGAATACCAAAAAGCACTTATCCCATGGCCAATCATGTCCTTTAATCTTGATAAGTTTGAAGATATTAATGAGTATGAACATGAGAGTAATAAAGTGAATAAGAGGTGATATTGTTGGATCAAAGCAAAACAGGAAGAGGAAAGAAACTTGAAATTTTGTGGTGAGATACAATAACTTTGGCATTCCAGTTAGTGAAAAAGTGTTGAGCTAGCTACGTATGTTGGTGTTTTGGCTTGTGCATCAGTTTTAGTCTACTATAATGATTGGCGTAGGATTCTAGATGATACGAAGTAGTGTCTATTGGAGTCTCTCAAGGTATGCAATAGAAAATTAAGAGGAATTAAATTCTTTATTGTTGCTAGATAGTGTATTCTATATGAGAATTAAATTATGAGTGATGATACAACCACAAGCTATTGTACAAACTTATCTTGTACAAACTGATATGGCATTAATTCATTGGTTGAATGAAAATATAAAATAATAGAAATAAATCATGTGGGTCAAGAGATATTTAATTCAACCAATTTTATCATGCCACATCAGTTTGTACAAAATAAATTTGTACAAAAGTTTGTGGATATATTATTACTCTTAAATTAATTTTTGTTTGGATCTTTATTTCTTTTTTACAAATATCCACATCCTCACTTCTTTAATTCTGAAATGTTAAAGCTTTTCTTCATTGTTCATCCTCGAAGTAGGAAGCAAGTACTGCAAGCTATTGAAGTTGCATTTTGGTACTTTAAGTATGAGGAACCATATTTTACCTATGTTCATAATCGTAAACGACTTTTCAAACTACCAGCATGATACAACAAAATCGAAAGGTTGGGTTAAGTTTATGAAGGAAAGATTATCTTAAATGTTTTAAATGTGTTTATGTAATATCCCACATCATTAGGGAGTGAGTTCCTACATAAGTTTATAAGTCACGAGTTCTTCTAACTAAGTAGACGCGTTTTGGGTTGTAAACCCCGATAACAAAATCGTGACGGGTTATGTGCCCAAAGCGAAAAATATCCACTTAGTTGTTAGGCTCGGGCTTTTACAATTGGTATCAGAGCTGACTTATGACTCGATGTGTGGATGAAATATGTTAATGATATGATCTCGTACTATTCCCAATGACCCAGCAAGTGAGTCCCTAGATTGGTTTATCAATCATCTACTCTCTTAACTGAGTAGATGTTTTGGGTTAGAAAGCGTGATAACAAAATTGTGACGGCTGTGTGCCCAAAGCAGACAATATCTATTTTTTTATTGGGTCTAGGCTGTAAATATTAATAATATATTCATGTTTATGACATTACTCAGTATGTGTTTATCCATTATTTGTTTGTTTATTTTAAGCAGAAAATTAGTGGTGTGATTAAAAAGAGGTGGGTAGAAAACAAGTTTAATCATCACCTAAGTAGAAGTGGTATGTACAACCAATTGCTGCTTACATTTTACATGATTATTAAAAGGTGTTGATAAAAAAAAAGTGATTGATGAGAATTTTTATGATTCATGATATGACAATACTCAGAAATGGGCCTTATTAAAGAAGTAGACAAGAGTATTCTTTAGAATAGAGCTCAACAAATGAAAAACGGAGGACACTGCTCTGCAGTTGAACTAATTTCTAATGAGATTGTAAAATCTTTTCCTTATTACTTTAGGTCATATGATAAAAATATCATTCCCGCACAATCTTTAGGAAAATCTCTAAGAAGTAGTCATATGCAAGGAGTGTGCAAGTTTGTAACTCCATCCATGTATTTTTAAGCATTCCAAAGGCCTGTTGATAGAGAGAAAAAGAGAGGACCGTCTACTGAGGGAATCAATTAATCATCAATTGGAAGAAATGAGAAATGAATTGAAAAAGCACCTCACTATTTAGATGTAGCAACTTCCAATTACCCACATATAGTTGTCAAAACAATAATGCTCTTGAGGATGATGGCATGAAACATTGAAGGTCAATTTGTTTATGTCATAATATACAAATTGATTCCATTTGTGCTCAGATGAATAGATTCTATATTCCAAATTTCTATATTCCTAATACTATTAAATCTTAGGCAAAGTAAAGTAAAATTGCATATTTTATGATTGGTTTTAGCTAATTCTTATTTTTCATATGTAGTTTAGGGCAATTTATATCACTTGTTATTTATGATATGTTTGAGCATTTTGGCATTGTTTATGGGTTTTTATTCCTATTGTTTGAAAAAAAATTCTATTGTTATTTAGGGTTTTTACTTGCTATTTGTGGATTTAATATGATATCTATGAGCATATGCTTCTTTATTTAATCATCAATAAACTAAACTTACTAACCAATTATGTTGGCAAGAGCTTGATCATTTGAAAAAGTAGAAGAAGCAAGTGAAACTTTAGCATATAACAAGTAAGAATTGCCACTACTAAACCATAATAATGAGACAGTGATAGTAAAAAAGAAAAAAGGATACACTTACCATAAAACTCTGCCATTACAAGAAAGTATCTGTGACTAAACACTGAAATTCAAATGGGGATGCCTGATGATATGTTCTAGTTAAAAAAAACAAAGGTGGGAAAAGATATATAGTGCAACTTTCATCAGTGAAGAGGAACACAAGGCATGCAGGGGGATACATCGGAACAAGTTTTCGTTGCTGAAGTTATTTAGCATAATATGTGACGTTAAGGTGTTAAACTAAGAATGAATTCCATACTTAATGGATATTGGTGTTTTCCAAAGGAAAGGAACTAGTGCTCATATTAGGCAGTGTGACTGCAATTTGCTTATGTCAAATGGATGCAAAAGGAGTAAGCATTACCAAAGTCTATATTGCATAGGCGATTAATTCTCATACTAGTTTTATGTGTATTTTTAAGGGACTATTTATCCGGATGTTGTATAGTTCCATTCTCCTTGGGAAAAGAGTAAAATCATTAGATTCATTTGTCCGACTTTGGTTTCAATAGGTGAAGAACATAATCCTACCTCATCCTTTGACCTCAAGGTATATGGAGCTTGTGATCAAATAAGAAAAGTAAAGAAGGGAAAATTCATCTTTATGCCTAATAATCCCTAGTATGGTCCTTTAATACCAGGATTGGTAAAAGAGCGCAAGCCGTCCCCACGGACCTAAAGCCCGACCACGGGCTTTTTAATTAATAAATAAAAAATAAATCAAATTTAAAAAAATCAAAAGATTATCTTTCTTTTTTTTATATTTGTGATTTATTATATTGTGTTACTAATATTTTTTGTATTAGACTATTATTTTATTATGTAGTGGATAATTATCTTTAGTTTAAATAGTCTTTTACTTTATTAAAAATTTATTTCATAATTAATAAAAAATCCAGGCCTTGGATGAGTTTTTAAAGGGCCTTGGCTTGTTAACATTAATATAGGCTTGGGCTTGGAAAAGCCAGCCTAAGCCTACAATTTGTTAACCCTATTTAATAATTTTCTGCTCATATTAATTTCCTTTGTTGCTTCTATTTACTAAAATTACTAGCTTAATATTCCTTCTTTTGTTATAGTTACCATTGGGTGTTAATCAACTTTGATGCATTGAAATAGGAAGTTTATTATCTTGATTCTTATAGGAGAGACCCTGATGATGATTTTAAAAAGCTCATTAAAGTGTATGTTCATTTTCTTCGGTTACCATTCTCAATATATATTCATTTTTACCTAGTTCATAATTCCCTTTTTTCAATTATTTTTTTATACAGCTCCATATAAATTTTTTTTTTATAAGAGGGTAAGGAGAAATGGAATTATAAAAAGATGTTAAGGTCTGTAAATGTATGACCAATTACCTCAACTATAACCATATGTTAATAATGAACTATGCAATTGCTGATTGCTAATAGGTCCTATAACAGCCAGTAGGTTCAGTCTTGTATGGATTTTATGTCATAAAATTCATAAAAGACTTCATTAATTACTTCCTTTTACTAATGGACAATGCAAGTACCTTGATCATTATTTAATTTTATATAAAAACGGGTCATGTGTCATAGTTCTACTACATAATTTGCTTGGTTCATAAATAGTTCAATGGAAAGACAACATATACTAACCCTGTTTCTAGATTACTTGCTGCTATTTGAGTTAAGCCTTACCTAGTATGTTGTTATTGTGAGTTCATCGATGATGAAAATTAATTTACCAAACTTTGTTCATTGAGTACATACTTTGCAAGCTATTATTATGTTGCCTAGTATTTTAATCATATATGTTGTAATGGACTTCAAATTTGATGAAGTGATATTTTACTTACATACCTAGCTTGTTGCTAGCTATGTTGGAATCTGATGAAGATGGTGGGTATTGCTGGAATTGGCTACTTTTTCCATTGATGCAAAAACAAGAATTGATGCAAGTTTGTATATTTAGCCTTCTTAGGTTGGTTTTCATTATTGCTTCACCAAACACACCTGATCAGTGTGTTTGGCTTCCTTATGTCGCTAGAAATGGTTCATCGGTCTCAAAACTGTTAGTCTTTTATTAGTATTAAAAATTATTTAATTATCAAGCGATAATATTGTTATTTTGTGCTTATGTTATAATTTATATTTGTATTTATGCAATATATTAGGAATTATTAATTATGTTTTAAATATATCTAATTTTGTGTATTTTTGTGTTTATTAGGTAAAATATTAATTTCACGTAATTCCAAGCTCCAAACAGATAAAAGGATGTTAAATTTAGATTCTGGAGGTTTGAAAACTTAAGATGAGTCAAGATCGGCTTAAAATTGAGCTTATGTAAAAAAAGTGGACTTTTTCTGTTGACCGATCATGATTGGATGATAAAATGAGCTTACAATAGACGTGAGTGCATGGGATAGCTGGTAATTTTGATTAAATCTCAACCATTCATGATTCAATGGCCATGATTGTGGCACGTGGCAATGGTTGGTGAAGCAAGTTGTAGGATCCGAATCTTTGTATACGGGTCGACCCGATCCACTCATTAACCCGCCAAATCTCAACCGTTCTTTGGATAAATCAAACAAGTCAAATGATGCCACATGTGATGTTGACTTAGGAAGTTTGACCAGTCATTGGATCTTGATCCAATGGTTGCTAAGAGCGCATGCACGAAGCTTATGATGGACCGCAAAACACTGGATTATGAATTTATTTTTTATAAATAGAGCCTCATTTTTATGTTTTTAATCATCTCTCTACATCTCTTTTCTTCTAAAATTCTCCCAATCTCCCTATAATCTTGTTTTCCAGGTGTGTTTTTAATATTTTATAAAATTATTTTTATAAATAAATTTAGTTTTATTTTCAATTTTAATTGTTTTCATTACTTTTAATTATAAGTAATTTAATTTTAATAATTCTTTTTATTTCAATTATGGATAACTAAATAATAATAGTTAGGGTAAGGTGAAACTCTTAGAAAATAAATATGATTTAATCAAATTTTATTTTTAATTTTATAAATTAAATTAGTTTCTATATAATTTTATACATATTTGATATTTTGAAATTTTGATTTATTGTAAGACAAACAAGGGAGTTTGGTACAATAAATTCTTAATATCTTAATATAAGTTATGGTAAAATGGTATTTTCACTTATTGTAGACAAATTAAATTTTGGCATAATAAATACTTAATCCATAAGAAAATTAAAGGGAAAATAATAATAATTTATATAATTAATCTTTTGGGCAATAAATCTAAACAAATGGCAAAAAGAATTTATTAATTTTTATTTATTACTAAGAGTGAATCCACAACCCTAACTAATTCAATTTCATAGTTTTATTTAAATTATATTGTTTATATTTAAGTTTTATTTTCAATTTTTAGATAAAATAAAATAAAAAATTAAATCTTTTCTCCGTTGATCAAACTCGGACTCACCGAATTATAATACAACAAGACACTCTTATACTTGGGAGTTAAAATTACTTTTAAGTTGTGTCAAGTTTTTGGCGTCGTTGCCGGGGAAACGTTTTGCTTTATTTTTTCGTTTTTGATTTTTTTTTGTTTGTGTAAAGTTTCGGTTATACCCCTTTTTCTTTTCCCATATTTTGTTCTGACCCCGAAACCTTTCATGGCTCAATTCTAAATTTCTAAAAATTACGGTGTAGCCATAAAATTATAAAGAATTTTCAATACGAAATTTCTCATAATAATCAAGACTTGGACTTACATCTTGAAATTATTTGGACTTAATTTGAACTTAATTTGGACCAAGCAAACTAACTGCTAACTTTTAATTTTTTAATTTTTATTTTATTTATTTAATTTTCAGTATTTTTTTAATTTTACGGCATGTTTTTACCGCCTATTGTTATTTAATTTTCAATATTTATTTAATTTCGCATTTTTTTGCTTTATTTTATTTTGTTAATTTATTTGGTGGGTTCAACCACCAAAATTGTATTTAATTTTAGTTTATTTTATTATTTTACGTTTATGTTTTTTGTTAATTTAATTGTTGGGTTCAACCACCAAAATTGTTATTTAATTTTAATTTTAATTTTTGTACACTTACATTATTTGCATATTTAATTTTCATTTTTTTTGTACTTTTCATTTAATTTTTATGTTGCTAATCTGTTTGAATATTATCTTTGTGACATAACCATTGCATGAGACTTTGGTCTCGAACTTCAAGTGGCAGGTTAATTTGCAGATCTCAATCTCCACTACCAATCATGGATGAGAACCAAGATGAAAACTTTTTGGGCAAACCTAATCCTCAGATTGACCAAGGAGACTATCATTCTCAACATGGACGTGATCAGAATCAACCAAGAAATATGAGAGACTATATGAATCCAACTAGAACCGAAGCATCGTCGTGTATAGTATCTCCTCTAAAAGCATCTCGATTCAACTTCAAACCAAGTATTATCCAACTTTTACCAACATTTCAGGGTTTAGAATATGAGAATCCATACTTGTATCTAAGAGATTTTGAGGAAGTTTGTAATACATACACAGACAAAAATTGTAGTATGAACATAATTAGATTAAAACGTTTTCTTTTTTCATTAAAAGATAAAGTTAAAACTTAGTTACAAAACCTTAGAACTGGATCAATAAGAACTTGGAATAACATGCAAGAACGGTTTTTGAAAAAATTCTTTCCACCTCATAAAATCAATTCTTTTAAAAGGAAAATCACTTCTTTCACTAAAAAAAATGGAGAAACATTATACCAATGTTGGGATAGGTTTAAAGAATTGCTTAACATATGTCCACACCATGGTTTTGAAACTTGGTGATTGGTCACTTATTTTTACGAGGGCTTAACACCCCAAAGTAGACAAGTTGTTGAAGTGATGTGTATTGGTGAATTTAGGAATAAAAATCATTAAGATGCACTAGATTACTGTTGTGCAAATTTTATTGAACTCGCCAGTGCACGAATCTACTATAGTGTAGATCAATGGTGACGAGTGTCGATCCCATGAGGAGGTGGATTTTAATTGTGTGTAGAATTAATTTTCTAAATGGGTGGTTGGATTTGTGGTGAAAATGATTTGGATTATCCTAAAATTCGAATTAAGATGGCAAGAATAAATTGAAGTGAAAATCTATTAAATTGACGTACTTGGGTATCTAGATCCGTATCAACATGCACCATGGGCTAAATATTCCTTATTAATACCAATTAAATCATGAGGGGGGAATCCACACCTCATGAACCACACTCTAATCAATATGGTGCTAAGGGCTTATCATGCCAAATAATAATAACCTTGTACTAGGGAGCCGGTGTAACCAGGGCGGTATCTAGACAAGATTATTATTATTTGTCGACGAAAAGTCAAATCATCCACAAAAATTAGAGGGAAAAAGAAAATAAATTTACCAAATAAAGCCCATGACACATGTTGAGACTTCACCTTCAACCCAAACTTGAAAGAAAATTAGCTACTCATAATTGAACTAGGGGAAAAATGGAAATTTATTAAAATACGTAGAAAATATAAGATGGAGAAGGAATTACAGAAAATGGAGCCCAAAAATGGATTCAGAGCCATCAAATTTGGGGGGGGGGGAGAGCCCCCTTTTTATAGATACATTGAGTAAATCATGGCCATCAGATCTAAAATATTTCGGACGCTCAGGATTGCGCCACGTCATCAATCAACAGTACGCAGTTTGACCACACGGTTTGAACAGGAACACAGTTTGACCCGGCTTGAATAGTGACGCGGTTTGGTTGAAAATAATCCTGTGTAATGCATGTACTGTACGCGAGATTTTTGGTCCACTGATATGCTGCCACGTCATCGATCAACAGTGCATAAGAATTTTAGTCCAACAGAATCGTGACACCTCATCAGTCACTGCCACATCATCGGTTAATGCCACATCATCGATCAGTCTATGTGAACAGTGTCGTAAACAGTAATGTAGACAATACCATACAGGTGAATAGTACCATACATGTGAACAGTGCTATTTTTCCTTTTATGCTCCTCCTGAGGTTTTCGACCGTCCTGAGTTCAAAAGTGATGTCCGTTTTACCATCTAATCTCTCATTCATTGTGAAATGACTATGATGCCCCTAAAATACATAAAATACTTAATTATAATACAACACACAGAATTAAATAACAAGAAGTTTAAATACATAAAAGTAAGGGTGTTAGTAAAACTTGAAGTGTAAAATGAAGATTTTCTCCTTTATAAATATACATTTTCTAACACTCAACAATTACCTTGACCAATTAGCTGAAAGTGCACAACATTGGGATACTGTTGGAACTTTTGAATTGACAAATAAACCACAACCATCTCTATCCAGTAGAGGAATCTATAATCTTAGGGAAGATTATGATTTACAAGAAAAATTTGCATCCCTAGTAAGGAAAGTTGAAGCTTTTGAGCATAAAAAGAGTGATCAAGTAAAATATGTTCAAGAAATTGCATTTAATTTTTGTAGTTCTAATGATCATTTCACTCAAGATTGTCCCACTCTGCTTGCACTTAAAGAATGTCTAAATGATCAAGCTAATGCCATTAACACTTTCAATAAACCAAACTCATATTCACAGACTTATAATCCTGGTTGAAGAAATCATCCAAATTTCAGTTGGAGGAATAATAATAATGCACAATCTTCACAAAGCACCACCTCCACAAAATTTTCAAAATGCTTATTGTTGTGCAAATTTTAATGTATTCGCAAGCACATGAATCTATTGTAGTATAGATCAATGGTGACGAGTGTCGATCCCACGAGGAGGTGGATTTTAATTATATGTAGAATTAATTTTGTAAATGGCTGGTTGAAATTGTGGTGGAAGTGATTTAAATTATCCTAAAATTGGAATTGAGATTGCGATAATAAATTCTTAAATTGGAATTGCAATGGCGAGAATCAATTAAAGCGAAATCTATTAAAATGACGTACTTGGGTATCTGGATCCGTATCAACATGCACCATGGGCTAAATATTCCATATTAATACCAATTAAATCATGAGGGGGGAATCCACATCTCATGGACCACACTCTAATCAATATGGTGCTAAGGGCTTATCATGCCAAATAATAATAACCTTATACTAGAGAGCCAGTGTAACCAAGGCGGTATCTAGACAAGATTAATATTATTTGTCGACGAGAAGTCAAAACATCCACAAAAACTAGAGGGGAAGAGAAATTAAATTTACCAAATAAAGCCCATGACACATGTTGAGACTTCACCTTTAACTCAAGCTTGAAAGAAAATTAGCCACTCATAATTAAACTAGGGGCAAAATGGAAATTTATTAAAATACGAAGAAAATACAAGATGGAGAAGGAATTACAGAAAATGGATCCCAAAAATGGATTCAGAGCTATCAAATTAGGGGGGGAAGGCCCCTTTTTTATAGATACATGGAGTAAATCATGACCATCGGATGAAAAACAGTTTGGACGCTCAGGATTGTGCCACGTCATCAGTCAACAATATGCGGTTTGACCACGCGGATGAACAGTAAACACGGTTTGGTTGAAAATAATCCTGTGTGATGCATGTACCGTACGCGAGATTTTTCGTCCACTGATATGCTGCCACGTCACCATCAACAGTACATAAGAATTTTAGTCCAACAGGATCGTGACCCCTCATCAGTCAATGCCACATCATCAGTCAATGCCACGTCATCGATCCGTCTATGTGAACAGTAACGTAGACAGTACCGTATATGTGAATAGTACCGTACATGTGAATAGTGTCATTTTTTCTTTTATGCTCCTCCTAAGGTTTTCGACCGTCCTGAGTTCAAAAGTGATATTCGTTTTGCCGTCTAATCTCTCCTTTATTGTGAAATGACTATAATACTCCTAAAATACATAAAATACTTAATTAAAATAAAACACATGTAATTAAATCACAAGAAGGTTAAATACATAAAAGTAAGGGTTGTTAGTAAGACTTAAAATGTAAAATGACGGTTTTCTCCTTTATAAATATGCATTTTCTAACACTCAACACACCCCCAACTAGCTTATTGCTAGTCCCTGGCAAATAAAGCGAAAATAAAATTCAAATTCAAAATGATTTTTTTTTAATTTATAAACACTCGTGTTTATTCAATCAGATTAATGATAGCAATCAAATAAAAGTATAAGCATTATCTCCAGTCTAAAGTAACATCACACCCACATCAACCATCCACATGAATCAGCCCAATAGATTTTGTTATAGCTACTTTCAAGAATGACATGTCAAACCCCAAAATCTCACTGGAAGTAGTGACACTCTCACAAAGAAATTAAAACCAATAAAAATAGTCACTCCAATGAATGGTAATTGAGAGAGAAAATAATAAAGAAGTGATATCACATGCTCTCACCATGATGAAATAAATATGCCCTCAGCTTAGAAATAATACTATCTCAAGTTAAACAAAAATGCTAGTCAATCCAATTTATTTATCTTTTTTTTTTCTTTTATTTATTTATTTATTTATTTTTATTATGCACCACTACATCTTTTTAGCCTACATAACTAGCTTCTACTTCAGATTATAGTTCCCTAAAATCAAGAAGGACTTTTATTAGGATGTAATGTAGGCTAGGGACATGGTTAACAAAGAAGAGAAATAAGAAAAATAAAGTGTATGTTTGAGAAAAATGCAGGGGAATTTTTTTTTTTGGAAGTTGCAAGGTGGATTTCACCTATTATTGTTATAATTATTTTTCTTTTTCTTTTTTTTTGAAACAATTTTTTTTTTTTACTTTTGCTTGGCACAACGTCACTAAATAAAATAATTATTTATATTTTTCTCAAACATAAATAGGTGATGGAACTTATAAGACATTGGGTAATACTCAAAATCAGAGTGAGTCAAGATGATAAGTTTGACAAAGAAAGGTTTTTTTTTTTAAAGGCTCAAAAGGGTTAACTATGGATATTTGATAAAAGGGATGGCTAGAAAGGCTCAAACGGATCAAAGATGGTCTTTCCATAGTCTTTTAGGGCTCTAAATAATCTTCCATATCTACTAGTTAGATGGGCCTCCAAATGTAGCAACACTTTTTTTTTTTAGGGTTAACTCAAAATAAATCAATAGATCGTGTATACAATAATAAACTGTTAAGCTGTATAAAAAATGGGCAAAAGGTTACTCTCCAAAAAATTATAGGCTCAAAAACTCACTTGGTACTTATTATGACATGTTTATTCCTTCAAGCAACTCATATTTGTCTCCGACATCAACATGTAGAGTAGCAAACATAATGTAACATCAGTTAAGCCCAAAGATAATACAAATACTAAAATTTGAAATTAATCATGTCATCCAATGTTAAAACAAATCACACAATTTTTTTTAAAATAACATTCTACCCCCCAACCTATTCTAAACATGAAAGGAAAATATGCATGCAGAAATGTGAAAATGATGCATAAAAACTAATTAGAAAAGTTACACGTAAAATGATAGAAAACGAAAATGGTTTTTTTATTTTTTATTTTTTTAAGAAGATGCGTTTTTAGAGGCACTACACTCCATATTCAGCCATCTTTGACTCACAAGTTGGAAAATGTATATTTATAGAGGAGAAATTAAAAAGAAGAAAAGTAAACATAAAAACATAATAAAGAAAAAGAAAATGTCTGAATTTTTTTTTAGTTTTTTAATTTTTTTTAAACGATGAAGATGCGTTTCTAGAGTCACTACACTCCATATTCAGCCATCTTCAACACAAAAAGTTAGCAACAGTTAGTTTCTACAATAAAAAATTAGTAAAAACTTAACCAAAATTTCACAATTGTCGACTATTCCCTCCCCCCAACCAGAACGAAACATTGTCCTCAATGTTTCAAAGGAAATAAGTAGAGTTTAGAAGACATCACCTGGGTGGTGCAACACAGAAAATAATATTTACAAGCGGAGAGTTAAATCTAATTTGTACTTCTTACTGCGGCTACTGTTACCATCATTATTTGGGCGCTCCAACACAAAGGTCCAGAGGTCTGGCTTCGGTTTATAAGCTTGTAACATATCAAGTAGCTCATTAGCAGTGTGAGCACAAATAAAAAGTTTTTTCACATTAGAAGGAATGAAATAATTTTTTATTGCATGGTTAAGATATGTGATAAAGTCATCATAAAAGTTATTGACATTTAACAAACCGATGGGTTTCTGGTGGATGTGCAGATGGGCCCAAGATGCTAGTGTGATAAGTGCCTCTCGTGTTGCAAGATCTCCTGGAAGGAAAATAAAAGGATCAGCATGATTAAGCATTTCAGTTATTCTTTCTTGCATACCTGAGACGACTAACTCTTCTCCAGTTGATGAGTCAGATGAATTGCCCAATGGTTTTAAGACTCTTGGGATGATGCCTAACACTTGACTTCCTCTGATAAAAGCTGCTTCTGAGACCATTTTTGATAACCCTCGGTTACCTCCTCTATACACCAAGTGTAATTTTCTCTCTGCTATACTTCGACCAAGATCGATGGTTGCCTCAACGAACTCTTTATGTTTGCCATAGGTAAATCTAGAGAGCACACAAATGTTCTTGAATTGTCTATTTGGAGTAGCTGCCATTGTGATACTTCTAAAAAAAACAATTTGTGAGTGCTTGACAAAAAAAAAATCACATTTAAGAGTCTTGGTGACAGTGGGTCACAGTTGTGTATGAGGTAACATGTCAGTGTCAAATAACGCGTAAAGCACGTGGTTCGCGAGTCAAAAAGGAAACAGTAAAAAGGAAAAAAGCAAACAGTAATAAAATTATTAAAGACAATAATGCACACAATAAAACAATAGTGAAATAAAATAACAGTAAAGTGAAAGGATATTTATAGGTAGTTGCGACTGTGGCTCACATCTTCCTCTGGTTTTACGTCCAGAAACGGCTTGAACGCCCTCTATGGGTCGAGAATAGGCTTCCTATCCAGTTTTCTTATAAACTGGCAAACAGGGTCGTTTATAGTCAGATTCCCGAGACTATATCGTGCATACTCTTTCTGGAATAATGGCCATAACTGGAGAATCGCTCCTTGCACATCCACTGGGATGCGTTTCAAGAGACAAAAGGATATCATCCAATGACTCCTTATTCAAGCCATCCCTAATGAATTGAATCTTATCTTCCCTATTATCAGACACCATTCCTAAAGAACATGGGTTTTTATTGCAACTTATTCTGGCACACTTATGACAAGCAACAGAAATTCTTCGAGCTCGTCGTTTTCTTGCATAATTTCCTTTACCACAACCAGGCATGTATGCAATAAATTTTGGAGGTAACTCACCTGCCGATCATATTTTAGCCTCGATTAACCAACGGATGTCAGCAGGTATGTTATTCCTCATGAGTAATCGCATGCGTTCGGACTGAACTTTATAGATCATAAGGAGGGCA
Organism: Citrus x clementina; assembly: GCF_000493195.1. Lineage (NCBI taxonomy): Eukaryota > Viridiplantae > Streptophyta > Magnoliopsida > Sapindales > Rutaceae > Citrus > Citrus x clementina. The sequence goes on along the minus strand of NW_006262139.1, from coordinate 4,940,230 downwards.
TTCTGAGGAAGTGAAGGGAATCGCTTGTGAAGCTTTGCTAGAATCTCATTTCTGTCCATACTTTCACCTCAGAATATCAGTTATTATAGGAAACTAAAGTAACCGACTTGATTGTCACGGAGTACCGTTATCCGCCACTTTACCGGGGTAACAAACTAAAGCACACAAACAGAAAAACAAATTAAAACACACAAAGAAAATTAAAATCGTCCTCTTATTGAATTTACCTCAAGCTCCAACTGGATATCGTAAACACTTCTCTCAATGTCTCTGAGTTGGCATTCTAAACCCTCAACATAGGCCTACTAACTCTGGTGGTTGTAGAGCCCAAATGCGATGTGTTTTACAAAATTGAATCTGCCTTTTGAAATGAGTTTTGACACGTTGAAGTGGTTTAAGAATGTTCAGAAGGAACGGTCTAAGTAAGGTACTCATGATTAAAAATGATAAAAGAAAACTTAATAGTTAAACAAACACACTTATGCAAAAAAATAATTTCAATTAGCAGAAAAATAATATAAAGAAAGAAAAAAAATCAAATCAACGAAAAGAAAAAATAAAGAAAAAAAAATCAATTCAAATATGGTGGGTCCCTTAAATTTATTTCGGTGTCTTCTCCATGTGGTTGGTACTCTAGATATGGCTTAAATCTTTGACCATTAACTTTAAACGTGACACCGTTCTTTGGGTCCTTAATTTCAATTGCCCTATGTGGAAAAAAAGTATGAACAATAAAGGGACCAGACCATCGAGAGCGTAACTTACCTGGGAATAGGTGCAAGCGAGAATTGAATAAAAGCACTTTCTGACCTGGAGTGAACGATTTTCTCATAATTTGCTTATCATGGAAGACTTTCATTCGTTGCTTGTAAATCTTGGCATTTTCGTATGCGTCATTGCGAATTTCTTCAAGTTCTGTCAGTTGTAATCTTCTTTCTGAGCTGGCTTGCTGCATGTCAAAGTTGAATTTCTTGATGGCCCAATACGCACGATGCTCGAGTTCCACAGGTAGGTGGCAAGCTTTTCTATACACTAGCCTGTAGGGTGACATCCCAATCGGGGTCTTGAAAGCCGTTCTGTATGCCCATAATGCATCATCAAGTCTTAATGACCAATCTTTTCTGTCTGGCCTCACCGTCTTTTCTAATATGTGCTTTATTTCTCGATTGGAGATCTCAACTTGGCCACTGGTTTGCGGATGATATGGGGTTGCCACTTTATGAGTGATTGAATACTTTGTCAAAAGAGCTTTGAATGCTTTGTTACAAAAGTGGGCACCACCATCACTGATTATCGCTCGAGGGAATCCAAAGCGTGAGACAATGTTGCTTTTCAAAAATGCTATCACCACCTTGTAATCATTGGTCCTACATGGAATTGCTTCTACCCATTTTAATACGTAGTCAACAGCAACCAATATGTATTGATGGCCAAAAGAAGGGGGAAAAGGTCCCATGAAATCGATACCCCATACATCAAAAATCTCAACCACTAAAATTGGATTTAGTGGCATCATGTTCCTTCGTGTAATGCTCCCCATTCGTTGACACCTATTACATGAAGAACAAAAAGTGTAAGCATCTCAAAATATAGTTGGCCAATAAAAACCACATTGTAAAATTTTAGTTACTGTTTTCTTAGCACTGAAATGGCCTCCACAAGCTTGTTCATGGCAGAATAAAAGAATATTCTGAATTTCATTTTCTGGGACACATCGTCTAACAATTTAGTCTGCACAATATTTGAACAAATACGGGTCATCCCAAAAGAAATTCTTTATTTCTGCAAAGAATTTAGCCTTGTCTTGCTTGGTCCAATGCTCTGGAAGTTTACCTGTAACAAGATAATTAACTATATCAGCATACCAAAGTAATAATTCCACACTCATTAATTGTTCATCTGGAAATGACTCATTCAATATTAATGGCTCTGTAATTGTGTCAAAATGGAGACGAGAGAGATGGTCCGCCACAACATTTTCTGTGCCTTTCTTATCTTTGAATTCCAAGTCAAATTCCTGCAAAAGTAACACCCAACGAATTAGTCTAGCTTTTGCATCTTTCTTTGTGAGAAGATATTTAAGAGCACCATGATCTGTGAACATGATTATTTTACAACCAATGAGATAAGATCAAAATTTCTCTAATGCAAACACTATTGCTAGCATTTCTTTTTCAGTAGTTGAATAGTTCAACTGTGCATCATTCAATGTTATACTAGCATAGTAAATAACGTGGGGAATTCGATCAACTCTTTGTCCTAATACTGCTCCTACTGCATAATCAGATGCATCACACATTAGCTCAAATGGTAAGCTCCAGTTTGGGGCCTGAATGATGGGTGATGATGTCAATAACTGCTTTAATTTTTCAAACGCCACAAGACATGAATCATTAAAGACAAAAGGTACATCCTTAGCAAGTAGATTGCATAAGGGTCTAGAAACTTTGCTAAAATCTTTAATGAAACGTCTATAAAAACCAGCATGCCCAAGGAAAGATCTTACTTCTCTGATTGTTTTGGGTGGAGGAAGATTAGAAATGAGATCCACCTTGGCTTTGTCAACCTCAATACCTTTGCTCGAAATGATGTGACCGAGAACAATACCTTTTTTTACCATAAAATGACATTTCTCCCAATTTAAGACCAAGTTCTTCTCGATACATCTCTGCAGAACTAGTGTTAGATGATGTAAACATTGATCAAACGAATCACCAAAGACAGAAAAGTCATCCATAAAGACTTCAAGGAATCGTTCAACCATATTAGAAAAAATGCTTAACATGCATCGTTGAAATGTAGCAGGTGCATTACATAATCCAAATAGCATTCTCCTATATGCAAAAGTGCCAAAAGGACAAGTGAAAGTGGTTTTCTCTTGATCTTTTGGTGTTATGGGAATCTGATTATATCCTGAGTAGCCATCTAGAAAGCAATAAAATTCATGGCATGCTAATCTATCAAGCATTTGATCAATAAATGGTAAAGGAAAATGGTCTTTATGTGTGACAAAATTCAATTTTCTATAATCAATGCATACACGTCATCTTGTAGTTACTCTAGTGGGTATCAATTTATTATCAGCATTGGTAACTACTGTGACTCCTGACTTTTTGGGGACAACTTGCACAGGACTGACCCATGAACTATCAGAAATTGGGTAAATGATACCTGTATCTAATAGCTTAAGGACTTCAGTTGTAACAACGTTTTTCATATTAGGATTTAACCGATGTTGCATCTCCCTAGTAGTTTTAGTATTTTCATCAAGGTGAATGTAATGCATGCAGTCTACTGGATTTATACCTTTAATGTCTGCTATGGTCCATCCTAATGCTCCTTTGTGCTCTTTTAAAACATCCAACAACTTATCTTTTTGTTCGTCATTTAGGGATGATGAGATGATTACCGGCATAGTACTTTCTTCTCCCAAAAATGCATATTCCAATGTGTTGGGCAATGGTTTGAGCTCAAGTTTCGGTGGTGATTCAGATGATGGGATGAGTTTCTTTTCTGATGGTGCTAGTTGTTCAACTCTTGACTTCCATTTATTAGTGTCCATGGATGGTGCTGAGTCAAGTAGGGCGTTGACCTCATCGACCGATCTGTCAATATCAAAATCCAAACCAAAGTGAGTTAAACATGTTTGTAGAGGATCATCACTAAGGTTTGAAACAAAAGTATTATCAACTAATGCTTCTATTAAATCCACATCAACGATTCCATCATCTGCATTGTGAGGTTGTTTGGCAATGTTGAAAATGTTCAGTTCCATAGTCATGTTGCCGAAGGACAACTGCATATTTCCAGTCCTGCATTGAATGTGAGCATCCGCAGTTGCCAAGAAAGGTCGGCCTAGGATAATGGGGATGTGCTTCCTTGAATTTTGTATTGGTTGAGTGTCAATTACAATGAAATCAACAGGAAAATAAAACTTGTCTACCTGGATAAGCACATCCTCCACAATACCACGAGGTATTTTCGTGGACCGATCTACAAGCTGTAACACCACTGGAGTTGGGTGTAATTCTCCAAGTCCAAGTTTCACGAATACTGAATAAGGCAACAAATTTACACTGGCTCCTAAATCCAACAAAGCATTCTTAATTGTGTGGTTCCCTATGCTACATGAGATAGTGGGGGAGCCTGGGTCTTTGCATTTTAGAGGAATTTTATGTTGAAGGATAGAACTAACGTTTTCTGTTAAAAATGCCTTCTTTTGAACATGCATATTTCTCTTTTTAGTACAAAGGTCTTTAAGAAACTTGGCATAAGATGGAACTTGTTTAATAGCATCAAGTAAAGGGATGTTAACACTTACCTGTTTGAAGATTTCAAGAATCTCACCTGTGGATTTTCCCTTCTTTCCTTTAGCTAACCTCTGAGGAAATGGAGCTTTCGGAACATATTCTTGTGGGTTGGTTTATTCTTTTTCTTCCGATGGTGAGTCCTCAACATTCACATGTACAATTTGATTTTCTTTTGTCACCGGCATCTCCACTTTGTTGTCAACTTCTTTTCCTTTTCGCAAGGTCATGACTGCTTTGACCTTTCCATGCTGCTGTGGTGAACTGGTACTTGCTTCATGTACTCCTTTAGGATTAGGCACTGGTTGACTTGGAAACTTGCCTTTCTCAACAGTCATTGCCAAAGTCTGTACTAAAGAAGCAAGCTGTCCCACCATCTTCTCGAGGCTTGAAACTGATTGAGATTGTGAGTTGAAGCCTGCTCTCAACTCATTTCGTAGTCCATCAATGGTGCGGTTTTGTTGCTTAATCGTAAAGTGAGTAAGATTCTTGAGATTCTGGAATGAATCCTCTCATGGTCTGGGTTGAGAGTAGTTCTGGTTCTGATTGTATGGTCTAAATGGGGGCTGAGAGGCTTGAGGATTTTGTGGAATTGGTGGAGCTGGAGCTGCTGGTCCGTTCTGTTGGAATCCTTGAGACCATGAAAAATTGGGGTGGTCTCTCCATCCAGGGTTATATGTGTTGGAGTATCGGTTGTAATTTGATGGCTTTCTCATTACACATATGGCATTGGCTTGATCTGAGTATGAGTCATGGTCATGTGGTTCTGTTGATTTAGCAGTCAATAACGATGCTATTTGTCGAGCAAGACCTTCAACCATCTCCTTGACTTCTTTGATTCCTGAAGTTGACTCTCCAATGTGAACCTCATTCACTACCTTAATTCTTCTAGTATTCCGGAGTGATTGACTCCGTTGTTGGGAATTATCTGCTTGTCGCTGAAAGAATTCCCAAATCTCTGATGCACTTTTTTGACATTAGCTCTCCTCTACTTGTTGCCATTAGCCATTCTTGCACATTCGGCAATAATCCCTCCAAAACGTATTGGCATTGGTGCCATTTCTCGTACCCATGATGTGGACACTTCAAGAGTAGCCCATTGAATCGCTCCCACGTTTCGAAAAACTGCTCGTCATCTCTCTGGGTAAACTCTGAGATTTCCCTGCAAATAGCATTGGTTTTATGCTCTGGGAAATATTTATTCAAAAATTTTGTTACCATTTGTTCCCATGATGAAATGCTATTAGCAGGTAAAGTATTTAACCATGAACGAGCTCTATCCTTTAAAGAAAATGGGAATAATCTGAGTTTAACATATCGTCTAAAAAATTTTCATATTTAAAAGTTTGACAAATGGCATGAAAATCATTCAGATGATTATATGAGTCCTCATTTTCTAGGCCATAGAATGTTGGGAGACAATTTAGCACACTAGGTTTTAGTTCAAAACTCCTAACAGCTACATTTAGGTATCTTATGCATGATGTGCTCAAATTAGCTAAAGGACTGAAATAATCCTTAAATGGCCTCTCCTGTGGTGCTTGTAAATCCATTTCAAATTTATTTTTAATGTGCCTGTGTGTGAGAAGTGTTTTTTCTAATTCAAGGTCTATAGGTTCAAGATTAGGTAATAATGACTTACGACCATACATGCAAGGAACACAAAAATAAATGGGAACAAAACAAATAAAAATAAAGAAAAAGGAGAAATTATGATACTAACCTTATTGCGCTATTAAAACATTTCTATAAAAATACACAAAAATAAATACGAGAAATAAATTAACTAAAAATAAATTAATAAGATAAACCAAAAAAAATTACAAAGAAAAATAAATTCAAAAATAAATTACAGAATTTTAAAGAAGAGAAAAAGAAAAGAAATACTAACCTTTAAATGTAGATTCACTTTTTTTCTTTTTTTTAATAAATAAAAAAATACAAGAAAACAATTTAAATGGAATTATTCACAAAAATTAATTCTATGAATTAAAATTACTTACCTCCCCAGCAACGGCGCCAAAAACTTGTTGTGCAAATTTTAACGTACTCGCAAGTGCACGAATCTATTGTAGTATAGATCAATGGTGACAAGTGTCGATCCCACGAGGAGGTGGATTTTAATTATATGTAGAATTAATTTTGTAAATGGGTGGTTGAAATTGTGGTGGAAGTGATTTAAATTATCCTAAAATTGGAATTGAGATGGCGATAATAAATTCTAAAATTGGAATTGCAATGGCGAGAATAAATTGAAGCGAAATCTATTAAAATGACGTACTTGGGTATCTGGATCCGTATCAACATGTACCATGGGCTAAATATTCCTTATTAATACCAATTAAATCGTGAGGGGGGAATCCACACCTCATGAACCACACTCTAATCAATATGGTGCTAAGGGCTTATCATGCCAAATAATAATAACCTTATACTAGAGAGCCGGTGTAACCAAGGCGGTATCTAGAAAAGATTATTATTATTTGTCGACGAAAAGTCAAAATATCCACAAAAACTAGAGGGGAAGAGAAAATAAATTTACCAAATAAAGCCCAAGACACATGTTGAGACTTCATCTTTAACCCAAGCTTGAAAGAAAATTAGCCATTCATAATTGAACTAGGGGCAAAATGGAAATTTATTAAAATATGAAGAAAATACAAGATGGAGAAGGAATTACAGAAAATGGATCCCAAAAATAGATTCAGAGCTATCAAATTAGGGGGGGAAGGCCCCCTTTTTATAGATACATGGAGTAAATCATGACCATCAGATGAAAAACAATTTGGACGCTCAGGATTGTGCCACGTCATCAGTCAACAATACGCGGTTTGACCACGCGGATGAACAGTAAACACAGTTTGGTTGAAAATAATCCTGTGTGATGCATGTACCGTACGCGAGATTTTTCGTCCACTGATATGCTGCCACGTCACCATCAACAGTACATAAGAATTTTAGTCCAACAGGATCGTGACACCTCATCAGTCAATGCCACATCATCAGTCAATGCCACGTCATCGATCCGTCTATGTGAACAGTGTCGTGAACAGTAACGTAGACAGTACCGTACACGTGAATAGTACCGTACATGTGAATAGTGCCATTTTTCCTTTTATGCTCCTCCTGAGGTTTTCGACCGTCCTGAGTTCAAAAGTGATGTCCGTTTTGCCGTCTGATCTCTCCTTTATTGTGAAATGACTATAATACTCCTAAAATACATAAAATACTTAATTAAAATAAAACACATGTAATTAAATCACAAGAAGATTAAATACATAAAAGTAAGGGTTGTTAGTAAGACTTGAAATGTAAAATGACGGTTTTCTCCTTTATAAATATGCATTTTCTAACACTCAACACTTATCCTTATGCGCACCATATGTTCCACCACCATGGAAAAATCTAGAAGACACAATGCATTCATTCATCAGAAAACAAGATGTTATTAACAATCAAAATGCACAAACGTTTTCTAATTTGAAAGTTACTCTTGCTAAAATTGCTTCTGCACTGACAATTCAAGAAAAAGGAAAATTTCTAGCCCAACCACAACCACAACCAAATCTTAATATTCAAAAAAATCCACCCATGGACCAAGTCAAGTCAGTTATAACTTTTTGTAGTGGTAAGGTTGTTGATAGACCTATACCTGGACCTTATGAAAATGATGAAAATTTAAAAGGTAAGAAAGGACTAAATGAACTTACACCTAATGAAGAAATAACTAGTGTTCCACATGAACCACTTTTTCTGCATGCATTGAATAAACCAAGGAAATCGAACCACTCTTATGAAAGTTTTAAGTAAGTGAAAGTTAACATTCCTCTATTAGATGCAATTAAGTAGGTACCTTCATATGCCAAATTTTCAAAGGACTTGTGCACTGTCAAGAGGAAATTGAAGGTAAAAAATAGAGCTTTCATGGCCGAATAGGTAAGTACAATTCTGTCTACTAATAATAAGTTGAAATATAAAGATCTTGGCTGTCCTACCATTTATTGTATTATTGGTGATAACAGAATTGAGCATGCTTTACTAGATCTTGGTGCTAGTGTTAACTTGCTTCTATATTCAGTTTATTTTCAACTTAATCTTGGTGAGTTAAAATCAACTTCAACTACATTTTTTATTGCCAAATAGATCAATTAAAGTACCAAAAGGAATAGTGGAAAATGTTTTAGTACAAGTTGATAAATTCATATACCCTGTGGATTTTATTGCCTTGGAAATTGAACCTGTTGTGAATAATTATAAACCAATTCCTGTAATTTTAGTTTGACCATTTTTAGCAACTGCCAATGCTTTGATTAATTATAGAAATGGTTTAATGAATTTATCCTTTAGAAATATGACTTTGGAATTGAATGTTTTCAAAATGTGTTGGCAACCTAATGAAGAAAATGAAAATGAAGATGATACTGATAAACAAAAGGAATTGGCTGAATCTTATATAAAGGAAAATATTCAAAAAGGGGACTTTTCTAAACTCTCTGATGTTTGTTTAGTTAATTCAATTGAGTCAAATAAGCAACTTGAACTTGATATTTCTAATACAAATTTGTTGCTTGATTATATGCAAACTTCACAAAATTATGATGAAGAACCAAAATTTGAAGAGTTTAGAATTATTAAAAAGAAAGAACAATAAGAAGCACCTAAACTGGAATTGAAAACTTGGCCTGAAGGATTGAAGTATGCTTTTCTTGGAGAAGAACAAACTTATCTTGTTGTGATTTCTTCTACTTTAACAAGTGACCAAGAAGGTAAGTTACTAATTGTTCTTAAAAGGCATAAATATGCAATTGGATGGACTTTAAATGATATTAAAGGCATTAATCCCTTAATTTGCACATATAGAATTAGTTTGGAGGAAAATGGTAAAATATGTCAACAACCTCAAAGAAGATTAAACCCATACATGAAAGAGGTAGTCAAAATAGAAGTCCTTAAATTGCTTGATGTGGGAATTATCTACCTTACTTCTATAGTAAGTGGGTAAATCCTACACAAGTAGTGCCTAAAAATTGTGAAATCATTGTTGTTAAAAATGAAAAAAGTGAATTAATTCGAACACGAATTACATCTAGTTGGCTCATGTGCACTGATTATAGAAAGTTAAATGAAGCCGCTAGAAAATATCATTTTCCATTACTATTCCTTGACCAAATCTTAGAAAGAGTAGCTGGACATCCTTACTACTGCTTTTTAGATAGATATTCAAGTTATTATCAAATTCCTATAGCACTTGAAGACTAAGAAAAGACCACATTTACATGTCCTTTTGGAACATTTGCATTTAAAAGAATGTCATTTGGGCTTTGGAATACTTCTGCAACATTTCAAAGATGTATGATAAGCATTTTATGTGGTATGGTTGAACATTGTTTAGAGGTCTTTATTGATGATTTGACTGTGTTGGGTAATTCTTTTGATGATTGCCTTGATAATTTGGAGAAAATTTTAAAACGATGTGTTGAAAAAGAACTCGTGTTGAATTGGGAAATAATGTCAATACATGGTTACTTCCAGAATTGTTTTGGGTCATGTTGTATCGGTTGAAGTAATTGAAGTTGACAAAGCAAAAATAGAAGTCATATCTAAATTGCCACCACCAAAAACAGTTAGAGATGTGCGATCTTGTTTAGGACATGTAGGATTTTATAGGAGGTTTATAAAAAACTTTAGTACCATATCTAAACCACTTTGTAACCTCTTATTAAAAGATGCACTGTTTGAATGGAATGATGATTGCCAAAAATATTTTAAGAAAATAATTTGTCTTTTAACATTTGCACCTATTATGCAATCTCTTGATTGGTCTTTACCCTTTGCATTAATGTGTGGTGCAAGTGACTTTGCTGTCCATGCTGTTTTAGGACAAAGAATGGATGATAAGCCCTTTGTGATTTATTACGCGAGTAAGACTTTTGATATTGCTCAAATGAATTATTCTACAACTGAAAAAGAATTACTTGCTGTGATATTTGCTTTAAACAAATTTCATTCATATTTGCTTGACTCTAAATCTGTTGTGTTTACTGACCACGCTGTTGTGAGATATTTGATTAGTAAACAGGATGCCAAACCGAGATTGATTCGTTGGATTTTGTTACTTTAAAAAATTGACCTTACCATCAAAGATAAAAAAGGTGCTGAAAATGTCGTTACTGATCATCTATCAAGACTCACATCCGAATTTTGCATTGATACAACACCCTTCAATGATTCTTTCCCTGATAAATTTTTATTTTCTGTTACTTCAATGCCATGGTATGCTAACATTGTTAATTTCCTTGTTACATGTAAAATGTCTTTGCAATGAAATGCTCAAGAGAAGAATAAATTTTTGGTTGAAGTAAAGAAATTTTATTGGGATGATCTTTACTTGTTCAAATATTGCCCAGATCAAATTTTTTGGTGATGTATTCCGGATAGTGATGTAATTAGTGTCATTAATTTTTATCATTTTGAAGCATGTGGTGGACACTTTTCTTCAAGAAAAACTACTGCTAAAATTTTGTAGTATGGATTTTATTAGCCTACCATAATCAAAGACACATATGAATTTTGCAAAACTTGTAAAAAATGTCAAAAATTGGGATCAATTACTAAAAGAAACATGATGCCCTTAAATCTCATACTTGAGATTGAAATATTTAACTGTTAGGGAATTGATTTCATGGGTCCGTTTCCATCATTTTTTGGATTTGTATATATATTAGTTGTAGTGGATTAAGTCTCAAAATGGATTGAAGCAATTTCTTGTCGAAATAATGATAGGAAAACTATGATTAAAATTTTAAGAGAAAAGTTTTTAAGTCGATTTGGAATCCCTCGAGCCATTATCAACGATGGAAGTAAGAATTTTTGTAATAAGTCATTTGAGTCTTTAATGAAGAAATACATAATTACACATAAACTTGCTACCCCTTATCATCCTCAAATAAATGGTCAAGTTGAATTAGCAAACAGGGAGATAAAACAAATTTTGGAAAAAATGATTAATCTAAACTAAAAAGATTGGTCTCTTAGACTTAATGATGCACTTTGGGCCTGCAGTATTGCATTTAAGACGTCACTAGGAATGTCACCCTATCGGTTAGTTTATCGTAAACCTTGTCATTTACCTGTTGAACTTGAACATAAATTATTTTAGGATATTAAAGTTTTCAATTCAAATTTGGATGATGCTGGTAATGTGCGAAAATTGCAATTGAATGAACTTGAGAAATTAAGAAATGATGCATACGAAAATTCAAGAATTATTAAGGTAAGAACAAAAAATTTTCATGATAAAAGAATTTTTCAGAAAACATTTGAGATTGGTCAAAAAGTGTTACTTTATAATTTTCATCTTCATTTATTTCCAGGGAAGTTAAATGTATGTTCATATGGGGCCATAGAAATTGAAAATCCAAAGAACTGTGTCACATTTAAGGTAAATGGTCAAAGATTAAAACCATATATAGAACATCACCCACGAGAAGAAGACATTGAAATCAATTTGGGTAACCCACCAATTATTGATTAAGTCTTTAATGACTGATTCATTTTTTTTTGTTTACAGTTATTTTGTTGTTTAATTGTTTGGTTTTTTTCTCTTGATTGATGCACTGTACATATTGTTTTTAGCATTATATTTCTTGTTTAAGCGTGTTTGTTTGACAGTTGTAGTTTCTCTCATCAATTTTCATTATATGTCGTGAGTACCTCAATAAGAAAGATCATGTTCACACATCTTAAAAGACTTTTACGAGTGAGATTTAATCTGAGAAGATTGATACAAAGCTGTAAATCACATCCATTTTGGGATCTCCAACCACCAACACTAGTGGCCTACGTTGAGGATCAAGAAAGATAACTCAGAGCAATAGAGCGTGGTATATATGAATTTCAATTGGAGATTGAAGTTAACTCAATAAGAGGACGAATGTAAGTCTATTTTCCTTTACATTGTGTGTTTTCTTTTTCTTATCCACTTTCACGCTTGATTTGACTTTGCAGTTTCAATTCTCTTTATTTGGTTTGTTTTGATTTATTTTCTCGTATAAATGACGAATAATGGTACTCCGTGACATCTTAAGTTGGTATCTTCAATTTCCTATAATAACTGAAACCCCAACATCAAACATGGAAGAAATAAAACATAAAATGCATAAGCATTTTCCCTCTCTCCCTCAGAATGTCCTCAAGAAAATTTACAAAGCTCGTTGTGAACGACTGCGATTGTTAATGATCAATGGTATTCCTTCTGACATTCAAACCAGCTTTTAAAAGATGATGTAGAAGTTAGAGATGCGTTTGTTTCCATGGTTGATGAATCCTCTTCTAGGAGATCAAATAACATTATTCAAATTACTAATGATACCACCTTAACATGAAGTGTGGCTCCGATACCCGTGGGTAGTTGTACGTGGCGTTGTTTTACCAGAGTGATGAGAACCTTGGCAAGCCAAGATATTTAAATCTCCTTTGGATCAGTAGTCCGCACACCTTGGTTTCCAGCCGATATACACTTATCCAGTTAATACCAAATCCGAAATTCATTTTTGAAAACAATTTTTTCACGATACCACCCGAAAACCTTCAAAGAGGGTGAAAGTTGTGAGAAAGCACTTTCATTTTAAAAAATTCAGTTTTGGAGGATTAACAGGACCTTTCTGATGCAC
>NW_006262139.1:4898695-4927010 GCF_000493195.1 Citrus x clementina | reverse complement strand
ACACCTATAAGGACTTTTACAAAAGGTAAAGCATACCTACAAGGACTTTAACAAAAGTAAAGCACACTTACAAGGACAAAAGTAAAGCACACCGACAAGGACTTTAACAAAAGTAAAGCATACCGACAAGGACTTTAACAAAAGACAAATGGGAGTCACATGGGTTATTGCATCAAAAGTTGTGTGAGAGCGACAAAGTGTCATCATGGAGTGGATGGATAACGCGATGGTGACACGTCTCCTGTCTCTTTCTCATATTGTCGCTTATGCCGACACCTTTGTCTTTGGTCGAGATACGCCTCGGCTTGTTGATATTTTTCTTTATCAGCTTCAGATATGTGCGGTGAGGTAGATGCAGTGGGAGAGTCTGGGTTGGTGATAGTATAATGAGGAGTGTCAGTAGGGAGAAGGGACTGAAAGTCTTCCCATGGGTCCTGAGCGTCTTGGAATAAGACATTGGTGTAGTCAGGACGTTGTTCCATGACAAGGATTCCTTGAGGACTTGAACTTGAACTTGAACCTGGAGTACAACCTTGTGTTTTTGGAATTATTTCAAGAGTGTGTGATGGTCCAATGGAGGTGTGATGAATGTTTGTGGTAGGTGGAGGATCATTGTTAAGTTCCATGAGATAGGCTTTGAGAACAGCGGTGACGGATGTATTATGGATGAAGGTATAAGGATGAGGGTAAGTTCGCCATTTATATGCCATGTCTTGTGTCCAGTAGTCTCGGGTTTCTGGATGTTGGAAGTAAGGCCTGTGGACGATGAAGGTCGTGGTCCACATGTTAGCTTCTTGGTCTGGCATTTTGTCTAATCCATGAAAGGTACACAAATGTTGAAGTTGCTAGTGCCACCAAGTGAGGGGAGAATACCATTCAAAGAGAGACCATAGAAGGTCTGGTGAGAACTCGGGAGTGGTAAGGTGAGTTAGGACTGGCTTGATGGGAAAAACTAGCTTTGTAGCATACAAGGTGGTGAGAAACCACATATACCAAAGCTCATCTTCGGAGATGGACAGAGAGGACAGAGTGAGGCCTGTGAGAAACATGTGTTCCATGCAAAGATTAGGAAATCGGTTAGGTTTTTTGGTCTGGACATTAAAGAAAAATCGGTAAAGAAACTTCTTTGTAAAATCTTGCAATTGATAAGCCGATTGGAAAGAGATGTTCATTGGGAAATTTCTTTGGTTGAGAGCTTTGAAAGGAAGTTGGCGATTCATGGCTATAACTGGTATGGTTTGAATCGAGGAGATGAGTGCGGGTTTATTTATAGCTGGACGGGTGAAGAAGTCTGGAATGAGGTTTTGGTTGCCTTTTATGTGTTGAACAATGAAATCATATTTAGCAAACCAGATTTTGAGACTGAGTAATTGCTTGTCAGGTAGCAATTTGTTCTTGAAGTCAAAGATTCGGGGAAATGATGAATTATCCATGTTGATAAGGAATTTGTGGCTGATAAGATGGAACTCAAATTTTTTAATGCCATACTTAACTGCCAAAATCTCTTTGTAGATCACATGGTAGGTCTTTTCAGAGTCTTTGAACTGTCCGCTTGCATGACAACTCTTTTAGACACCAGGTTCAAGGAGTACCAACATGCTGTTGTTGGAACAATTCTAACAATTCTACATGCCGGCAGTGTCTTATTAACCTTTTACCCAATCTTCAATCTCTCTCTCGAAGATCCCAATCTTCCAACAACCCTTAAAGTCCAGATCCAGCTCCAAGGAGCAGAACAAACACCCACATCAAAGATTGCAACCCTCCATCATCAAATAGTGTATCGATTACAAAATCATGCACTAGATCTTCCCACACCATACACAACTTCTGATGCCCTGATGCAGACATAAAAGAATACCATCAGATGAAATGATGTTTGTTGTGCAAATTTTAATGTACTCGCAAGCGCACGAATCTATTGTAGTATAGACTAATGGTGACGAGTGTCGATCCCACGAGGAGGTGAATTTTAATTATATATAGAATTAATTTTGTAAATGGGTAGTTGGATTTATGGTGGAAATGATTTGGAATATGCTAATACTTAAATTAAAATGGCGAGAATAAATTCTAAAATTGGAATTGCAATGGAAAGAATAAATTGAAGAGAAAATCTATTAAATTGACGTACTTGGGTAACTGGATCCGTATCAACATGCATCATGGGCTAAATAATCCGTATTAATGTCAATTAAATCATAAGGGGGGAATCCACACCTCATGAACCACGCTCTAATCAATATGGTGCTAAGGGCTTATCGTGCCAAATAATAATAACCTTGTACTAGAGGGCCGGTGAAACTAAGGCGGTACTAGACAAGATTAGTATTATTTGTCGACGAGAAGTCAAAACATTCACAAAAACTAGAGGGGAAGAGAAAATAAATTTACCAAATAAAGCCCATGACACATGTTGAGACTTCACCTTCAACCCAAGCTTGAAAGAAAACTAGCCACTCATAATTGAACTAGGGGCAAAATGGGAATTTATTAAAATATGAAGAAAATACAAGATGAAGAGGGAATTATAGAAAACAGAGTCCAAAAATGGATTCAGAGATATCAAATTAGGGGGGAGAGGCCCCTTTTTTATAGATACATGGAGTAAATCATGGCCATCAGATTAAAAACAGTTTGGACGCTCAGGATTGCGCCACGTCATCGGTCAACAGTCTACGGTTTGACCACGCGGATGAACAGTAACACGGTTTGACCCGGATGAACAGTAACGCGGTTTGGTAGAAAATAATCCTGTGTGATGCATGCACCGTACACGAGATTTTTCGTCCACTAATATGCTGCCACGTCACCATCAATAGTATATAAGAATTTTAGTCCAACAGGATCGTGACACCTCATCAGTCAATGCCACATCATCGGTCAATGCCATGTCATCGATCCGTCTATGTGAACAGTGTCATAAACAGTAACGTAAACAGTACCGTATCCGTGAATAGTACCGTACATGTGAATAGTGTCATTTTTCCTTTTATGCTCCTCCTAAGGTTTTCGACCGTCCTGAGTTCAAAAGTAATGTCCGTTTTGCCGTCTGATCTCTCCTTTATTGTGAAATGACTGTAATGCCCCGAAAATACATAAATTACCTAATTAAAATAAAACACACGTAATTAAATCACAAGAATGTTAAATACATAAAAGTAAGGGTTGTTAGGAAGACTTGAAATGTAAAATGACAGTTTTCTCCTTTATAAATATGCATTTTTTAACACTAAACACACCCCCCAACCAGCTTATTGCTAGTCCCTAGCAAATAAAGCGAAAACAAAATTCAAATTCAAATTTTTTTTTTAATTTTTAGAAACACTCATGTTTATTCAATCAGATTAATGATAGCAATCAAATAAAAGTATAAGCATTATCTCCAGTCTAAAGCAACATCACACCCATATTAACCATCCACATGAATTAGCCCAGTAGACTTTGTTATATCTGCTTTCAAGAATGACATATCAAACCCCAAAATCTCACTGGAAGTGGTGACACTCTCACAATTAAATAAACCCACTAAAAATAGTCACTCCAATGAATGGTAATTGAGAGAGAAAATAATAAAGAAGTGATATCACATGCTCTCACCAGGATAAAATAAATATGCCCTCAGCTTAGAAATAATATGATCTCAAGTCAAACAAAAATGCTAGTCAACCCACCTTATTTATCCTTTTTTTTATTATGCATCACTACATCTTTTTAGCCCATATAACTAGCTTCTACTTCAAACTATAGTTCCCTAAAATCAAAAAGGACTTTTATTAGGACGTAATGTAGGCTAGGGACATGGCTAACAAAGAAGGGAAATAAGGAAAACAAAGTGTATGTTCGAGAAAAATGCAGAGAAATTTTTTTTTTTTTGAAAGTTGCAAGGTGGATTTCACCTATTATTTTTATTTTTATTCTTTTGAAACAACAACTTTTGTTTTTTATTTTTATTTTTGGCATAACTTCACTGAACAAAATAATTATTTGCATTTTGCTCAAACATAAATAGGTGATGGAACTTATAAGACATCGGGTAATACTCCAAATCGGAGTGGGTCAAGATGATAAGTTGACAAAGAAAAGATTTTTTTTTTTTAAAGGCTCAAAAGGGTTAACTATGGATATTTAATAAAAGGGATGGCTAGAAAGGCTCAAACGGATCAAAGATGGTCTTTCCATCGTCTTTTAGGGCTCTAAATAATCATCCATATCTACTAGTTAGATGGGCCTCTTAATGTAACAACACACATTTTTTTCTCTTTTTTTTCTTTTTTTTATTTTACAATTTTTTTTAAGGGTTAACTCAAAAGCAATTTAGAGATCGTGTGTAAAATAATAAACTGCTAAGCTGTATAAAGAGTGGGCAAAAGGTTATTCTCCAAGAAAAATAATAGGTTCAAAAACTCACTTGGTACTTATTATGACATGTTCATTCCTTCAAGCAACTCACATTTGTCTCCGACATCAACATGTAGAGTAGCAAACATAACGTAACATCACTTAAGACCAAAGATAATACAAATACTAAAATTTGAAATTAATCATGTCATCCAATGTTAAAACAAATCACACAATTTTTTTTTTCAAACAACATTCTACCCCCCAACCTATTTTAAGCATGAAAGGAAAATATGCATGCAGAAATGTGAAAATGATGCATAAAAACTAATTAGAAAAGTTACACGTAAAATGATAGAAAACGAAAATGGTTTTTTTTTTTTTTAAGAAGATGCGTTTCTAGAGGCACTACACTCCATATTCAGCCATCTTCGACTCAAAAGTTGGAAAATGTATATTTATAGAGGAGAAATTAAAAAGAAGAAGAAAATGAACATCAAAACTTAATAAAGAAAAAGAAAATTTTTTTGTTTTTTGTTTTTTTATTTTTTATTTTAATCAATGAAGATGCATTTCTAGAGTAACTACACTCCATATTCAGCCATCTTCAACACAAAAAGTTAGCAACAGTTAGTTTCTACAACAAAAAATTAGTAAAAACTTAACCAAGATTCCACAATTGTCGACTATTCCCTCCCCCCAACCAGAACGAAACATTGTCCTCAATGTTTGAAAGGAAAGAAGTAGAGTTTAGAAGACATCACCTGGGTTGTGCAACACAGAAGAAAATATTTACAGGCGGAGAGTTAAATCTAATTTGTACTTCTTACTGCTGCTACTGTTACCATCGTTATTTGGTCGCTCCAACACAAAGGTCCAGGGGTTTGGCTCCGGTCTATAAGCTTGTAACAGATCAAGTAGCTCATTAGCAGTGTGAGCACAAATAAAGAGTTTTTTCACAATAGCGGGAATGAAATAGTTTTTTATTGCATGGTTAAGAAATGCGATAAAGCCATCATAAAAGTTATTGACATTTAACAAACCGATGGGTTTCTGGTGAATGTGGAGATGGGCCCAAGATGCTAGTGTGATAAGTGCCTCTAGTGTTGCAAGATCTCCTGGAAGGAAAATAAAAGCATCAGCATGATTAAGCATTTCAGTTATTCTTTCTTGCATACCTGAGACGACTAACTCTTCTCCAGTTAATGAGTCAGACGAACTACCCAATGGTTTTAGAACTCTTGGGATGATGCCTAACACTTGGCTGCCTCTGATAAAAGCTGCTTCTGAGACCATTTTTGATAAGCCTCGGTTACCTCCTCCATACACCAAGTGTAATTTTCTCTCTGCTATACTGCGACCAAGATCGATGGCTGCCTCAACGAACTCTTTATGTTTGCCATAGGTAAATCCAGAAAGTACACAAATGTTCTTAAATTGTCTATTTGGAGTAGCTACCATTGTGATACTTCTCAAAAAAATAAGTTGTGAGTGCTTGACAAAAAAAAATCACATTTAAGAGTCTTGGTGGCAGTGGGTCACAGTTGTGTATGAGGTAACATGTCAGTGTCAAATAACGCGTAAAGCACGTGGCTCGCGTGTCAAAAAAGAAATAGTAAAAAGGAAAAAGTAAACAGTAATAAGAAAAACGCAAACAGTAATAAAATTATTAAGGACAATAATACACACAATAAAACAATAGTGAAATAAAATAACAGTAAAGTGAAAGGATATTTACAGGTAGTTGCGACTGTGGCTCACATCTTCCTCTGGTTTTACGTCCAGAAACGGCTTGAACGCCCTCTATGGGTCAAGGATAGGCTTCCTGTTGAGTGTTAGAAAATGCATATTTATAAAGGAGAAAACCGTCATTTTACATTTCAAGTCTTACTAACAACCCTTACTTTTATGTATTTAACCTTCTTGTGATGTAATTACGTGTGTGTTATTTTAATTAAGTATTTTATGTATTTTAGGGGCAGTATAGCCATTTCACAATAAAGGAGAGATCAGACGGCAAAACGGACATCACTTTTGAACTCAGGACGGTCGAAAACCTTAGGAGGAGCATAAAAGGAAAAATGGCACTATTCACATGTACGGTACTATTCACGTATACTTTACTGTCTACGTTACTGTTCACGACACTGTTCACATAGACGGATCGATGATGTGGCATTGACCGATGATGTGGCATTAACTGATGAGGTGTCACGATCCTGTTGGGCTAAAATTCTTATGTACTGTTGATGGTGACGTGGCAGCATATCAGTGGACGAAAAATCTCGTGTACGGTGCATGCATCACACAGGATTATTTTCAATCAAACCGCGTTACTGTTCAAAGTCGGGTCAAACCGTGTTACTGTTCATCCGCGTGGTCAAACCGTGGACTGTTGACTGATGACGTGGCGCAATCCTGAGCGTCCAAACTGTTTTTAATCCGATGGCCATGATTTACTCCATGTATCTATAAAAAGGGGGCCTCCCCCCCTAATTTGATATCTCTGAATCCAGTTTTGGGATCCATTTTCTGTAATTCCCTCTCCATCTTGTATTTTCTTCGTATTTTAATAAATTCCCATTTTGCCCCTAGTTCAATTATGAGTGGCTAATTTTCTTTCAAGCTTGGGTTGAAGGTGAAGTCTCAACATGTGTCATGGGCTTTATTTGGTAAATTTATTTTCTCTTCCCCTCTAGTTTTTGTGGATGTTTTGACTTCTCGTCGACAAATAATAATATTCTTGTCTAGTACCGCCTTGGTTTCACCGGCCCTCTAGTACAAGGTTATTATTATTTGGCACGATAAGCCCTTAGCACCATATTGATTAGAGTGTGGTTCATGAGGTGTGGATTCCCCCCTCATGATTTAATTGGCATTAATACGGATTATTTAGCCCATGATGCATGTTGATACGAATCCAGATACCCAAGTACGTCATTTCAATAGAATTATCTTCAATTTATTCTCGCCATTGCAATTCCAATTTTAGAATTTATTCTCGCCATTTTAATTTAAGTTTTAGCATATACCAAATCATTTCCACCATAAATCCAACAACCCATTTACAAAATTAATTCTATACACAATTAAAATCCACCTCCTCGTGGGATCGACACTCGTCACCATAGATCTATACTACAATAGATTCGTGCGCTTGCGAGTACATTAAAATTTGCACAACAAGTTTTTGGCGCCGTTGCCGGGGAGGTAAGTAATTTTAATTCATAGAACTAATTTTTGTGAATAACTTCTTTTATTTTTTTTTTCTTGTATTTTTTTAATTATTAAAAAAAAAAGAAAAAAAAAAGTGAATCTACATTTAAAGGTTAGTATTTCTTTCCTTTTTCTCTTCTTTAAAATTCTGTAATTTAATTTTCAATTTATTTTTCTTTGTAATTTTTTTTTTGTTTATTTTATTAATTTAATTTTTAGTTAATTTATTTCATGTATTTGTTTTTGTGTATTTTTATAGAAAGGTTTTAATAGCGCAATAAGGTTAGTATCGTAATTTCTCCCTCTTCTTTATTTTTATTTGTTTTGTTCTCATCCTTATTTTTATTTTATTTGTTTTGCATGCATGGTCGTAGGTCATTATTACCTAATCTTGAACCTATAGACCTTGAACTTGAGAAAACAATTCGCACACAAAAGCACATTAAAAATAAATTTGGAATGGATTTACAAGCACCACAGGAGAGGCCATTTAAGGACTATTTTAGTCCCTTAGCTAATTTGAGCACATCATGCATAAGATACCCAAATGTAGCTGCTAGGAGCTTTGAACTAAAACCTAGTGTGCTAAATTGTCTCCCCACATTCTATGGCTTAGAAAATGAGGACCCATATAATCATTTGAATGATTTTCATGCTATTTGTCAAACATTTAAATATGAGAATTTTTCAGACGATGATGTTAAACTCAGATTATTCCCATTTTCTTTAAAGGATAGAGCTCGTTCATGGCTTAATACATTGCCTGCTAATAGCATTTCATCATGGGAACAAATGGTAACAAAATTTTTGAATAAATATTTCCCAGTGCATAAAACCAATGCTATTCGCAGGGAAATCTCGGAGTTTACCCAAAGAGAGGACGAGCAGTTTTTCGAAACATGGGAGCGATTCAATGGGCTACTCTTGAAGTGTCCAGATCATGGGTACGAGAAATGGCACCAATGCCAATACTTTTTGGAGGGATTACTACCAAATGTGCAAGAATGGCTAATGGCAACAAGTGGAGGAGAGCTAATGTCAAAAAGTGCATCAGAAATTTGGGAATTCTTCCAGCGACAAGCGGATAATTCCCAACAACGGAGTCGATCACTCAGGAATACTAGAAGAATTAAAGGAGTAAATGAGGTTCAAATTGGCGAGTCAACTTCGGGAATCAAAGAAGTCAAGGAGATGGTTGAAGGTCTTGCTCGACAAATAGCATCGTTATCGACTGCTAAATCAACAGAACCACATGACCATGACTCATACTCAGATCAAGCCAATGCCATAGGTGTAATGAGAAAGCCATCAAATTACAACCCATACTCCAACACATATAACCCTGGATGGAGAGACCACCCCAATTTTTCATGGTCTCAAGGACTCCAACAGAATGGACCAGCAGCTCCAGCTCCACCAATGCAACCAATTCCTCAAATTTCTCAAGCCTCTCAACCACCATTTAGACCATACAATCAGAACCAGAACCACTCTCAACCTAGACCATGGGAGGATGCATTCCAGAATTTCAGGAATGTTACTCACTCCACGATTGAGCAACAGAATCGCACCATTGATGGACTACGAAATGAGTTGAGAGCGGGCTTCAACTCACAAGCCCAATCAGTTTTAAGCCTCGAGAAGATGGTGGGACAACTTGCTTCTTCAGTTCAGACCTTGGCAATGACCGTTGAGAAAGGTAAGTTTCCAAGTCAACCAGTGCCTAACCCTAAAGGAGTACATGAAGCAAGTACCAGTTCACCACAGCAGCATGGAGAGGTCAAAGCAGTAATGACCTTGCGAAAAGGAAAGGAAGTCGACAACAAAGTGGAGATGCCGGTGACAAAAGAAAATCAAATTGTACCTGTGAATGTTGAAGACTCATCACCGGAGGAGAAAGAAGAAACCAACCCACGAGAATACGTTCCGAAAGCTCCATTTCCTCAAAGGTTAGCGAAAGGAAAAAAGGGAAAATCTACAGGTGAGATTCTCGAAATCTTCAAACAGGTAAGTGTTAACATCCCTTTGCTTGATGCTATTAAACAAGTTCCATCTTATGCCAAGTTTCTTAAAGACCTTTGTACTAAAAAGAGAAGTATGCATGTTCAAAAGAAGGCATTTTTAACAGAAAACGTTAGTTCTATACTCCAACATAAAATTCCTTTAAAATGCAAAGACCCAGGCTCCCCCACTATCTCATGTAGCATAGGGAACCACACAATTGAGAATGCTTTGTTGGATTTAGGAGCTAGTGTAAATCTGTTGCCTTATTCAGTATTTGTGAAACTTGGATTGGGAGAATTACACCCAACTCCAGTGGTGTTACAACTTGCAGATCGGTCCACGAAAATACCTCGTGGTATTGTGGAGGACGTGCTTATCCAGGTAGACAAGTTTTATTTTCCTGTTGATTTCATTGTAATTGACACTCAACCAATACAGGATTCAAGGAAGCACATCCCCATTATTCTAGGCCGACCTTTCTTGGCAACTGCAGATGCTCACATTCAATGCAGGACTGGAAATATGCAGTTGTCTTTCGGCAACATGACTATGGAGCTGAACATCTTCAACATTGCCAAACAACCTCACAATGCAGATGATGGAATTGTTGATGTGGATTTAATAGAAGCATTAGTTGATGACACTTTTGTTTCAAACCTTAGTGATGATCCTTTACAGACATGCTTAACTCACTTTGGTTTTGATTTTGATATTGACAGATCGGTCGAAGAGGTCAATGCCCTACTTGACTCAGCACCATCTATGGACACTAATAAATGGAAGTCAAGAGTTGAACAACTAGCACCATCAGAGAAGAAACTCATCACATCATCAGAATCACCACCGAAACTCGAGCTCAAACCATTGCCCAACACATTAGAATATGCGTTTTTGGGAGAAGAAAGTTCTCTGCCGGTAATCATCTCATCATCCCTTAATGACGAACAAAAAGGTAAGTTGTTGGATGTTTTGAAAGAGCATAAAGGGGCATTAGGATGGACCATAGCAGACATAAAAGGTATAAACCCTGCAGATTGCATGCATTACATTCACCTTGATGAAAATGCTAAATCTACTAGGGAAATGCAACGTCGGTTAAATCCTAATATGAAAGAAGTTGTTAGAACAGAAGTCCTTAAGCTATTAGACGCAGGTATCATTTACCCAATTTCTGATAGTTCATGGGTCAGTCCTGTACAAGTTGTCCCTAAAAAGTCAGGAGTCACAGTAGTTACCAATGCTGATAATGAATTGATACCCACTAGAGTGACTACAGGATGGCGTGTATGCATTGATTATAGAAAATTGAATTCTGTCACACGTAAAGACCATTTTCCTTTACCATTTATTGATCAAATGCTTGATAGATTAGCAGGCCATGAATTTTATTGCTTTCTAGATGGTTACTCAGGATATAATCAGATTCCCATAGCACCAAAAGATCAAGAGAAAACTACTTTCACTTGCCCTTTTGGCACATTTGCATATAGAAGAATGCCATTTGGATTATGTAATGCACCTGCTACATTTCAACGATGCATGCTAAGCATTTTTTCTGATATGGTTGAACGATTTCTTGAAGTCTTTATGGATGATTTTTCTGTCTTTGGTGACTCGTTTGATCAATGTTTACATCATCTAACACTAGTTTTGCAGAGATGTGTCGAGAAGAACTTGGTATTAAATTGGGAGAAATGCCATTTTATGGTAAAACAAGGTATTGTTCTCGGTCACATCATTTCGAGCAAAGGTATTGAGGTTGACAAAGCCAAGGTGGATCTCATTTCTAATCTTCCTCCACCCAGAACAGTCAGAGAAGTAAGATCTTTCCTTGGGCATGCTGGTTTCTATAGACGTTTCATTAAAGATTTTAGCAAAGTTTCTAGACCCTTATGCAATTTACTTGCTAAGGATGTACCTTTTATCTTTAATGATTCATGTCTTATGGCGTTTGAAAAATTAAAACAGTTGTTGACATCATCACCCATCATTCAGGCCCCAAACTGGAACTTACCATTTGAGCTAATGTGTGATGCATCTGATTATGCAGTAGGAGCAGTATTAGGACAAAGAGTTGATCGAATTCCCTATGTTATTTACTATGCTAGTATGACATTGAATGATGCACAGTTGAACTATTCAACTACTGAAAAAGAAATGCTAGCAGTAGTGTTTGCATTGGAAAAATTTCGATCATATCTCATTGGTTGTAAAATAATTATATTCACAGATCATGCTGCTCTTAAATATCTTCTCACAAAGAAAGATGCAAAAGCCAGACTAATTCGTTGGGTGTTACTTTTGCAGGAATTTGACTTGGAATTCAAAGATAAAAAAGGGACAGAAAATGTTGTGGCGGACCACCTCTCTCGTCTCCATTTTGACACAATTACAGAGCCATTAATATTGAATGAGTCATTTCCAGATGAATAATTAATGAGTGTGGAAGTATTACCTTGGTATGCTGATATAGTTAATTATCTTGTTACAGGTAAACTTCCAGAGCATTGGACCAAGCAAGACAAGGCTAAATTCTTTGCAGAGATAAAGAATTTCTTTTGGGATGACCCATATTTATTCAAGTATTGTGCAGACCAAATTGTTAGACGATGTGTCCCAGAAAGTGAAATTCAGAATATCCTTTCATTCTGCCATGAACAAGCTTGTGGAGGCCATTTCAGTGCTAAGAAAACAGCGACTAAAGTTTTACAATGTGGTTTCTATTGGCCATCTATATTTCGAGACGCTTACACTTTCTGTTCTTCATGTGATAGGTGTCAACGAATGGGAAGCATTACGCGAAGGAATATGATGCCACTAAATCCAATTTTAGTGGTTGAGATTTTTGACGTATGGGGTATCGACTTCATGGGACCCTTTCCCCCTTCTTTTGGCCATCAATACATATTGGTTGGTGTTGACTACGTCTCGAAATGGGTAGAAGCAATTCCATGTAGGACCAATGATCACAAAGTGGTGATAGCATTTTTGAAAAGCAACATTGTTTCACGCTTTGGATTCCCACGAGCGATAATCAGTGATGGTGCTGCCCACTTTTGTAACAAAGCATTCAAAGCTCTTTTGACAAAGTATTCAATCACACACAAAGTGGCAACTCCGTATCATCCGCAAACCAGTGGCCAAGTTGAGATCTCCAATCGAGAAATAAAGCACATATTAGAAAAAACGGTGAGGCCGGACAGAAAAGATTGGTCATTAAGACTTGATGATGCCTTATGGGCATATAGAACGGCTTTCAAGACCCCGATTGGGATGTCACCCTACAGGCTAGTGTATGGAAAAGC
The DNA here is from genome assembly GCF_000493195.1 of Citrus x clementina. Lineage (NCBI taxonomy): Eukaryota > Viridiplantae > Streptophyta > Magnoliopsida > Sapindales > Rutaceae > Citrus > Citrus x clementina. The sequence continues at coordinate 4,914,144 of NW_006262139.1, read as the reverse complement.
TTGCCACCTACCTGTGGAACTCGAGCATCGTGCATATTGGGCCATCAAGAAATTCAATTTTGACATGCAGCAAGCCAGCTCAGAAAGAAGATTACAGCTGGCAGAACTTGAAGAAATTCGCAATGATGCATACGAAAACGCCAAGATTTACAAGCAACGAATGAAAGTCTTCCATGATAAGCAAATTATGAGAAAATCGTTCACTCCAGGTCAGAAAGTGCTTTTATTCAATTCTCGCTTGCACCTATTCCCAGGTAAGTTACGCTCTCGTTGGTCTGGCCCATTTATTGTTCATACTGTTTTTCCACATGGGGCAATTGAAATTAAAGACCCAAAGAATGGTGTCACGTTTAAAGTTAATGGTCAAAGATTAAAGCCATATCTAGAGTACCAACCACATGAAGAAGACACCGAAATAAATTTGAGTGACCCACCAAATTTGAATTGATTTTTATTCTTTTCGTTGATTTGATTTTTCTTTCTTTCTTTTTATTATTATTCTTTTGCTAATTGAAATTGTTTTTGCATAAGTGTGTTTATTTTACCATTAAGTTTTCTCTTATCATTTTTAATCATGAGTCTCATACTTAGACCGTTCCTCCTGAACATTCTTAAACCACTTCAACGTGTCAAAACTCATCTCAAAAGACAGATTCAATTTTGTAAAACACATCGCATTTGGGCTCTACAACCACCAGAGTTAGTAGCCTATGTTGAGGGTTTAGAACACCAACTCAGAGACATTGAGAGAAGTGTTTACGACATCCAGTTGGAGCTTGAGGTAAATTCAATAAGAGGACGATTTTAATTTTCTTTGTGTGTTTTAATTTGTTTTTCTATTTGTGTGCTTTAGTTTGTTACCCCGGTGAAGTGGCGGATAACGGTACTCCGTGACAATCAAGTCGGTTACTTCAGTTTCCCATAATAACTGATATTCTGAGGCGAAGGTATGGACAGAAACGAGATTCTAGCGAAGCTTCACAAGCGATTCCCTTCACTTCCTCAGAATGCCCTCCTTACGATCTATAAAGCTCGGTCCGAACGCATGCGATTACTCATGAGGAATAACATACCTGCTGACATCCGTTGGTTAATCGAGGCTAAAGTACGATCGGCAGGAATGATGTCTGATAACAGGGAAGATAAGATTCAATTCATTAGGGATGGCTTGAATAAGGAGTCATTGGATGATATCCTTTTGTCTCTTGAAACGCATCCTTGTGGATATGTGCAAGGAGCGATTCTCCAGTTATGGCCATTATTCCAGAAAGAGCATGCACGATATAGTCTCGGGAATCTGACTATAAACGACCCTGTTTGCCAGTTTATAAGAAAACTGGATAGGAAGCCTATCCTCGACCCATAGAGGGCGTTCAAGCCGTTTCTGGACGTAAAACCAGAGGAAGATGTGAGCCACAGTCGCAACTACCTGTAAATATCCTTTTACTTTATTGTTATTTTATTTCACTATTGTCTTATTGTTTGCATTATTGTCTTTAATAATTTTATTACTGTTTGCTTTTTCCTTTTACTGTTTTCTTTTTGACTTGCGAGCCACGTGCTTTACGCGTTATTTGACACTGACATATTACCTCATACACAACCATGACCCACTATCACCAAGACTCTTAAATGTGATTTCTTTTTTGTCAAGCACTCACAAATTGTTTTCGAGAAGTATCACAATGGCAGCTACTCCCAATAGACAATTCAAGAACATTTGTGTGCTTTCTGGATTTACATATGGCAAACATAAAGAGTTCGTTGAGGCAGCCATCGATCTTGGTCGACGTATAGCAGAGAGAAAATTACACTTGGTGTATGGAGGAGGTAACCGAGGATTATCAAAAATGGTCTCAGAAGCAGCTTTTATCAGAGGAAGTCAAGTGTTAGGCATCATCCCAAGAGTCCTAAAACCATTGGGCAGTTCGTCTGACTCATCAACTGGAGAAGAGTTAGTCGTCTCAGGTATGCAAGAAAGAATAACTGAAATGCTTAATCATGCTGATGCTTTTATTTTCCTTCCAGGAGATCTTGCAACACTAGAGGCACTTATGACACTAGCATCTTGGGCCCATCTACACATTCACCAGAAACCCATCGGTTTGTTAAATGTCAATAACTTTTATGATGGCTTTATCGCATTTCTTAACCATGCAATAAAAAACTATTTCATTCCTTCTAATGTGAAAAAACTCTTTATTTGTGCTCACACTGCTAATGAGCTACTTGATATGTTACAAGCTTATAAACCGGAGCCAGACCCCTGGACCTTTGTGTTGGAGCGACCAACTAATGATGGTAACAGTAGCCGCAGTAAGAAGTACAAATTAGATTTAACTCTCCGCCTGTAAATATTTTCTTCTGTGTTGCACCACCCAGGTGATGTCTTCTAAACTCTACTTATTTCCTTTCAAACATTGAGGACAATGTTTCGTTCAGGTTGGGGGGAGGGAATAGTCGACAATTGTGGAATCTTGGTTAAGTTTTTACTAATTTTTGTTGTAGAAACTAACTGTTGCTAACTTTTTGTGTTGAAGATGGCTGAATATGGAGTGTAGTTACTCTAGAAACGCATCTTCATTGTTCGAAAAAAAAAATAATAATAATAATTCTTTTTCTTTATTAAGTTTTGATGTTCATTTTTCTTCTTCTTTTTATTTTCTCCTCTATAAATATACATTTTCCAACTTTTGAGTCGAAGATGGCTGAATATGGAGTGTAGTGCCTCTAGAAACGCATCTTTAAAAAAAAAAAAAAACCATTTTCTTTTCCTATCATTTTAAGTGTAACTTTTCTAATTAGTTTTTCTACATCATTTTCACATTTCTGCATGCATATTTTCCTTTCATGCTTAGAATAGGTTGGGGGGTAGAATGTTGTTAAAAAAAAAAAAAAATTTTGTGTTATTTTTTTTAACATTGGATGACATGATTAATTTCAAATTTTAGTATTTGTATTATCTTTGGTCTTAAGTGATGTTACGCTATGTTTGCTACTTTACATGTTGATGTCGGAGACAAATATGAGTTGCTTGAAGGAATGAACATGTCATAAATAAGTGCCAAGTGAGTTGTTGAGCCTATCATTTTCTTGGAGAGTAACCCTTTTGCCCATTCTCTATACAGCTTAGCAGTTTATTATTTTATACACGATCTCTAGATTTCTTTTGAGTTAACCCTTTAAAAAAAATGGTAAAATTAAAAAAAAAAAGAAAAAAGAAAAAAATGTGTGTTACTACATTGGGAGGCCCATCTAACTAGTAGATATGGATAATTATTTAGAGCCCTAAAAGACGATGGAAAGGCCATCTTTGATCCGTTTGAGCCTTTCTAGCCATCCCTGTTATTAAATATCCATAGTTACCCCTTTTGAGCCTTTAAAAAAAAAAAAAAACCTTTAAAAAACCTTTTCTTTGTCAACTTATCATCTTGACCCACTCCGATTTGGAGTATTACCCAATGTCTTTTAAGTTCCATCCCTATTTATGTTTGAGAAAATGTAAATAATTATGTTGTTCAGTGAAGTTATGCCAAATAAAAGCAAAAAAAAAAAAAAAAAACAAAACAAAACAAAAGTTGTTGTTTCAAAAGAATAAAAATAACAATAATAGGTGAAATCCACCTTGCAACTTCCAAAAAAAAAAAATCTGCATTTTTCTCAAACATACACTTTGTTTTCCTTATTTCCTTTCTTTGTTAGCCATATCCCTAGCCTACGTTACGTCCTAATAAAAGTCCTTCTTGATTTTAGGGAACTATAGTTTGAAGTAGAAGCTAGTTATATGGGCTAAAAAGATGTAGTGATGCATAAAAAAAAAAAAAGATAAATAAAGTGGGTTGACTAACATTTTATTTGACTTGAGATCGTATTATTTCTAAGCTGAGGGCATATTTATTTCATCTTGGTGAGAGCATGTGATATCATTTCTTTATTATTTTCTCTCTCAATTACCATTCATTGGAGTGACTATGTTTATTGGGTTTTAATTTCTTTGTGAGAGTGTCACCACTTCCAGTGAGATTTTGGGGTTTGACATGTCATTCTTGAAAGTAGATATAACAAAGTCTACTGGGCTGATTCATGTGGATGGTTAATATGGGTGTGATATTTCTTTAGACTGGAGATAATGCTTATACTTTTATTTGATTGCTATCATTAATCTGATTGAATAAATATGAGTGTTTAAAAAAAAAAGAAAAAAAAGAAAAGAAAAATCATTTTGAATTTGAATTTTGTTTTCGCTTTATTTGCTAGGGACTAGCAATAAGCTGGTTGGGGGGTGTGTTGAGTGTTAGAAAATGCATATTTATAAAGGAGAAAACCGTCATTTTACATTTCAAGTCTTACTAACAACCCTTACTTTTATGTATTTAACCTTCTTGTGATGTAATTACGTGTGTGTTATTTTAATTAAGTATTTTATGTATTTTAGGGGCAGTATAGCCATTTCACAATAAAGGAGAGATCAGACGGCAAAACGGACATCACTTTTGAACTCAGGACGGTCGAAAACCTTAGGAGGAGCATAAAAGGAAAAATGGCACTATTCACATGTACGGTACTATTCACGTATACGGTACTGTCTACGTTACTGTTCACGACACTGTTCACATAGACGGATCGATGACGTGGCATTGACCGATGATGTGGCATTGACTGATGAGGTGTCACGATCCTGTTGGGCTAAAATTCTTATGTACTGTTGATGGTGACGTGGCAGCATATCAGTGGACGAAAAATCTCGTGTACGGTGCATGCATCACACAGGATTATTTTCAATCAAACCGCGTTACTGTTCAAAGTCGGGTCAAACCGTGTTACTGTTCATCCGCGTGGTCAAACCGTGGACTGTTGACTGATGACGTGGCGCAATCCTGAGCGTCCAAACTGTTTTTAATCTGATGGCCATGATTTACTCCATGTATCTATAAAAAGGGGGCCTCCCCCCCTAATTTGATATCTCTGAATCCAGTTTTGGGATCCATTTTCTGTAATTCCCTCTCCATCTTGTATTTTCTTCGTATTTTAATAAATTCCCATTTTGCCCTTAGTTCAATTATGAGTGGCTAATTTTCTTTCAAGCTTGGGTTGAAGGTGAAGTCTCAACATGTGTCATGGGCTTTATTTGGTAAATTTATTTTCTCTTCCCCTCTAGTTTTTGTGGATGTTTTGACTTCTCGTCGACAAATAATAATATTCTTGTCTAGTACCGCCTTGGTTTCACCGGCCCTCTAGTACAAGGTTATTATTATTTGGCACGATAAGCCCTTAGCACCATATTGATTAGAGTGTGGTTCATGAGGTGTGGATTCCCCCCTCATGATTTAATTGGCATTAATACGGATTATTTAGCCCATGATGCATGTTGATACGAATCCAGATACCCAAGTACGTCATTTCAATAGAATTATCTTCAATTTATTCTCGCCATTGCAATTCCAATTTTAGAATTTATTCTCGCCATTTTAATTTAAGTTTTAGCATATACCAAATCATTTCCACCATAAATCCAACAACCCATTTACAAAATTAATTCTATACACAATTAAAATCCACCTCCTCGTGGGATCGACACTCGTCACCATAGATCTATACTACAATAGATTCGTGCGCTTGCGAGTACATTAAAATTTGCACAACACTTCCTATCCAGTTTTCTTATAAACTGGCAAACAGGGTCGTTTATAGTCAGATTCCCAAGACTATATTGTACATGCTCTTTCTGGAATAATGGCCATAACTGGAAAATCGCTCCTTGCACATATCCACTGGGATGCGTTTCAAGAGATAAAAGGTTATCATCCAATGACTCCTTATTCAAGCCATCCCTAATGAATTGAATCTTATCTTCCCTGTTATCAGACACCATTCCTAAAGAACAGGGGTTTTTATTGTAACTCATTCTGGCACACTTATGACAAGCAACAGAAATTCTTCGAGCTCGTCGTTTTCTTGCATAATTTCCTTTACCACAACCAGGCATGTATGCAATAAATTTTGGAGGTAACTCACCTGCCGATCGTACTTTAGCCTCAATTAACCAACGGATATCAGCAGGTATGTTATTCCTCATGAGCAATCGCATGCGTTCGGACCGAGCTTTATAGATCGTAAGGAGGGCATTCTGAGGAAGTGAAGGGAATCGCTTGTAAAGCTTCGCTAGAGTCTCGTTTCTATCCATACCTTCGCCTCAGAATATCAGTTATTATGGGAAACTGAAGTAACCGACTTGATTGTCACGGAGTACCGTTATCCGCCACTTCACCGGGGTAACAAACTAAAGCACAGAAACAGAAAAATAAATTAAAACACACAAAGAAAATTAAAATCGTCCTCTTATTGAATTTACTTCAAGCTCCAACTGGATGTCGTAAACACTTCTCTCAATGTCTCTGAGTTAGCGTTCTAAACCCTCAACATAGGCTACTAACTCTGGTGGTTGTAGAGCTCAAATGCGTTGTGTTTTACAAAATTGAATCTGCCTTTTGAGGTGAGTTTTGACACGTTGAAGTGGTTTAAGAATGTTCAGGAGGAACGGTCTAAGTATAAGACTCATGATTAAAAATGATAAGAGAAAACTTAATGGTAAAATAAACACACTTATGCAAAAACAATTTCAATTAGCAAAAGAATAATATAAAGAAAGAAAGAAAAATCAAATCAACGAAAAGAAAAATCAATTCAAATCTGGTGGGTCACTCAAATTTATTTCAGTGTCTTCTCCATGTGGTTGGTATTCTGGATATGGCTTTAATCTTTGACCATTAACTTTAAACGTGACACCGTTCTTTGGGTCCTTAATTTCAATTGCCCCATGTGGAAAAACAGTATGAACAATAAATGGGTCAGACCAACGAGAGCGTAACTTACCTGGGAATAGGTGCAAGCGAGAATTGAATAAAAGCACTTTCTGACCTGGAGTGAAAGATTTTCTCATAATTTGCTTGTCATGGAAGACTTTCATTCGTTGCTTGTAAATCTTGGCATTTTCGTACGCGTCATTGCGAATTTCTTCAAGTTCTGCCAGTTGTAATCTTCTTTCTGAGCTGGCTTGCTGCATGTCAAAATTGAATTTCTTGATGGCCCAATATGCACGATGCTCGAGTTCCACAGGTAGGTGGCAAGCTTTTTCATACACTAGCCTGTAGGGTGACATCCCAATCGGGGTCTTGAAAGCCGTTCTATATGCCCATAATGCATCATCAAGTCTTAATGACCAATCTTTTTTGTCTGGCCTCACCGTCTTTTCTAATATGTGCTTTATTTCTCGATTGGAGATCTCAACTTGGCCACTGGTTTGCGGATGATACGGAGTCGCCACTTTGTGTGTGATTGAATACTTTGTCAAAAGAGCTTTGAATGCTTTGTTACAAAAGTGGGCACCACCATCATTGATTATTGCTCGAGGGAATCCAAAGCGTGAAACAATATTGCCTTTCAAAAATGCTATCACCACCTTGTGATCATTGGTTCTACATGGAATTGCTTCTACCCATTTCGATACATAATCAACAGCAACCAATATGTATTGATGGCCAAAAGACGGGGGAAAGGGTCCCATGAAGTCGATACCCCATACGTCAAAAATCTCAACCACTAAAATTGGATTTAGTGGCATCATGTTCCTTCGTGTAATGCTCCCCATTCGTTGACACCTATCACATGAAGAACAGAAAGTGTAAGCATCTCGAAATATAGTTGGCCAATAGAAACCACATTGTAAAACTTTAGTCGCTGTTTTCTTAGCACTGAAATGGTCTCCACAAGCTTCTTCATGGCAGAATGAAAGGATATTCTGAATTTCACTTTTCGGGACACATCGTCTAACAATTTGATCCGCACAATACTTGAACAAATACGGGTTATCCCAAAAGAAATTCTTTATCTCTGCAAAGAATTTAGCCTTATCTTGCTTGGTCCAATGCTCTGGAAGTTTACCTGTAACAAGATAATTAACTATATTAGCATACCAAGGTAATACTTCCACACTCATTAATTGTTCATCTGGAAATGACTCATTTAATGGTAATGGCTTTGTAATTGTGTCAAAATGGAGACCAGAGAGGTGGTCCGCCACAACATTTTCTGTCCCTTTCTTATCTTTGAATTCCAAGTCAAATTCCTGCAAAAGTAACACCCAATGAATTAGTCTAGCTTTTGCATCTTTCTTTGTGAGAAGATATTTAAGAGCAGCATGATCTGTGAACACGATTATTTTACAACCAATGAGATAAGATCGAAAATTTTCTAATGCAAACACTACTGCTAGCATTTCTTTTTCAGTAGTTGAATAGTTCAACTGTGCATCATTCAATGTCATACTAGCAAGCATAGTAAATAACATGGGGAATTCGATCAACTCTTTGTCCTAATACTGCTCCTACTGCATAATCAGATGCATCACACATGAGTTCAAATGGTGAGTTCTAGTTCGGGGGCTGAATGATGGGTGATGATGTCAACAAATGCTTTAATTTTTCAAACGCAACAAGACATGAATCATCAAAGACAAAAGGTACATCCTTAGCAAGTAGATTGCATAAGGGTCTAGAAACTTTGCTAAAATCTTTAATGAAACGTCTATAAAAACCAGCATGCCCAAGGAAAGATCTTACTTCTCTGACTGTTTTGGGTGAAGGAAGATTAGAAATGAGATCTACCTTGGCTTTGTCAACCTCAATACCTTTGCTCGAAATGATGTGACCGAGAACAATACCTTGTTTTACCATAAAATGGCATTTCTCCCAATTTAATACCAAATTCTTCTCGATACACCTCTGCAGAACTAGTGTTAGATGATGTAAGCATTGATCAAATGAATTACCAAAGACAGAAAAGTCATCCATAAAGACTTCAAGGAATCGTTCAACCATATTAGAAAAAATACTTAACATGTATCGTTGAAATGTAGCAGGTGCATTACATAATCCAAATGGCATTCTCCTATATGCAAATGTGCCAAAAGGGCAAGTGAAAGTAGTTTTCTCTTGATCTTTTGGTGCTATGGGAATCTGATTATATCCTGAGTAGCCATCTAGAAAGCAATAAAATTCATGGCCTGCTAATCTATCAAGCATTTGATCAATAAATGGTAAAGGAAAATGGTCTTTGCGTGTGACAGAATTCAATTTTTTGTAATCAATGCATACACGCCATCCTGTAGTTACTCTAGTGGGTATCAATTCATTATCAGCATTGGTAACTACTGTGACTCCTGACTTTTTGGGGACAACTTGCACAGGACTGACCCATGAACTATCAGAAATTAGGTAAATGATACCTGCATCTAATAGCTTAAGGACTTCAGTTCTAACAACTTCTTTTATGTTAGGATTTAACCGACGTTGCATCTCCCTAGTAGATTTAGCATTTTCATCGAGGTGAATGTAATGCATGCAGTCTACTGGATTTATACCTTTTATATCTGCTATGGTCCATCCTAATGCTCCTTTGTGCTCTTTTAAAACATCCAACAACTTACCTTTTTGTTCGTCATTTAGGGATGATGAGATGATTACCGGCAGAGTACTTTCTTCTCCCAAAAATGCATATTCCAGAGTGCTGGGCAATGGTTTGAGCTCGAGTTTCGGTGGTGATTCTGATGATGGGATGAGTTTCTTCTCTGATAGTGCTAGTTGCTCAACTCTTGACTTCCATTTATTAGTGTCCATAGATGGTGCTGAGTCAAGCAGGGCGTTGACCTCATTGACCGATCTGTCAATATCAAAATCCAAATCAAAGTGAGTTAAACATGTTTGTAAAGGATCATCACTAAGGTTTGAAAGAAAAGTGTCATCAACTAATGCTTCAATTAAATCCACATCAACAATTCCATCATCTGCACTGTGAGGTTGTTTAGCAATGTTGAAAATGTTTAGCTCCATAGTCATGTTGCCGAAGGACAACCGTATATTTCCAGTCCTGCATTGAATGTGAGCATCCGCAGTTGCCAAGAAAGGTCGGCCTAGAATAATGGGGATGTGCTTCCTTGAATCCTGTATTGGTTGAGTGTCAATTACAATGAAATCAACAGGAAAATAAAACTTGTCTACCTGGATAAGCACGTCCTCCACAATACCACAAGGTATTTTCGTGGACCGATCTGTAAGTTGTAACACTACTGGAGTTGGGTGTAATTCTCCCAATCCAAGTTTCACAAATACTGAATAAGGCAACAAATTTACACTAGCTCCTAAATCCAACAAAGCATTCTCAATTGTGTGGTTCCCTATACTACATGAGATAGTGGGGGAGCCTGAGTCTTTGTATTTTAAAGGAATTTTATGTTGGAGTATAGAACTAACGTTTTCTGTTAAAAATGCCTTCTTTTGAACATGCATGTTTCTCTTTTTAGTACACAGGTCTTTAAGAAACTTGGCATAAGATGGAACTTGTTTAATAGCATCAAGCAAAGGGATGTTAACACTTACCTGTTTAAAGATTTCGAGAATCTCACCTGTGGATTTTCCCTTCTTGCCTTTAGCTAACCTCTGGGGGAATGGAGCTTTGGGAACGTATTCTCGTGGGTTGGTTTCTTCTTTCTCCTCCGGTGATGAGTCATCAACACTCACAGGTACAATTTGATTTTCTTTTGTTACCGGCATCTCCACTTTGTTGTCGACTTCTTTTCCTTTTCGCAAGGTCATGACTGCTTTGACCTCTCCATGCTGCTGTGGTGAACTGGTACTTGCTTCATGTACTCTTTTAGGATTAGGCACTGGTTGACTTGGAAATTTGCCTTTCTCAACAGTCATTGCCAATGTCTGAACTGAAGAAGCAAGTTGTCCCACCATATTTTCGAGGCTTGAAACTGATTGGGCTTATGAGTTGAAACCTGCTCTCAACTCATTTCGTAGTCCATCAATGGTGCGGTTTTGTTGCTCAATCGTAGAGTGAGTAAGATTCTTGAGATTCTGGAATGAATCCTCCCATGGTCTAGGTTGAGAGTGGTTCTGGTTCTGATTGTATGGTCTAAATAGTGGCTGAGAGGCTTGAGGAACTTGAGGAATTTGTTGCATTGGTGGAGCTGGAGCTGCTGGTCCATTCTGTTGGAGTCCTTGAGACCATGAAAAATTGGGGTGGTCTCTCCATCCAGGATTATATGTGTTGGAGTATGGGTTGTAATTTGATGGCTTTCTCATTACACCTATGGCATTGGCTTGATCTGAGTATGAGTCATGGTCATGTGGTTCTGTTGATTTAGCAGTCGATAACGATGCTATTTGTCGAGCAAGACCTTCAACCATCTCCTTGACTTCTTTGATTCCCGAAGTTGACTCGCCAATTTGAACCTCATTTACTCCTTTAATTCTTCTAGTATTCCTGAGTGATCGACTCCGTTGTTGGGAATTATCCGCTTGTCGCTGGAAGAATTCCCAAATCTCGGATGCACTTTTTGACATTAGCTCTCCTCCACTTGTCGCCATTAGCCATTCTTGCACATTTGGCAATAATCCCTCCAAAAAGTATTGGCATTGGTGCCATTTCTCGTACCCATGATGTGGACACTTCAAGAGTAGCCCATTGAATCGCTCCCACGTTTCGAAAAACTGCTCGTCATCTCTCTGGGTAAACTCCGAGATTTCCCTGCGAATAGCATTGGTTTTATGCACTGGGAAATATTTATTCAAAAATTTTGTTACCATTTGTTCCCATGATGCAATGCTATTAGCAGGTAATGTATTAAGCCATGAACGAGCTCTATCTTTTAAAGAAAATGGGAATAATCTGAGTTTAACATCATCGTCTGAAAAATTCTCGTATTTAAAAGTTTGAAAAATAGCATGAAAATCATTCATATGATTATATGGGTCCTCATTTTCTAAACCATAGAATGTGGGGAGACAATTTAGCACACTAGGTTTTAGTTCAAAGCTCCTAGCAGCTACATTTGGGTATCTTATGCATGATGTGCTCAAATTAGCTAAAGGACTGAAGCAGTCCTTAAATGGCCTCTCCTGTGGTTGCAAATCCATTTCAAATTTATTTTTAATGTGCTTTTGTGTGCGAAGTGTTTTTTCTAATTCAAGGTCTATAGGTTCAAGATTAGGTAATAATGACCTACGACCATGCATGCAAAACAAATAAAATAAAAATAAAGATGGGAACAAAACAAATAAAAATAAAGAAGAGTGAGAAATTACGATACTAACCTTATTGAGCTATTACAACCTTTCTATAAAAATACACAAAAATAAATACGTGAAATAAATTAACTAAAAATTAGATTAATAAAATAAACAAAAAAAATTACAAAGAAAAATAAATTGAAAATTAAATTACAGAATTTTAAAGAAGAGAAAAATGAAAGAAATACTAACCTTTAAATATAGATTCACTTTTTTTCTTAATAAAAAAAAATTACAAGAAAACAATTAAAAGAAATTATTCACACAAATTAATTCTATGAATTAAAATTACTTACCTCCCCGGCAACGGCGCCAAAAACTTGTTGTGCAAATTTTAATGTACTCGCAAGCGCACGAATCTATTGTAGTATAGATTAATGGTGACGAGTGTCGATCCCACGAGGAGGTGGATTTTAATTATATATAGAATTAATTTTGTAAATGGGTAGTTGGATTTATGGTGGAAATGATTTGGAATATGCTAATACTTAAATTAAAATGGCGAGAATAAATTCTAAAATTGGAATTGCAATGGAGAGAATAAATTGAAGAGAAAATCTATTAAATTGACGTGCTTGGGTATCTGGATCCGTATCAACATGCATCATGGGCTAAATAATCCGTATTAATGTCAATTAAATCATGAGGGGGGAATCCACACCTCATGAACCACGCTCTAATCAATATGGTGCTAAGGGCTTATCGTGCTAAATAATAATAACGTTGTACTAGAGGGCCGGTGAAACCAAGGCGGTACTAGACAAGATTAGTATTATTTGTCGACGAGAAGTCAAAACATCCACAAAAACTAGAAGGGAAGAGAAAATAAATTTACCAAATAAAGCCCATGACACATGTTGAGACTTCACCTTCAACCCAAGCTTGAAAGAAAACTAGCCACTCATTATTGAACTAGGGGCAAAATGGAAATTTATTAAAATACGAAGAAAATACAAGATGAAGAGGGAAATACAGAAAACAGAGTCCAAAAATGGATTCAGAGATATCAAATTAGGGGGGAGAGGCCCCCTTTTTATAGATACATGGAGTAAATCATGGCCATCGGATTAAAAACAGTTTGGACGCTCAGGATTGCGCCACGTCATCAGTCAACAGTCTACGGTTTGACCACGCGGATGAACAGTAACACGGTTTGACCCGGATGAACAGTAATGTGGTTTGGTTGAAAATAATCCTGTGTGATGCATGCACCGTACGCGAGATTTTTCGTCCACTAATATGCTGCCACGTCACCATCAACAGTATATAAAAATTTTAGTCCAATAGGATCGTGACACCTCATCAGTCAATGCCACGTCATCGGTCAATGCTACGTCATCGATCTATCTATGTGAACAGTGTCATGAACAGTAACGTAGACAGTACCGTACATGTGAATAGTGTCATTTTTCCTTTTATGCTCCTCCTAAGGTTTTCGACCGTCCTGAGTTCAAAAGTGATGTCCGTTTTGCCGTCTGATCTCTCCTTTATTGTGAAATGACTATAATACCCTTAAAATACATAAATTACCTAATTAAAATAAAACACACGTAATTAAATCACAAGAATGTTAAATACATAAAAGTAAGGGTTGTTAGTAAGACTTGAAATGTAAAATGACAGCTTTCTCCTTTATAAATATGCATTTTCTAACACTCAACAATGTTCTCTTAAAAGACATCTTCTGGATGCTCATTACAAAAGAATGAGTATTCTCTTCTACAAGCTAAATGGGTTCAATGAGCCATCTCTTAAACATGTCTTCACTACCTCTATTCCTGTTGAGTTACAACCTGACCTTCAAAGAAAACTTACAGCCACAGATCTGAGCATAGCTGATATCTCTCTGGGAAATATTTTCCAAATGGCCATGCTATCTCTTGATAAAATCTGTGAACAAAAAGCATTCTTCAAAGATCTCATGGAAGACAAGAAACCCTTCTCTGAATCTTGTATCTGGAAGTTTGGAGGCTACAATCTTTTTCCAAATTATACAATTCGGAAAGAATTGAATACCAACGGGTTTCTTGGTAATCAAAATTGTTTTAAAAGTTTCACCATTAACTGCTCTGAAAAGTTTGGAATGGTGTTCCCAACAGTTTGAGGGAAGAACAGAAGGATCAATCATACTGGTGAGTCTTTTCAGCATCAATTCTTGACAATTCGGCTTTGAGTTTTCTGATCTCAGCTTCTTTTTTATTGAACTCTGGACCCCAGATGTGGTTGTTGATCATTTGTCTGAGATCAGTATCTAGTTCAGAGATCCGATCTTACCAAGAAACTCATTGGTATTCAATTCTTTCTGAATTTTATAATTTGGAAAAAGATTGTAGCCTCCAAACTTCTAGATAAAGATTTACTTATAGGTTTTGACATTCTTCATCTGGTTAAAAACTTATTCCTCACCAGTTCTGGAGTTCGCTACAAACAGATGTTCTTACCTTATACAGATACCCTCCGTCTGTATACCCTTTCAGAGACACCATCTCCATACAATCATATCTCACAAAAGTTCTTAGAGTTATGTCCAGAAAACCATTCACAGTTCCACCATCCTTCACCTCTTTGGAAAAATGAACAATTTTTCATACACCTTCCCTTCAAACTCAATGAAGACATAAACCCCACAAAAGCATCACACCCTGGTATGTCTCCTTCAGATCTCTTACTTGTTAAGCAAGAATGTTCTTAGTTACTCCAACAAGGTCTTATTGAGTCTACTAATTTAGATTGGGCTTGTCAAGCCTTTTATGTTGAAAAATGATATGAATTAGTTCGTGGCAAAAAGAGATTAGTTATTGAAATACCAAGTTGCCAAAAACCAGCTTTTAAATCAAACTTAGAGAAGATACGAGCCCCTTGAAGATGGACAAATAGGGTCTGGATTTTTGGAAGGGGAAACTTATCATCGAGATTCGATCTTGGAGATGTATATACATCTGATCAAGACGACTGCTGATTGAAACATCTTTTGCTTCCGACTGATAGACTTGATCAACAAATCGGTAAGAAAATTGACCGTGTTCCCAATCAAGTCTCTAAGACGAAGAAAAAAGTCGATTCAATCAACAGAAGTCATGATCAGATGTATATACCTTGACCTAGATCGAATTTCGGCAGACATCCCAACTTCGAAAAATATGCACCCGGCTTGCTATCATCTAGAGCTCTCACATGGTATCAAGTTGGGATATAAGAACTGCAAGCCGACAAGTAAACCTTTAAGATCATTGGCTGTATGTTAAGAACTGACTCAAACAATCCGAGCCACGTATGAAATCGAATTATTAAAGCTACATGAACAATCATCACTACAGA
>NW_006262139.1:4897023-4898595 GCF_000493195.1 Citrus x clementina | reverse complement strand
TCAGACGAATGATCAACAACCACATATGGGGTCCAGAGTTCAATAAAAAAGAAGCTGAGATCAGAAAACTCAAAGCCGAATTGTCAAGAATTGATGCTGAAAAGACTCGACCTTCCATTTTTCCTCAACTGCAACCAACTCCAGTATCTCCTCCAATCTTTGACACCTATGCACCTTTCTACACACCATCTAGACCTCACAACCTGTTTATAATCAGTTCTTTGGTTTCTCCCACCTTCAACCAACTCCTTAACCATCATCACCCAAAAAATTAAGATCTAAAGTCAAAATCTCCGAACCACGTCCAAAGGCCACTTCCTCTTCCTCCACATCTACCATCCCTCCAGAAGACTCACCACAAGACCATCCCGAGCCTCTTAAAAAGATAAAGGCCCAATGGACCAGTATCATTATCGTACTGTCCAGATCCAATCTTCAGATTCCTCAGACACTTCTGAGCCTGAACCAGATCACTCAACCTCGTCCTCATCCTATGCCTCATCAAAAACCTCCTCCACTGACTCTGAGTCTGAATATGCTGACATTACCAGCATATTAATGGCCACTGAAACTGCAGATCCAAATGCCTCTACTTCAACACCTATTGTTGATGACAATCCTTCTGACCAAGCTTCTCACACAGACCCAATACCGCCACCAGTTCATGAACACTCAACAAAACCATCTTCAGCATCTTGGTTTACATTTGATGACATTCCCCATCACAAATGGGCGGCTAGACTTCAAGAATTTGCTGCTTGGATTGATCTCCAAGGTACCAAGCCTAATGCTCAACCTCAAGCCGTTCTTCGTGAATTCATGGCCCGTTCCACGGGTTCTTTATGAGACTGGTTAGAAAGTTTAGGTGAATAAAGACAGCTCCAGTTCATGGAATCTCCAATTGGTACAACACTCAATATTATTCATGAGCAATTCATCAGTGAAAAAACTGCTTCCACTAAAGCAGACAGAAAAGAATACCATCAGATGAAATGACGTTCTCTTCAAAGACATCTTCTGGATGCTCATTACAAAAGAATAAGTATTCTCTTCTACAAGCTAAATGGGTTCAATGAGCCATCTCTTAAACATGTCTTCATCGTCTCTCTTCCTGTTGAGTTACAACCTGACCTTCAAAGAAAACTTACAGCCACAAATTTGAGCATAGCTGATATCTCTCTGGGAAAGATTTTCCAAATGGCCATGCTATCTCTTGATAAAATCTGTGAACAAAAAGCATTCTTCAAAAATCTCATGGAAGACAAGAAACCCTTCTTTGAAGCTTGTAAAAAACCTTATCTCAAAATCGAGTGTAATGATGAAAAGAAATGTGTTTGTCCAACCACAAAGAAACGAAATTTTCGGAAACACTTCCAGAGAAAGTCATCCTCCAAAAAACCTTTTCGATATTTCAAAAAGAAAGATGTTTCTCAGTACTGAAAGAAAAAATCCAACCGTTGTTTCGTTTGCAAGAAACGCGGTCACTTTGCCCGAAATTGTCCTCACAAATCAGCCAAAGCTGTTGACTTATCCAACATCTCCAACATCTTCTCAGTTATCAGAGACTGAGGA
>NW_006262139.1:4890447-4894483 GCF_000493195.1 Citrus x clementina | reverse complement strand
CCCTCCCTCCTTATTTCAAAAGTCATGACAAAAATCTTTAGTCATATTCTCCATCATGCATTGGTTTACATTGATGATCCTTTGTTATTTTCTTCTGACCATGAGAGCCACCAGAAGCTCCTTTTGGATTTCTTTCACATTGTGCAGGCACATGGCATCATGTTTTCAGAAAAGAAAAGCAACATAGGAAAGGAATCAATTGACTTTCTTGGCATGGTGATTAAAAACGGCCAGTATCAACCTGGTCCACATTTGTAATCGAATTATTAAAGTTTCCGGACACACATCTCAATAGGAAGCAGATACAACAATTCCTCGGGATTGTTAATTATGTCCGTGATTTTATCCCAAAAGTTACAATTCACACCAGCCAACTGTCACGCATGCTAAAAAAATAGTGCCCTCCATGGGGCCCTACTCAGACCGAAGCTATCAAGCAGTTAAAGGTAATAGCACAATCACCTCCTCCACTCCGTATTCCCACAAATGGACAACGCATCCTCCAGACTGATGCCAGCGATGATTATTGGAGTGCCATTCTCCTCGAAGACATCAATGGCGTGCGTCATTTCTGTGTTCATGCAAGCAGACAGTTCAAAGACTCTGAAAAGAACTACCATGTGATCTACAAAGAGATTTTGGCAGTTAAGTATGGCATTAAAAAATTTGAGTTCCATCTTATCAGCCACAAATTCCTTATCAACATGGATAATTCATCTTTTCCCCGAATCTTTGACTTCAAGAACAAATTGCTCCCTGACAAGCAATTACTCAGCCTCAAAACCTGGTTTGCTAAGTATGACTTCACTGTTCAACACATAAAAGGCAACCAAAATCTCATTCCAGACTTCCTCACATGTCCAACTATAAATAAACCCGCACTCATCTCCTCGATTCAAACTATTCCATTTATAGCCATGAATCGCCAACTTCCTTTCAAAGCTCTCAACCAAAGAAATTTCCCCATGAACATCTCTTTCCAATCGGCTTATCAATTGTAAGATTTTGCAAAGAAGTTTCTTTACCAGTTTTTCTTTAATGTCCAGACCAAAAAACCTGACCGATTTCCTAATCTTTGCATGGAACACCTGTTTCTCACAGGCCTCACTCTGTCCTCTCTGTCCATCTCCGAAGATGAGCTTTGGTATATGTGGTGTCTCACCACCTTGTATGCTACAAAGCTAGTTTTTCCCATCAAGCTAGTCCTGACTCACCTTACCACTCCCGAGTTCTCACCAGACCTTCTATGGACTCTCTTTGAATGGTATTCTCCCCTCACTTGGTGGCGCCAGCAACTCCAACATTTCTGTACCTTTCATGGATTAGACAAAATGCCAGACCAAGAAGCTAACATGTGGACCACGACCTTCATCGTCCACAGGCCTTACTTCCAGCATCCAGAAACCCGAGACTACTGGACACAGGACATGGCATATAAATGGCGAACTTACCCTCATCCTTATACCTTTATCCATAATACATCCGTCACCGCCGTTCTCAAAACCTATCTCATGGAACTTAACAATGTTCATCCACCTGCCACAAACATTCATCACACCTCCATTGGACTATCACACACCCTTGAAATAATTCCAAAAACACAAGGTTGTACTCTAGGTTCAAGTTCAAGTCCTCAAGGAATCTTTGTCATGGAACAACGTCCTGACTACACCAATGTCTTATTCCAAGACGCTCAGGACCCATGGGAAGACTTTCAGTCCCTTCTCCCTACTGACACTCCTCATTATACTGTCACCAACCCAGACTCTCCCACTGCATCTACCTCACAGTACATATCTGAAGCTGATGAAGAAAAATATCAACAAGCTGAGGCGTATCTCGACCAGAGACAAAGGCATCGGCATAAGCGACAATATGAGAAAGAGACAGGAGACGTGTCACCATCGCGCTATCCATCCACTCCATGATGACATTTTGTCGCTCTCACACAACTTTTGATGCAATAACCCATGTGACTCCCGTTTGTCTTTTGTTAAAGTCCTTGTCGGTATGCTTTACTTTTGTTAAAGTCCTTGTCGGTGTGCTTTACTTTTGTCCTTGTAAGTGTGCTTTACTTTTGTTAAAGTCCTTGTAGGTATGCTTTACCTTTTGTTAAAGTCATTATCGGCATGTTTTGCTTTCAAAAAAGGTGTGCCATGTGATATGATCATTCGAGAGGTCCTGTTCTCAATGATCCTCTATAAAAGGCACCTTTGGTCTTAGTTGTAAGGGAGCCAATCTGAAAATAAAAGGTTAAGTTATCTACATTATGTTTCCCTAAAACCTTTCTCTCTTTTAGGAATCGAAGAAATTATTCGAATTAAAAATGATACGCTCACCTCAAAATTTCTAAACTGAGTATGCTCTGCACTTGCCTCAAGCCTGAGGATCCCGTGCATAAGAAAGGTCTTGTTTATCCTCCAAAACTGATTTTTCTAAAATGAAAGTGTTTTCTCACAACGTTCAACCTCTTTGAAGGTTTTCGGGTGGTATCGTGAAAAAATTATTTTCAAAAATGAATTTCGAATTTGGTATTAACTGGATAAGTGTATATCGGCTGGAAACCAAGGTGTGCGGACTACTGGTCCAAAGGAGATTTAAATATCTTGGCTTGCCAAGGATCTCATCACTCTGGTAAAACAATGCCACGTACAACTACCCACTGGTATCAGAGCAAAGGTCCGATTAGCAGGAATTGTGTCTGATACTCGTGAAGAAAAAATTAAATTTGTTAAAGATGGCTTTAGTAAAGAATCGTTATATGATATCTTACGATCTCTTGAGACGCATTGAAGGGGATATGCACAACGTTAGATTCATAATTTATGGATACTATTCCAAAAAGAAAGTGCACAATTTAGTCTTGGGAATTTGACTCAAAAAGACCCTATTTGTTAGTTTATAAGAAAACTGGATGTGAAGTGTTGAGTGTTAGAAGTGTATATTTATGTAAAATATACATAAATATACATAAATATACATAAATATGCATGCAGAGCATGCATAAAAGCTTTAAAAGACTGAAATTTAAATGCTTTAAATGTAAATTGCGGAAATTTAAATGTTACATAAAATTAAATTGCAGAAATTTAAATTGCGGAAAGTAAATTGCTTTAAATAAAGTTACAAATGCTTTAATAAAACTGGAATGAAATGCTTACATCGGTTGGTTTTCTTTATAGAGAAGAAAGGGAAATAATGGGAAATTAATCTGAAGACAGGAGAAATTCCTTTTTGTCTTCAGATTCCAGATTCCTATTCCCGGAGAGAGAGAGAGAGAGAGAATTTTAGAGAGAAGGGAGAGAAGTAGAGAGAGAAGTTCTAAACTTAGAAATGAAAACCTGAGGAGTCTGAGTCTTCCTCTCGGTTTTTATACAAAGATCTTTAAACTGTTCACTGTAGCGGGATTTTAAGTGCACAGTAAACTCTGGAAATCTGCACTGTTCACTGTAGCGGAGTTTTAAGTGCACATTAACATTTGGATCGTATCTTTGAATAGTCGATTCTTTGTACAAAAATTGAAATACGATACGGGTGAAGAGACATGTGCGCTCTCACTTGTGTCCAGAGGACCACCCGAATATACAATTTTTTTTTTTAAGTAAATAACTAAATAGTTATTTACAATGCTTTAAAGGAGAAAAAATTCCAAAACAATCATCTTCATTTTCGTCTCCAAGAGAAATGAATGGCTCTTCATCTTCATCTTCATCTTCATCTTCATCTTCGTCTTCAGAGGTGTCAGCCACTGATGACTTTGACCGGGAGGCGAGGAGCTGTTCCATGGCTTTGAAGTATTCTTCTTCTGTTTTGGCACCTGCCAATAGTGATTGGGCTTTGGATTTTTGGGTCAAAAAGGTTTGTTGGGCTTTGGAATGTGTTATGGTGGGTTGAAGAAGGCCTTTGGCAGAGAGCCAATCTCGGACCAAATTTTTAGTCAATTTTGACTGTTCGTCAAATTTGGACCACCATTTTACTTTAAAGGTTCTTTGAAGGATGAGTTGGGAATCTTGGGTATGAAGCCTAAGGTTCCACA
>NW_006262139.1:4889119-4889966 GCF_000493195.1 Citrus x clementina | reverse complement strand
TAGTAAGACTGGGGTTTTTAAAATCCCGGGGTAGAAAAGCCGGCCTTTGGGAAAAATTTGGAAATTTGTGGGAAAGGATCAGCATGGTAAAATCCATCTTCTAAAGAAAGAATATTTTGAAAATGGGTTTTATCAAACCAATCGGAGGTTTTCTTTGAAGGTGATGGTTGGGAAAGCACAATTTGGGAAGAAGAGCTTTCACCAGAGACAATCACATTTTGAGAAGAGGGTTTTGAGATTTCTTTGGAGATAGGGTTTTCTTTTTCTTCTTTTGAGAAAATTTGGCTTTGGGAAAGGTTTTGTAAGGCGAGCATAAGCTCAAGGGACTTTGTAATGGAACTCATCCATTGTTTTACTTGGTCATCAGAAGAAGTGGTTTTGTAATGGGCACCATGTTCTTCAACCATTTCTATCCAAGATTTAATAGGCATGGCTGAGGAAAGTAATTTGTCTTTAGAAGGGGTAGCTTGGGGTTATTTAGAAGTTGCTCTAGATTCAGAGTCTTTAAGAACAGCTTTACCTTTTTCTTTCTTCTTTAGCGGCATTATCTGTTTTGAAGAAATTCCCGAGTTAGAAAATCAGGAATAAAATTTGTATCACCTTTAATATATTCAATATCAAAAACACTTAAAATGGCTTGCCATCGTGCAAAAATCTGTTTTGATGCAATATTTTGAACATCTTTTTTCAAAACATGTTTTGCAGCTTTGCAATCAATTCTAAGTAGAAATTTTTGATTTAATAAATCACTTTGAAATTTTGTAATGCATAAAATAATGGAAAGGATTTCTTTTTTGATAGTAGAATAATTTCTCTGGCAATCATTCCAATGTGCAGAAACATATTG